>NW_024347793.1:156704-159382 GCF_902729225.1 Pteropus medius | reverse complement strand
CCCCAGGGCCTTCGCACGTGCCGTCCCCCCTCCCGCGAACGCCCCAAGTACCCACTCCCTTCAAGTCTGCTCCGATGTCGCCTCCTCAGTGAGCACCCCGGTCTTTAAGACTGTGAAGCACCGTCCCGCCCGCTTCATTCCTATGCCCCGCGCGTCTCCCACTTCCGTTCTCCTGTGAGGCCGTCCACCCTCTAACCCGGGACACGATGTGCTGTCTGATCACGTCCCTTGTTTCTGCTCTGCCTTCCTCCACCGAGATACAAGCCGGCAGGAGCTTGTGTCCACCTTCGCTGGGCCTCCGAGGACGCACGCAGCAGGTGCTCCGTAAATGCGGCTTCACTGCCGCTGTCCCGGGCGCATCTCCCACTAGCCTCGGCCCATTCCAAAGGGTGTCAGGCTCCACCCTGAGCAAACACTGCGCGCTGGCGCCCCGCCAGGCCCAGGAGGAAGAACAGAAACTCGCACCGCCCGCTGTGGACTTTCCCCAGAACTCAGGGCCGACCAGCCGGGGAGGTGGGGCTTTCGCGAAATGCTGAGCCCCGAGCGCCGGCCGGTCGGGGGCGCAGGCAGCTCCCAGGCCGCCCCTCCCGGCATTCGACTCCCCGCTGGCTGTCCCATCTGCCTGACGGCCCTACTTTACTGGGCAGCCCTGGGCCAGTGGCTGTTCCTCTCTGAGCAGGGGTTTGACTTCCGTAAAACAGGAATGCGGATGGGGCGTGACAGCTGGCTCTGCGCTCTGAGATCTTCTGGGTGGGACAGCTTATCCTGCGTGCTCGCGTGGCTGAGAACCAATGGCTTGTCCCGGTGGGTGCTGTTCTCAGCAGGTGACTCTTAATACCCACTTTGCAGAGTAGAAAACTGAGATCTAGATAGAAGTGGCTGGAGGCTGTCTCAGTGGAGACATAGACCCCCAACCCTGCGGCCCCCCAAATCTCAAGTGTCCTCGCTCCCTGGGAGCTCTGTGGCCTCGCTACCCCTGGGGTGACCCCAAATGCCAGGCCTGCCCGGAGTCTCGGACGACCATGCCTCCTGGCCCCAGGGGACCCCCTCCGTCCTGGACAAAGAGACTTGAGGTGCAATCGGACACTTGGCTCCCCAGGAAGCGCCTTTTGTCCTGCACCTGTGGGAGCAAATGACCTAGAAAAACCTTTTGCCACCTGACCCCTCTCCTCTCCAGGTTCTAGGCTTCCTCTGTCCAGAGACCGTCCCCGCTCCTCGCCCACGGTCGGCTCTGGGGACTGTTGTGACAACTGTCTGCTCACCTCCGCCTCCTCCCGCATTTCTCCATTGGGAGATTTTTCCCGGAGAAGGGATCCAGGGAGGCGAAGTAAGGCGACCCCTGGACCCGTTGCCCCAGGCCCGGCCGGCGGCAGCAGAGCAGGAGACGCCCACACAGTCGTCAGAAACCTCAGGGCCTCTTCGGAAGTTAGAGCAGGCCCCAGCATTGACCAGGGGCCAGGCTGTCCCACCTGCCGTCTCTCTCCCTGGCCTCCGGTCCTCAGTCTGGGGGGTCGGAGAGACCAACCTGTGCCCCCTTGGCCCCCTGGCACCACCTGGGCCAACAATGACCCTTTCAGGTCCCTGGCTCTGATCTCCTGGGCTAGCTGCCAGGGGCGGTAACTGCCAGCCAGATAATCCTTTAGAAACTATGTCAAGTGCCCACACACGAGTGTTAGTTTCCTGCTTTCTGGGGAGCTGGGGGGAGGTGACCTGGGGTCCCGGAACCCCATGGTGGGGACTCCGGTCCCGGCAATGGCCTCGGGATGGCGGGCTGAGCAGAGACTTACCTATTAGGGAGGCTGGGTGGCCTCTGGGCAGGCAGCTGCAGCCAGGGCCTGGGCGCCCGCCGGGCATGGAAGTGAGGAGGAAGCCTGAGGTTTGAGCCCTGGTCTCTCCACCTGTTTGCCCAATTTTTCTTTCCTTGTGGTGGCGACAAGCTAGCAGGTCCTGTGCCAGGCAGAACCAGCACGGTGACATGCGACATGCACAGGTGAACTGGCAGTGTGAGAGAGACCGGGAGGCTGGTTGGGTGTGTGGCTCTGTCGTAAGGTGCTCTCACGTGGGAGCAGCTGGCCTTAACCCCTGCTCGCCCAGAGACCAGGGGCGCCCAAGTCCTACCTGCTCGTGCAATTCACCGCTGAGCATCTGATATCGGCCCGAGACCAGCACAGAGGCAGGTCCTAGGGAAAGGCTCGTTGGATAAGTTCGGGAATGAATAACTGGGTCTCCTGAAGCCGCCCCCCTTGCCCCGCAGCTGGAGCTGCCAAGGCTTCGCGCTTGCTCTGCCTTCCACCAGGCACGCCATCCCGTACTTAAGCCATGGCAGGCCCGGCTCCTCCCCACCCTGCCGATCTGAGAGCGAACCCTGCTTCTGCGCTGCAAAGCCGCCGGCCAGCCAGATTGCTGTGCCAAGTGTCTGCAGTCACTTCCCAGATGGGTAGCTTTGGGTCTTTCCAGTTTCCTCACCTAAAATATGGAAAAACACTACCATCTACTTCTCGGGGCAGTTTCGGAGGGCGAACAAATGAACGGATGTCCGTAAAGCACCTACAATCGGACTGGCACACAGTAGGTCCGCACCTCGTAGCCACCACCCACAGGCGGCTGGCCGGAATGAATGAGATGCGGTTAGGTGTAAAATACACGCCAGATTCAGAAGACGTGGTACCCCAAAAAAG
>NW_024347793.1:0-155520 GCF_902729225.1 Pteropus medius | reverse complement strand
CTGAGGCAGGAGGTCTGGTGGGCCCCAGATTCTGCATTTCTACCCAACTCCTGGGTGATGCTTTGAGAACCGCTGGTCTGAATCTCTCTCCCAGACAGATTCAAGAGGAATCAGTTCTATTTATGGCACGTGGGCAAAGAATTCTTCCTGGAGCCTTTGTTTTGTTTTCAATGCTGGTAAAATACACATAACGAAATTTACCAGCTCAACCATTTTTAAGTGCACACAGCTCAACGGCATTAAGCACACACACACATTGCTGTGCCACCGTCCGCCTCCACAACTTTCTCCTCTTCCCAAACTGAAACTCTGTCCCCATGAAACGTTCACTCCCCTCCCCTCCCCTAGTCCCTGGCTCCACCATCTACTTCCTGTCTCTATGGATGCAACTCCCCTAGGGACCTCACATGAGTGGGATCACACAGTATCTGTCCTTCTGTGTCTGGCTTCTTTCACTGAGCACAATGTCCTCAAGGTCCATCTACATGGTAGCAGATGTCAGAATGTAGCAGGTGTCTGTCCCTTTTAAGGCTGAATAATACTCCACTGTCTGGTTGGACCACACCGTGGTCACCTCTCATCTGTCCATTCCCTGGGCCCTCTGACCCCTCCACTCTGGCTCAGCTCGCGTCTAACAGGGCACAGCAACCGGGGGTTCCCTTCTCCCCAGCCTGGGTCCTGTTCGTCACGTCTTCCTTTTTCTTGATCTGCCTCCTCGTTGTGAAGAACATTTCAGGAGCAGTTTTCTAAGCCTTGGGTCCGACTGTGACTTGCTCCATCTTCCAGATCCCCCGTCATCCCATTGCCAAGCACCTCAAAACCCAGCCCCGTCAGCCTCCTGCCGACCTTGCCAGCACCCCAGTGATGAAGGAACACGTCTCCAGATGGGCCTGGGTGAAAACATCCCAGCTCTGTCCCTCACTAGTAGGGTGCCGGGCACCCCGACACACACACACACAGCATAAATCATTAGTAATGAATAAAACTACTAATGGTAACAACACTTATTACTCCCCAAACCATGACCTCACAATTAATAGCTACCTAGCCATATTGTTAACAAATTCACCATTAGATTTTAACAACAATATTAACACAATCATTCTTAATACAGAAACACTCTGATTTACAGCACAGTTCTTTGTGTGATTCAGAGCAAATGGCTTCAGCTCTCTGAGCTCCTGTTTTCTTGTGTGGTAATATGGGGATAATAGTTTTCTTTTGGTTGATCAATATCATCAAATATTTATTGTGTTCTAGATGTAAGGTTATGTGTTAGGTACTGGGAATATATCAGCTGTAAAAAAAAAGCAAACAAAAGCAGGTCCCTAACGTACAGAGATATTGTATGCACCAAGCCTAGCATTTAACGACGTTATTATTCTGTATAATTTATTTACCATTGTTATAAATAATGTTATATATGACATTTGTACATTATATGTTAAGATTACTTATGTGATAATGCATTCACTTTTATTTAATGATAATATTAATGTCTATCATATTACGTATGATTTACATATTGTGCATAAAAATTACTTTATCACATCATAATCACCACTTACACTAAAACACGCAACGTAAATAATATAAATGTCATTTTATTTTATTTTATTTTTTACAAGTATTACTTTAGTATTGTGTTAAGTAATTTGTTAATTGTAAGTCTTACTCCTTATATTTATCATATATAACGCTGCTCCCATTGCAGTATCGTGACGGGAATGGCGCTGCCCTTGCACACCCTGGGCGCAAGGGGGCGCTCAAGGCACTCCTGGGCCCGGGACGCACGCAGGCCCCGCCCCGAACCCGGACTGGCGGCGCGCGCGGAACGCGGTAGCGCAACCCGGCCCCGCCCCCGGGCGCCCCGCCCTCCATGGCCCCGCCCCCGGCCCGCTTGGCCCCGCCCTTGCCCCGCCCCCGGCGGCCCGGGCCCGCCCCCCGCCTTCCGGGCCCGGCCCCCTCCCTCCGCCCTGCTGCCGGCGGCGGTTGTTGTTCAGCGGCGGCCGCCGCAGCTCCGCTCGCAGCAGCGCTCGGCCGCGCGTCCGCCGGCCGGTCCGTGCGCGCGGCCATGGAGCTGGAGGTGCCGGACGAGGCGGAGAGCGCCGAGGCGGGGGCCGTGACCGCGGAGGCGGCCTGGGCCGCGGAGAGCGGCGCGGCGGCAGGTAACGGTCCCGGACGGCGCGTCTCCCCGCTCCCGGAATGGACCCGCCGGGCCTCTTCCCCCGCCGGGCCTAGTGGAGCCGTCCGAGCGCCGGAGGGGCGCCGCGACCGGCTGCGGGGAGGCCGGAGCCTTCCGCTCGGGGGCGCCCCGGGGTGGGGGGGTGGGATGGGGGCGTCCGAGCTCGGGACGCACCGCCCGGGGCCCCCGGGAGGATGGAACGCCCCGCCGGGAAGGCTGCGGTGGCGCTGCCCGTGCCGGGGGTCCCTGGGGGAGGGGCCGCGGGCTTGGGGCGCGGGCGGGTGCAGGCCCCCATTCTGAGAGCCCGTGGGCGGAGCAGCCCCCTTTTGGAGGCATGCGGGGAAGACCGCTCCTCACCCCTGGGGGGATAACACCCCTATTTAGGACGCGTGGGGGGGTGACTGCACCGGCTCCGGCTGAGGGCACTGGGGGCGACATCTCCTCAGTCTTGTCGGCAGGGGGTGGTTCTGACCGTGTGGTGTGGTGGAGCACCCTCCTGTTCTGTGGTGGGGAGCCTTGTCTCCAAGGCGGGGCACGGCAAGCGGATGACACTGCCCCACATGTCCCCTCCTGCCCGGATCCGCTCCTCTGGGCCGCCCACTTTGATGGTTTCAGCTTCCGGGCCCCACTCCCTCCCCCGACAAGGGGTCACCCCGATGGGCACATCTTATGGGTCTGGAAGGCCAGGGGCAGCTGAGGTGGAGGAGAGAGGGTGTTCGCGGCCATCTGGGTCAGCCTCCTGGCTATCTCATTGCTCCCTCTGGAAGTCACCAGACCCAGGTTCTGGTGCGCTGGCCATCTTCTCTCTTTCTGGGTCTCAGTGTACCTCATCACCGGAGGGGGCTACAGCTAAGGGCCTGACGTCTAGAGGCACTTTGAGTGCTGGGGCTCTGCAAGCAGATGGAGGAGGAGGAAGTCCCCCCCACACCTCCCTGGATTTGAGGGCTGCTTGTAGCCGTGGAAGGCCTGGTGCCCCTCTCCTGGCCTGCGGCCCTGGCCTCCAGCAGAGCAGGTGTGGGGGGCATGGAGGCCTCACCCGGCCTCACCCAGCCCCACGGCTCCCGCCCGCCTTTCTCTGGGGCGGTGAGCAGAACTCAGCCGCTGCCCAGAGGAGTGCTTCCTTCTCCTGGTGAGGTCACACGCTCCCAAATAGGAAGTTTCCTGAACCACAGAACCCTCTGCTCCCCCCAGGCGGCCCTCTCAGGCGCAGGCCTGCAGACACCCACATGGGCATCCTTGCTCCTCCTCCCTCGGCCTCCCGAAGCTTCCTTGGCCAGCGGGGGGATGCTGAGCTCCCTGGGAGTTGAGAGAGGTGTCTGGAGGGAGCAGCGCTGGGCTCTGGAAGACTCCCACCACCTCCTCGCCGGCTGCCTCTGGAACCGCCCAGTGGATGATGGTTCCTCCCGACCATCCAGTCACCTCGTCCTTGTTCTTCGAGGCTGCTGCTGCCTTGGCCTGGCCAGCACCACACGTGGCGGAGGCCCCCAGAGAGGTCATTTCTCAGCCCCCTGACTTCCCGCCGTCAGCCCTCTGACCTGGGCAGGTCAGAGACAAAATAGTCCCAGGCTCAGTGACCACAGGAAAGCTGCAGAGCAAACATTTATCTTATCGGGCTGGGAGAGCCACTGGGGACAGATAAAGTCTCAGGCCCCAGCTGTGGGACCTGGAAGGTCTGCTTGTCGCCAAAATCCACAGAAATCTGACTCCCTCGGCGAGTCATTTATTTTACTCAGAGTTCAGCACTGCCCCTCCGACCCAGACCCACTTCTCCTGACCGGGGTTCTGTGCGGTTTGTATGATCGCTGCCCCCGCTCTCCGAGCCGCCCCGCCAACGCGGGCACCTGTAGCCAGCCCTGCGTGTTCTTCACCAGGCTGGTTCAGGCAACGTGCCGGCACTAGTTGGTGTTCGGAGCCAGAATGCTTTGTTCTGGAGGGCCCTCCTGGGCACCGAGGGGTGTCGAGCAGCACCCTGGCCCACACTCATTTGAAGCTTGGGGCATCTCTGCAGTTGTGACAACTGCAGACGTCTCAGACATGGCCCAGTGTCCCCTGGAGACACAGTCACCCTAGGGGAGAGCTGCTGTACTCGATTAGTCTGTAACTTGCTTATTCTTTGTCCACATCTGGATTCCCCCCCATGTTGGTACGAATTATTTTTTTCAGAGAGAATACGGTTCCGTGGTTAAGGGGGTAGGAACCCTAGTGTTATACTGCCCAGGCTCCTCCGTTGCTTTGTGACCTCAAAGGGCAAATGCCTTGATCTCTCCGGACCCTCATGTTCTCATCTGTAAAATGGGGTGAGGGTGCCGGATGGTTAGCAGCAGCCGCTGCAGGCAGAAGCCTTTACTGACTCACCAGATCCCGCTGGGGTACGCAGGCTGTTTCTGGAGTTGCCTCCTGCTGTTAAGGCTGTGACCTTCTCGAGTGTGGCCTGTCCCTGGGCACTTCGGGTCCTGGCAGTTGGAGTCCTGCCTCGGAATGGCTGGGTCGGGGGCAAGCGGATTGAAAACTGACCGACAGATGCCCGATGGCTTTTCAGGAAGGTCTGGCGGGCCGAGATAGCCCTGCAGCGCTGCCAGCTCAGGCCGTTATCACCCCGGGCATTTTGGCCGATCTGATGGGTGATGAAACTGATCTTGGTGTTTAGAATCTGGTTACTTAAAGTACAGGCTCCCAAGGCCTGGTCCAGAGAAGGCCTGACCGGCTCTCCTTTGGCTTTTGGAGGCTGCGCGGGGCTGCCTGGGTTTAGGGGTTCTCACACGTTCACGGGGCCGACCGTGGGCCCGAGAGCTGCCTGTGGGCTTTGGCCTGAGCTGCGGTCTTTCTGAGCCGATGTCCTCCTGTCCTTCTTGTTTCTGTGCTATCTCATCAGTCGCTTCTTCCCAGACCCCCAACCCCTCCCACATCTAATCTGGTGGCAAATTATCTCAGCGTTGCCTTCACAGCAGACCTGGCATCTGCCTTCTCCCCCTCCTCTGCCTCCACCTGGTCCACTGCCGTCATCGGCATTGGCTCGGTCCCCGCTCCTTCCCGTGCTCCCTGCAGCTCCTTCTAGAAGCTTCCCACTAGAGACTGCCTCAGGCCCTGTCCTCCCTCTGCCCACAGCCTCCAGGGCTCCCGGCCTCCTGGGTAGAAATCCCAAGTGCCCCAGGAGGCCCACAGGGCCCCGCATGACCTGCCCGTCCCCTCCTCCTCCCTCTCCCTCTCTCCCCCATGCTCACTCTGCTTCAGCCGCAGGGGCCTGCTCACCCTTCCTCCAGCACACCCTGCACGCTCCTGTCCTGCCCCAGGGCCTTGGCACAGGCTGTGCCCTCTGCCTGGAACGCTCAGCCCCCATATCTGCGTCGTTTGCTTCCTTAGCTCTTTGAAGCTTTTGCTGAAGTGTCTCCTCGGCGAGGCTGCCCCCGACATCTGAGGGAGGCCTGAGAGAGGGGCGGGAAGAGAGCCAGGCCAGCAGCCAGGGGCCAGTGCTGCCGGCGCGAGGCAATGTCATCGCTGGAGGCCTCCTCCGTCGCGGTGGGCGCAGGGTGACTGGGAGCCGCGGCGTCCCTTCTCCCCTCACTGCGAGTCAGCCCTGGCCTGAGCAGGCAGAAAACTCCCAGTTCGAATTCCGCCCCGGCCACTCTCTAGTGATGCGACAGGGGGCGCTTGGACCTGCAGCCACAGCGCTCTCCGCGGAGGGGCCCCGGAGCCTGGACCACCTTCACTGGCTGGAGACACTCTGCCCCAGGGGCTCTGCCTGTGAGGCGGGCGTGGCGACCACGCAGGGCTGGCGGAGGGGAGTGGCGTGCAGGGCCCCTAGCGGGTTCCCCGGCGCCAGAGTTTCCCTAATCACGTCCACAGGCGTCCTGCGGAGCCGGGCACAAGCTGGGGGCAGCCGTGGGACCCAGGGCGCTGAGGACGTGCGGTTGCCTCTTAGTCCTTGAGCGATGTTTACTGAACACTTATTAGGCACCTTCTGTGGGCCACGTGGGGTTCAGGGCGCCTAGGTCCCAACAGGGCCTGGGGGCTCCCTCGCTGCCCCCGTGGGGCTCCCAGCTGGTGGGGGTCAGGATGTGGGTGGCAGACGAGTGAACAGGTGACAGCGGAGGTAGCCGTTTGTGCCCCCATCCTGTCACCACTGGCTTTCGTCTCGTGTGGCCATGCGCTTTCTCTCACGCTGCCCCTGGCGGCTTTCACGCAGCAGTGGCAGAGCTGAGTCTTGGGACAGGAACCTCATGGCCTGCAAAGTGGAAAATATTCACTATCTGGTCCTTCATGGAAAATGTTTGCTGATCTCTGAATAAAACCCGGACAGTGGTGAGCACAGAGAGGGAAGTGAATCAGGCATCCTGGTGATACGGTGACTGGGGCCTGGTGACCAGGGCCTGCTGTGGGTGGGCAGGGAGGAGGCGAAGAGTGAGAAATTGCAGCTGAAGGTGCAGCTGTCAGGCAGAGGGATGTGCAAAGGCCCTGAGGCTCCAATGGGCCAGAGGCTAAGGCGGAGTCGTGGCCTGAGATATGCGGTGGGCCTCGGGGTGGGGTTGGGGCCAGCAGGCATGGGCCCCACCTTGGTCTGTTCTGAGTCTGGCTTTTCATCACAGGGCAGTGAACACTGGCCTATAAGAGCGCCGGCCTGGCTGCCTCGGTGGGCATGGTGGGGAAGGCTACCGGGGGGCCTGGACCGGGGTGAGTGGGCGGATGGAGGCAGGAGATGAGGAACCCCGTGGTGGGGGGGGCAGGGGTGGAGGGTTTACTTGCACCCCTGGGTGGGTGGGGGGGTGGGCATGGCCCAGAAAGGAGCAGATCTGGGGGACAGGGCTTTGGCAGGCTTGAGCTGCTGTGGGAGGAGCGGGGCCCAGGGGGCTGCCGGGGGCCCTCAGGGCAGGGGGCGCCCCACAGATCTCGGCAGGGCAGGCTGGGGCTTGGGCACTGGGCCTCTGAGCAGCTGAGCTCCCTGCCCTCTGCCTTGGTTTTTCCTCTGAAGATGAGAGCAGTGGGGTCCCAAGGATTTGTGGGGACAGGAGTAGGTGAGGCCCACAGCCCCCGGCGGCACTCATTAAATGACAGCCGTGTGACCTTGGCATTTACAGAGGGACAGGCCCGGGCTCCAAGGGGTCTTGGGCCCCCAGGCCTTCCTACTCCCAGATCCTGCCACCGTGACCAGCCACGTGTCACCACACGTGATGGGGCAGGTCAAGACCCCGCTGGGGATTTTCCCGCTGCTGCCAGCTGGACTTGCAGCCTGAGCCTGGGCACTGCCCGCCCCCACCCACATGGGGATTGCTGACCAAGGGGATTAACCCCGGGGGCCCTGCCCCGCCTACCTCACCTGCCCCACCAGGCCGCACTTGAGGTCCACCTGAGGGGCCCCAAGCGCCTGAACCCGTAGGACAGAAGAGGCCTCGGGCCTCCAGCTATGACTGGAGAAAGGGGCCTGGCGTCTGTCACATCGGCCCCTGTCCCGCACGTGCAGTGTAAACGTTTGTGACCTTTCTCCTGGATGGGGTATGGGGCTGCTGTCGGAGGTGTTGGTCTGGTCCTGTTCTGGGGCAGCGTCTCTGTGTCGTAGGCCATTGTGCGGCCCCATCTAGGGAGCCATCTTGGCTGGCAGGAGAAGGCGTTTACTGCATGTGGCCAAGTGAGGGGGCCGAGGAGCGAGGAGAATGGGCCATGACATACCAGCGGCCACTCCGTGCCTTGGTTTCCTCACCGGCAAAGCAGGGTCACAGATCCGCCTCCCTCCCTGGTTGGCATGAGGCTAAGTCAGCACCCACGAAGCACTCAGCAGGGCAGGGCGAGTGACACGTGCAGGGAATGGGGAGCAGAGGCACGGGCTTGGGCTGGGCGGCCTGGGCGGCACCACGTGCCCGACCTTGGCCTGCTGGCCCAGTGCGAGCCCACCTGGCCCTGGTCCTGGCTGCGTGACCAGCCCCGTCTGTCTGGGGAGGCCCTGGCCTGTATCAGTCAGCACAGCGCAGGGCCTGCTGTGTGACAGGCGTCCCTACACCTCAGCGACCTGTCCCAGAGGCTCGTTGCTGCATGTGCTGGGTGTCCCTGGAGGAGCAGCAGGGAGTTGTACTCATCACAATCATCCAGAGACCCGATGACGGGGCTGCTGTCACCCCAAATGCTCCCGGTCACCTACAAGGGTGCGCATGCAAGTCTTAGGCCACCATCGTGGTTCTGGTGTCATTAACAGGGCTCCTCGTCACTCAGAGGAGCCCGGCTTGGGCTGTTGGTTCCGAGAGCCCCGGCAGCCACCAACAGTTGCTGGTGGCCCGCCTGACACGTGTCGGGGGCGGTGAATGCTGCAGGCTGCCCGAGCTGCCTGGCTGGCTCGTTGGTGTAGAAATGTCGCTGGGCTGTGTCTTAACTGGGTGCGGGGAGGCCCACAGATGAGACGGCCACCGTCGAGAAGAGCTTGTTGCTCACAGGTCCCAAGGGGGTGGGCGAGGAAGTGTACATGTCACACCACGTTGGAGGAGGCTTTTATTGGGGTTCTGTGAGGATGGATCAGACGGTAGGGATGCGCCGAGTCTGCTTACGGCCGGCCCGTGTGAATCATTTCAGTGGACACTGCATGGTAGGGGTGGTCTCAGTGCCTGGCCCTGGGTGACAGGGCAGGGGGCACGGGCTCCTGTGTGAGGTGAAGGAGGTGGGTGTGGGCTGAGGGTTGCTCAGTCTGCACGTCGTGGGTGCCCTCGCCGTTGTTCGTGGCCAGTGCTAGGAGGGATAGTCTCCCGGGTCCGTGTGGCCCGAGGAGTCAGAGCGTCGTGGAATACAGAGGGTTAAAAGCGGCGTACCCAGGCAGAACCCGTGGCCCGCCCCCGTGCCCGCCCCCTTCGCCCTTTGCCAGTCTCACGGGCGCATGGTGACATCTGGGCGTCGCCGCAGTTTGGACGGACCTCGTGAATAGGAGTGAGAGCTCGTCATGCAACTCTTCCTTGTGTCATGTCCCAGCAAAGGGAGCAGAGACAAGCCTGAGATATAGCGACTTGCCCGCCCAGGCCACACAGGGACGGTGGCAGGACTAGCGGGGGACGCTCACCTGCCCTGTCACCCCAACAGTCTTTTCTGTATTTTTGTCAGAGCTGGAAAATGGAGCATCACCCCCTACGGAGTCAGGGCCACACAGAGGCTGTCTCCTCGTTGCCTTTGCTCGGGCGGGTCCTGGGGGTCCCGTTCCGTCTGTCTCGGTTCCATGGTCCCTGACCCCGCCTGCACACACCTCACAACTCTTAGTCACACACCTCACAGCTCCTACTTCATTTTCTGGGAACCGTGTAATGATGTCTTTCCCATATTCAATCGCGTTATCAGTCTTATTGATTTGTAGGTGCTCTTTATATATTATGGAAGTTTTTCTATTAACCTGTGATGTAAGTGCAAGTAGTTTCTCATCGTCCCGTAACGATGCTCCTCAGTGCCAGGCAGGTATTTTTGTTTTTATGTGGTCGGATTTGTCAATCTCTCTTTTTGTGGTTTCCCAGTTTGGTGTCACAGATGGAAAAGCCTTGCCTGTTCTGAGGTTAAAAAATTCTTCTAGTACTGCTTGTAATTTCATTTTTTTTTTTTTTAACATTTAAATTCCTACTATATTTGGATCTCATCCTGGCACAGGCACGAGGGCTTAGTTGATCCCAGCTTTCCCAGGTGGCCCAGAGTTGTCTCAGCCCACTTTTCTGCATAATCTGCTGTCCTCACTGATTCGAGATGCCACCTTGATTATATACCAAATTCCTGTGTGTGGCTGGTCTATTTCTGGGCTTTCTATTCTGTGCCATTTGTCTGCCTGTGCCTCATGCAGCAGGCACGTCTTAGACGACAGTAATGGCATGCTTCCTGGGAGAGCAGCGGCCGGAGCCACAGGCAGCAGAGAGCGACCTTCTGTCTCCACTCCGTTCCACAGAGGTAGTGACCGTCGTTCCAGACCTTATTCTGTGCCCACGCATACCTGTCTCCGTACGGATCATTCCTTTTTTAGCATTTTATTTTGAAACCTTTCAAGCCTGCCGAAAAAGTCGCAAGAACACGAAGGCGACCACCGTCGCCCGTCACCGAGGTCCCCCGCCGCTGCCGTTCCGCCTCATCGCCTTGGCGCGTGCACGTGTGTGACTTTGCTGGGAGGTCGGAGTCAGTTGCAGACACGATGCCCCTTTGTCCCTAAGCTATGGAATTCGTGACCAGCGAGCGCGGATGGCATCCCTGGAAACGCGGGTGCTCACCCAGCTCGGTGCTCGGCCGAGGTTCAGGGACGTGACACGGGCCGGTCTGCAGTCGTGCTTGGTTGCAGCTGATCCGGAATTGTCCCGTGCGGGAACGGTTCGCTCCCGCTGGGGTTCAATCCAGGGTCACACGGCATTAGGAGACCTGGGGACGTTGGGGTTACCTGAGGGCCTGAGACTGGACAGGCTTCCTTCCTGGGCTGACGGCTCCTCTGTGGACCTTGACCCCACTGTCTGAACCCTCCCATCCGCGGACCCTTCGAGAACGAGCTGCCTCCGCACCTCGTCCCTCCTCCACCCTGCATAGCCCCGGCTCCCCACTTCTCCTCCAGGAAGCCTCCCCTGGCCAGGGTTGCCCACTTAGCCCTTCCGTCAGCGTCACGTGATCAGACGTGGTGACAGTTGTCCACCGCTCCGTGGGCTGGCTTTGCCCAGCACCTCGGGCCCTGGACTTTGTCGGCAAGACCTGTGCTGGACACAGACAGGTATGCGGCCACGTCTGTGGAATGAGCGGTGAAGGTTCTGGAATCTTTCTCTTTTTCTTGATCAGCAGGGCTTTGGAAAACTGTCCAGTGGTCAGAGCCTGTGGAGTTCCGGCTTAACAGTCCATTTCCTGTTTACCGGTCTGGAAGCGCACCCACCCTGTGCAGGCAGATCTGGGGGGCGGGGAGCAGGGGACAGGGGGCAGGGGGCAGAAGGAGTGGGGGCGGGTCTCAGTGTGGGGGAGGACGGGCAGGGGGCTGCTGTCGGGGCTCTGCCCCTGCTCCGTTCCCAGCCCCCCAGCTGCCGTGCTGGACAGCATCCTGTCCTGTCATCACAGGGCCCCCCGCACCCCGTGTGGAAGGCAGTGCTCTCTTGTCATTTCTCTCTTCTCTTTGGAAAGATGTCACGTGTTCATGACAAAATGAGGCCTGGCCCCGCCCCCAGACACCTCCACGGCCAGCTTCTCTGTCCCCTTGTGAGGTGCTCAGCCGTACACCAGTGCCCTGGTCACAGACCGCCTCCCAGCACGTGTGCAAAACACCCCTCGTCCTGCACGCCGACTCCGTAAACACTTGGGGTGCCGGCTTTATCGAGAGGTAATTCACACGGCACACGCTTCTGAAGTGTGCAAGTCCTGGGCTTTCACGATGTTCACGGCATTGGGCACCGGTCACCACGGTCAGTTTAAAAACATTCTTACCCGCCCAAGAGGAAGTCCCGTCCCCATCAGCGTCCCTCCCCTGCCCTGTCCCAGCCCCTGGCGCCCACCATGTGCTTTCAGTCTCCGTGAATCTGACTCCTCCAGGGGCCTCAGATGAGTGGAATACACAGTCTTTGTCCTTTTGCGACTGGATTATTTCATTCAGCACCTGTCCCCCATCAGCAGTCACAGCCCATCTCCCCACCAGCCCTCCCCCCCCTTTTACTCACCCACTTCCTGTCTCGGTGGACCTGCTTGTTCTGGACGTACCACGTAAACGGAATCGCACACCGTGCGGCCCCTGTGTCTGGCGACTTTCACTGCGTGTCATGTATTCGGGGCCCGCCAGCCCGCGTGTGGCGAGCGTCAGGGCTTCACGCCTTGTAGTGGCGGAGCAGTACCCCCGTGCGCGGGCACCAGCTGACACACACCCGGGATGGCCGTGAACGTGTGTGCGCCGCATTCCATGTGGATGTAGCTTCTCAATTCTCCTGGGCCATACCATGAGCAGAGCTGCCGGGTCACGTGGGAGCTGGGGTTTCACCTTTTGAGGAGCAGCCAGCCCCTCCCTCGCTGGTGGCACCGTGGCACTGTCCCCCAGGCCGGGCACGAGGCTCCGATTTCTCCTCGTCCTCACTAGCGCCTGCTACTGTCCATCCGCATTCTCTCCGTCCTGGCTGCTGTGAGCGGTGGTCTCGCCGTGTCTCGCCGTGCATTTCCCCAACGGTCAGCGGGGCTGAGGATCTTCCCACGGGCCTATTGGCCCTTCGCGTTTCCTCTGGAGAAACATCTGTTCAGAACCTCTGCGCTTTTCAGCTGGGGCTATTTTTCTTTTGATTATTGGATTGTTAGCCTAGACACAAGGCCCTTACCAGGTACGTGATTCACAGATATTTTCTCGTTCGCGAGTTGTCTACTTTTTTTCTTGCTGGCGCCCTTCGACATAGAGACGTTTTTAATTTCGATGGAGTCCAGATCGCCTTATTTTTTCTCTGGTAGCTCGTGCTTTAGTTGTCATATCTGAGAAACCACAGCCTGACCCAAGTTCGTGAAGATTTACCCGTTTTCTCCTAAGAGTTTTCCAGTGTCGGCTTTTACATTCGTTTAGATTTGCGACGTGTCTTTTAACCGAGGTAGTACTGGTTAGCGACACGTAAATGCCAGGTGCTCAGCGTCGTCGTTGAGTATTTGCATCCACTGTCGTGTGCTCGGCACCAGAAGTGCCGTTGGCACGCGATGCGCTTCGAAGTACTGCTGCGCCTGTGGTGGGTTGGGATGCAGCCCATCCCGGCCCGCGGGGACCCGGCGCCCCAGCACCGCCGGTCTGCTCCCCGCTGGGTTGTCCTGCCTGGCCCAGGTCAGCTCGCCTGTGAGTGTGCGGCTTCGGTTCTGGATTCTCAGCTGCCGTTCCGGACTTTTCCGTCGCGCCCCGTGCCCGTGTGCTGGCGCCATGCCGTCTCAGTTACCGTAGCTTTGCGGTGAATTTCGAAATGGGAACTCATGTGGGAGGAAAACTGGGCCAAGGAACCTGGCACCTGGGCCCCGAGGCAGCGCATGGTCCTCGCCAGGCGCCTGTGGGGAAGCCCTCGGCCCCCGTGAGAGAGGAGACGGGCATCGCTTGGGACCGGCCAGGCAGGAGGCGCTGCGGGCTGTGGCCTTGCTGGGTGTCCCACCCTTGGATGGACCTTCGGCCTGAGGGGACGTGTGAATGCAGGAGCTCCGTTCCCCCTGCGGTGCTCGCCTGCAGCCTCCATGCAGCCCTCCAGGTTTCTCGCTCGGTGATGCTCGCGCCCAGCACTGGGCTGGCGTGGGGTCACCAAGGGCAAAGGGAGGGAGGCCTGCCCCGCGGAGTTCTCAGAGGCCCGGGCGGCCACCAGAGGTGGGATGGCGGTGTGGCGTATCTGAGGGGGGCCCAGGTGGCCAGGAGAGAGCAGAGCTGGGACCATCTGGGTCCCAGGACGGGTGTGGGGGAGCCGCCACCAAGCAGAGGGCAGGTGGGGAAGTGGTGGTGCAGGCAGCGGCACCACCAGGGCCCCGGGAGGGGGTGGGAACCTGGATGGCATGGGCTAAGGGAGGGCCGGAGGCTGGAGCTCAGTGAGCAAGATGGGGAGCCAGGCTGGAGGGGTGGGGTGGGGGCTGGCAGGAGTGCCCGGGGGCAGTCGGGGCCCGCCGGTGACTGCTCGTGGCAGGGAAGGGCCACAATGACACACCCGGGGCTCTGGGGTGAGCGGGACCTGGGCGTCCCTTCCCCCGCGTCCAAATCTGTGAGAGGGTCGTGGTCAGCCTGCCCGTGACGTTGTGGATGACGCCGGTCAGAGCGCCCACTGCACACGAGGTCACCCAGGCTCAGAGATAACGCGCACTAGCAGGTGAGTCGGCGCTCGGTGCCAGGCCGGTCCCGGGCCCAGCAGGGACTCTGTCCTTGAGCCCAGCTGAGATGGGGACAGGTGACCAGGCGGCTGTGGGACACCAGGCCAGGTGCATGGGAACACACTGAGCAGCAGCTCCGCTTGGGGGTTCAGAGCGAGCTGTAGGAGAGCTTCAGGGGTCTGCTTGCTCGTGGGGACGGGCCGGCTTGGGCTGCGGGGTGCACAGGGGCTCCGGATCCCCTGCAGCTCCGCAGCCCCAGCGTCTCCAGCCCTAAAGCAGGTCCAAGGACGGTTACTTCCCGCGGGTCCCGGGAGGGTGGGCTGTGGCTCGCAGGGAGCAGGCCGTGCGGGGCAGCCGGTACGTGCTGTAGCTTCTTGTGAGAGAACGGAAGACAAGAGTGGACGGGATAGTACAATTAAAAACGTTTTTATCATGAAATATTTGAAGTACCTAGAGAATAGTGTAATGAACACTGACACCCTACCTGGCCCCACCCGCTCCATGCCAGGAGCCCCCAGTTGTGACGATCACAGACGCCCCCAGACATGGCCTAGGGCAGCATGGCCCAGGGGAGAACCCCCTGCACACCTCTCCCCTCCGGCCGGGGCGCCTGTCCTGGCCTTCCCGGGTCTCTGGCCATTCACAGGAAATGTTTGCCGACCCCGATGTAGGTGGTGAACAAAAAGATTCATCAGAGCTATGCAGCAGCATGTTGGTGTTTTTAATATTATTCTGTTATATTCGGACAAAGAGCCGGTCCCCTTTATGCATTTCATCCTCACGAGGGCCCGGCACCCAGGAAGCCCTGGCTGAGGTTGGAATAAATCAGCGAGCGAACATGTGGCCAGCAACGGTCTCTCTCTCTAGGACCTGGCGACATGAATGTCTGAGACTTGCGTGGCAGAGGACAAGAGCCATCCACGCGGACTCGTAGAGACAGCAAGGCGCCGTGAAGGCCCTGTGGTGGGTGTGGGCTGAGCTGTTCCACAGTGCCTGGCGCTCCGGTGCTTGGCAGTGCCCGCTGCGGCCTGTGTGGCCGCTCACACCCCAGCCAGGACCACTCAAACACGTGTTTCCCCTGAGCCGTAAACACCTGGCACTGAAGATCAAAATGTCCCTTCAACCTGGCGGAAAGTGATTCTGTTAAGACATTTTCGACGATGCTGAGCATTTGAGGGAACTGGACGGTAGAAGCCTAATGCTTACCGCTTGGGTCCTGCAGTTGACATCCTGCTTCGTCCCCCGCCCTGCTCTGTCCCCCGTTCTAGATGCGCTTTGCAGCTGCCGGCATCAGCTCTCTCCCCTGTAGGCACTTCGGCGTGTGTGCCATTAACTGGAGTCCGATACCGTTCAGCGTGGTTTCCACTTTGCTGCCTACAGGGATCAGCCTTTTAACTCTAGAATTCTTCGCCTTTCCTGTGCCATTACTGCTGGTAAAGTCCGAGATGCTGCAAACCGTGAAAGTTCTCTCTCTCTCTGCCGCGGCATCGTGCTGACCCTCAGATTCACGCCTGTTTGGACCCACAGCTGGTGTGAATCTGGTGAGGAAGGATTAGCAGCTGCTGGGGCTTTAGCTCTGGTGTCTTAATCAGAGAGGGCGCGTCATGTCATGTCGCAGGTAAAAATTAACCCTAGCGTGAAGCCAGGCAGAGGCAGCCCGTACAGAGCGGCGGCGGGGTCAGAGGGCAGAACCCCCTGCGTATCACCTCTTCTCGGGCACCTGCGGTGTGGCATCGGATGAGTCACCGGCCACCCTGTGCTAATTTAGTGCTAGTGGTTGGTCAGTCGGTTCTCTTGGGTTTTCTAAGCTTTTGTCTTTTTCTTTCCAGTCTTTGTTCCTTTTGTTTTTCTTGCCTTGTGGCGTTGGTGACTGTCCTCCCTGCTCCTGTGGGGAAGGCCCTCGGCCGCATTCCTCGTCCCTAAAGGGAGTTCTTCCTGTGACCCCTGCTTGTTTTTCTTTCTCTAATGCCTTCATAGTTTCTTGGACATAAAATTCATGTTGAATTTTGCTGAATGCTTCTCTGGATTGTGAGATGTGATCATGGAGCTTTTCATCTTTGGCTTTGAATAACTTCCTAAATTTCTCCAGACCCGGTTCCCTGCCTGTGAAATGCAGTAGTGGAAGGAGGTCATTGAGTCAGGCGGGGTCTGGCTCAGCGCTCATGGCACCCCGCCCCCCACCGTATCCATAGAGTGCCATCTCCTGTGGGCTCCTGGGCTCTCCTAGGGCTGTGCCCCTGTGGCCAGAGGCCGGGCAGATCATTCCAGCTAGCCAGGGAAGTAGGCCCGTGGGGGGCCGGGGCGGGGAGCCCGTGGGGGGGCCGTGGCTGCTTCCTGTCTTGGCAGCATCACAGGCTCCGTCCTGGGCCGAGGCTGTACCCCGGGACGCGGTCCCTGTATGGACCCAGCAGGCCTCGTGTCCCCTGCCGCCCCTTTCCAGCACCAGCTTGCCCTCCCCGCACTCAGAATTCTGCAGACGTCTGTCAGCGAGTGACAGAGCAGCCCCGGTCCACCCGTTCTGGGGGAGACATGATACCTAAGTGCCACGTGGTCCTGAGTGCCAGGAAGAGTGAGGAGGACCTCAGAGGGTCAGTTTTGGGCAAAGTGGTTGGGGGACAGCCTCTCAGGGGTGACATATGAGCCAGGTCTTAGATGAAGCAAGGGGGCAAACCCTGCAAGGATCTTGGGAAGGGCAATTCAGGTGCGGGCGGACAGCCCGGGCAAAGGCCCTGGGGTGGGACCGTGACTGGCGTGTTGGAGGAGCAGCGAGGAGGCCCTTGCGGCTGGGGCAGCGTGAGGGGACCAGGCGGTCATGCAGGGCCTCGTGGGCGGGGAGGACTTGGGCTTTTACCCAGAGGAAGGTGGCAGCCTGGAGGGCTGTGGGCAGAGGAGGGACCTGACTCAGGCGCTCACCGGCGCCCTCTGGTGGCGGCTGTGGGGAGGACAGACGCAGAGAGGGCCAGGGCAGAGGACTGTGCTGGTTGGTGGTCCAGGTGGGCCATGATGGGGCAAGCAGGGCAGGAAGCAGTGGCGGATTCTGGACAGACTGAAGGTAGAGCCGAGTGTGTTGGCTGAAGGATGTATGTCGCGGTCTCTGCCCTGAGGACCCACAGCCCTTTGCAGGCGTTCCCTGCCTCAGTGTCCACATTAAACACAGTGGGGAAGCTGCTCCTGCTGAGGCTCATAGTGTGCAGAGGGCAGAGGCCACGCACCCCCCACCGGCCATCAACAAGCCAGAGCTGACAGGGGCCCGAGGCGACATGCCCCACAGGCACTGCAGCTGCGCCCCCTCTGCTGTCAGGCTCTCCCCTCCCCCGGGCTATTTTAAAACTTAATTTCTTCAAAAACCGGCTGGCTCATTCAGAAGATAATTGGTCACGTCTTGGGCTGGGAGGGGCTCATCTTGGCACATCTTGGTGGGGTCTCTCGTTCCCTAGCCTGGCCCCGTGGGTGGGGACGCCCGCCACCCCCTGCAGCTGAGTGACCTTGGGCAGATGCCCCCTGAGCAGCCTCCCCTCCTATGAAGATACACGAGGCCAGGGATCCGAGTTTGGGCGAGAGTGACGGGGTCGCCGCCCTCACAGGCTTCTGTGGTGGGGCAGACAGTGGGGGTAAAAGGGGAGATTTCGGAGAGTGTGGGGGCATGCAGACAGCGGGACTGGGGGATGGGGCCTGAGGGGCAGGGCAGGGAGGCCATCCTGCCGCCCCTCCTGGCATTGCGTGCACGGATGTTCTGGGTGGAGGGGTGGGGGGGTCTCTCCCTTCTACCAGCCAGTGTGGGAGGGGGCTGGGAGAGGCAGTGGAGCCCGGGAGCTCCCTCCAGGCAGAGGCCCCAGGCACAAAGCGGGCTGTCCCTGAGCTGTCTGGTGGTCAGCGCAGCTGCGTCCGGAGGGGCATGGCCATTTCCCAGGGCGGGGCAGACGCGGATGCTGGATCGGCCACACAGGCCCGCGAGAGCTCAGACACCTCAGGGGAGCAGGAGGGGTGGCTCATGGGGGAGGCCAGGACCCGCCTGGGCAAGAGCCCTGGGGTGAAGGGCTAGAGCTGCAGAGGGCGCAGGTTGGCACCGCTGGGTGGGTACTGGACCCAGGGGCCCCAGGCGGGCTGAGAAGGGGGGCTCCACGGCTCCCACACAAGGTCTGGACTATTCTGCCCTGTCCACCGCCGGCTTCCTGCCTTCTCTTCCTTCCTCCACACCCCAAACCATGAGAAACCATGAATTGTTCTGCTGTTGGGTGGCCAATAAAAATGTTACGTCAGCTTTCCAGTACCTTCTGGACCCCGGTTCTGCCAGAGCCCAGGTTCCTCCCTGTGACCAGGATGCCGGGGCGGGGAGCCCCTGCATGTCTGCCGGTGGTGTCCAGGGCCCGCCATAACCCCCACATGGCTGGCCGCCTTCTGGGGACCCTGAGCGGGTCCTCAGCCTCAGTCCGTTGGCTTTGTCCTGCAGGCTGGTATATTTTTTTTATTGAGAGATAATTCATATATCATAAAATTCACACTTTTAAGCATAGTTTAGCATTTTTCTTATTTTCACAATGTACAGCTGTCATCCCCGATTTAAACAGGTCCCTCTGATGGGGTGAGGTCGACCCCGACCCTCACCTGGGCCTGCCACTCTGTCTCCCTCTCTCCCTCCCCGAGCTGTACCCTTCCCAGACAGCCTGGCCCCCTGGGGGGGCTCCCAGCCCGTCTGCACCTGACAACGCCCACGGCCCTTCTCCAGCAGGGCTCCCCTGAGCTCCAGACTCGGGGTCCAGCTGCCCCTCGGCATCTCCATGTGGGCACTCCCAGAGGTCTCACACCCAACACGGCCACGCTGTGCCAGAGTGGCCCCAGAGCTGTCCTGTCTGTCCCTGCCCCAATCTGTCATCCCTGAAAGAGCCACCAGGGGGCGCCTGTGAGCATCTGCATCCTGTCGGCTCCCCTCCCTCCCGCTAAAAGCCTAAGTCGTCCCTTGGGGTGCTGACCTGCACCCCCTACCTGTCACCCTGGCGTCCACCTGGTACTCCCTGCTCCCCGCTGCGGGCCCTTGAGGGCCGGGGCCAGGTCTGTCCTGGTCGTCACTGGCTTTCCCCAAGGCTGACACCTGCTTGACACCCAGTGAATGAATTTCCTGTTGCAGCTGAAACAAGTCACTGCGAACTTAGCATCAAACCACACACATTTATTTTCATAGTCCTGGGGCCGGGGGTCCCACACGGGCCTCGCGGAGTGAACCCAGGCGGGGCAGAGCGGGGCCATCCCAAGGCTCCAGGAGAAGCATCTCCAGCCTTTTCCAGCTTCCAGAGGCTCTGCGTCCCTGGCTCACACGGCCCCTTCCCCCTCGTCACAGCCGGCAGGGGGCCTTGTCCATCTTTCTGTGACTCTCCCACCTCCTCTATGAGGAGCCTGTGAGGACACTGGGCCCCGGGAACCCAGAGTCGTCCCCTCTCAGGGGCCTTGACTCCATCCCTTCTACAAAGGCGGACATCGTCGGCGGGGGCAGGGGCGGGGGGCGTATCTGCTCACCACCCTCAGTAGAAGCTGCTTTCCGGGTGAGGTCAGTGGGGGCCTGAGGCCTCCCTCGGGGAGCCAGGGTTGGAGGGAATGGCCCTGGCGGGGGAGGACTGCCTGCCTTCTCATCTGTCCCCGGGCTGTGGTGACAGGGGCCTGTCCTCGGCTGGCTTTCCAGCACCAGCTCCCTAGAGAAGGCCAGGAGAGCTCCAGCCGGGGTCCCTGGCCCCTGCCCGCTGACCACAGCCCCCGCAGGGCCCCATCCTTCCCCATGACACCCCTCCCAACCTCGCCCCTCGTGGTCATCTGATTTCTCTGACCCAAGTGTCCCCTGGCTTAGCCCTGCTCCTACCAGCAGGGGAAGATGGCACTTTGTCAGTTCAGAGTCACTCCGTCCATTGCCACCAGGGACCTGATGTCTTCGGGGTGAATGGTGGGTCAGAGTTGGGGGGGCGGTCCCTCCCTGCTGCTCCCAGCTGGGGTGTGCCCAGCATCCAGTCCTCCTGCCAGTCCTGCCTCCGGGTCCTGTCACTGCAGAGTGAGGTTGTAGGTGCGTGTG
Organism: Pteropus medius; assembly: GCF_902729225.1. Lineage (NCBI taxonomy): Eukaryota > Metazoa > Chordata > Mammalia > Chiroptera > Pteropodidae > Pteropus > Pteropus medius. The sequence continues at coordinate 135,520 of NW_024347793.1, read as the reverse complement.
GGGGGGGGGGGGGACAGCGGCCTGAGTCCCTCGGGCCCCAGTCCAGGCGGCTGGGCTGTCAGTCTGAAGTCTCTCCCTTCTCTTCCTCAGGTCTGGCCCAGAAAAAGACAGGCCCCACGGAGGTGAGTGTCCTGTGGGCCCCGCCCTGGCCTGCCTCTCCCCCTCCCAGAAGGCGGACGGGGAAGCACCCAGCCCTGCCCGGGTCCTGCTTGGGGTCCCGCTCCGTGGCCCCGGGCACCTTGCATGGCTCTGGGGCCCCAGTACTGGCAAGTGTCAGACGGTGAAAATCCTGCCTGGTCCACCAGAGTTTTGAGTTTCAGGGATGGGTGCGGGTGGGGGAGGGACGAGGCCCGCGGACTCAGCCCTGAGCCAATGAGGAGGAGGCCAGGGAGGGTGGCCGAGGAGTGGGGCAGCCCCAGGGGCTCCGGGTCCGAGGACCAGGTTCTCGCCAGGGGGCAGTGCCAGTGCCTGCCCCCTCAGCACAGCTGCCCCGCAGCCCTCGCGAGGGCACAGTCCCCGCCGTCTCCACCACCTTCCAGCAAGCTCCCAGAGAGCGTCCCCTGTGATGGCCGCTGCCCTGCAGGCCCCCGCTGCCCGTCCCAGCTCTGGCAGTGTGGGTGGGGTCGGCACTGTCCCTGGGCAGGGTCACTCCTGAAGGCAGCCTGTGAGGGGCGTGTCTGCACCTGCCTTAGCACCAGTCCTGGCTGGGTGTCCCAGGTCCCCTTGGAGCCCAGTCTCTCCCAGGAGGCCACCCTCCAAGGAGGGCTTTGTCCACTGCTACAGGGCAGTGGGAGGGAGCTGGGTAGGCCCAGGCGCTGGCAGGGCAGTGGGGAGCCAGACAGGGGTGCGGAGCTGGGGCTGTGATGGTGGTGCTGACAGGAGCCTGCCCCCTGGTGGCCGGTGTGCAGAGCGCAGCGGGGAGTGCTTCGAGGGCTGCCTGGAGCCTGGAGCCGAGAGGCGGTTCAGGCTGGGCTGCAAGCAGAGGGCTATGTGGGCTCCGCGTGGTGGCAGGTAGACAGTGGGTGCTTCTCTAATGTCAGTGACAGGTGGAGCCACCAGAGGGACACCTGGTTCCTGTCTGTGGGCCGGCCTCAGACCCCTGCTCTGAGCTGGCTTCCGTGTCTCTCCAGGCCCACGTGGCCCTCTCCACCGTCCTTCCCTGCAACGTCACACACGAGGCCCAGTGGCTTCCACACAGGCTTACTGGGACGGCCATGTCGTGCCTGCCCCAGCTGGCCCCTAGAACTCATAGGAGCTGGGCCTGCCCCCAGGCCAGCAGGGCCGTGCCCCTTGGGGGGGCTTGCTCCTCAGAATCCTTGCAGCTCAGAGGGTCCCACCAGGCATGACATCTGGGGACATCTGCAGTTGTCACACTGGGGGTGCATAGGGCATGGAGTGGGTGGAGCCGGGGATGCTGCTCAGCCCCCACAGTGCCCGGGATGGCCCCAGAGGACGAGGCTGCCCCTGTGTCACCGGGAGGAGACCCTCAAATCAGGGGCTGCTGGCCAGGGCTGCTGGCTTCCAGCTCTTCTTGAGGAGCCTGGTCTGGGCGTGGGCCCTTCGGGGTGTGAGGCACTGCCCGCGGGTGTGCAGCCCGCCCACCTGCTTCCTGCCCCCCCGCGCGCCCCACACGGCCCAGCCTGGGGCTCCAGGCTGGTCACGGTGACTCAGGCCCCCTCTCGCCAGGATTTCTGTAGCATTCGGCCCTGACGGTGCCTCCTTGCTGACTTTTAATGCTTTCCGTTTCTTCTTTCCTAGGCCCCGTTGATGACTGGACAGCCAGGCCCCGGCCACGGGAGGAAGCTGGGCCATCGGGGCGTGGACGCATCTGGCGAAACCACTTACAAGAAGGTTGCTGCTGTGCCATTAGCCAGCTAGGGTGGGATGAGGGGAGGCCCATCTGCCCCTGGCGCACACGCAGGGCCCGCTGAAGGCTGGGCGCGTGCCGCGGCCACGCTCTGGGTGCAGGCCCCAGGCCTGGCGAGGTCCCTGGAGCCAGGCAGGTGGTGCAGCCTCGGGAACTGTCTGTGACCCTGGGTGAGCCCGCAGCTCCCAGCCCTCTGGCTCACCTAGAGAGGGGGGAATTACAGCTCCCTCCTCTCCCCTCCCCTCCCCTCCCCGTGCCGAGGGGAGGCAGCGATGGGCAGGGATGGGGACCGCCGAGCCAGGCCCGGCCTGGGGAGCACGCGGGGGCCCAGACCCCACGCCGTTAGGCTCCCTGCTTCGGCATGCTTCCCGATGCGCCAGCTTTGCCGAGAGCTCGCACTGCGGGGTCCCCGTTCTGAGTGTGCAGTCGGGCGGGGGATGCTTCTAGGGAACCGCAGGGGTGTGCCACCATCACCGTCTTGGAGTGTTTCCATCCCCCCAATATGACACCCTGCCCCCCTTAGTCGCCCCGACCCCGCTCCCCAGTCCCTGACACCACCGACCCACTGGCTCCGTGCACGCGCCTGTCTGGACGTGTCGCACGCATGGGATTGCACACCGCGCGGCCTTTCGTGTCTGGCTCCTCCCACTTGAGCACCGTGTTCAAGGGGCCGTTGGGATTTGTGCTGCTGTGAACACCGTGTAGTTTGTGCTTCCATCTCTTTGGGGCACGTGCCCAGCAGGGGAATGCTGGGTTGTGTGGAAATTTTAACCATCTGAGGAACTGCCAGACTGTTTCCCACCGCGGGGGCCCCATTTTCTGCTCCCGCCAGCCGTGCCCATGGTTTCTGGTTCCTCCCCATCCTTGCCAGCTCTTGTCTGTCCTGATCACGCCCATCCTCGTGCATGGGAAATGCTGTCTCGCCGTGGCTTTGGTTTGCATCTTGCTGATGGCCTGTGGCGTCGAGCGCCCTCTCCCGCGCCTGTTGGCTGTTGCATGTCTGCCCTGGAGGAACGTGGTTCTGTCACTGGTGCCTGGAGGGGGCCGAGTGCAGAGGACAGGGTTCGGGAGAGGCGTTTGCAGGCCACGTGGCCCTGCGTGGGAGGACGGCTCGCTTGGGCAGAAGCTGCCCCCGGCCTGCGCTCCCTGCCGCTTGCTCAGGGCGGGGGGTGCTGGGGACCCGAGTCGGTCCTACCTTAGCGTCACACGCAGTGCTTAGAGCGCAGTGACGAGAGCCGGACCATGCGGACGGGAGGTGCTGCTCTGGGTGGGCAGCCTTTGGCCCGGGCTGCTCACGTGCACTGATGCACAGTTACACCTGTCCTGGCTGTAGGTGGGGAAACTGAGGCCCAGAGAGGCTGTGTCGCCCCCTCATCCTGCCAAGTCGAATCACTGAGGAAGGGGGCGTAGAAAGAACCCGGGTCTATGAAAGTGAACTTTGGGTGTTACGCTATATTGTATGCCCCAAAAAAGAAAACCCTGATGGTGGCTAGACCCCTGCTGGGTCAGGGCAGTTTTAAGATGTTGGAATGTTCTAGAACCTTGATGATTAAGAATGGGCCTTAGGGCCACGCGAGGCAGTTTGGGAGTCTCTGCCAGGCCACTTCTTTGCCGTGTGGTCGTGTGGGCTGAGCGACTGGCCCTCGGCCCTCGGTCTGCGACAGGTGCTCCTCAGGCACCTGTGGCCCAGGCGTGTGGCAGGGGCCAGACCAGGGGTCCTGACGTGGCTGTGTCTCCACAGACCACGTCCTCCACCCTGAAGGGCGCGATCCAGCTGGGCATTGGCTACACCGTGGGCAACCTGAGCTCCAAGCCGGAGCGCGACGTGCTCATGCAGGACTTCTATGTCGTCGAGAGCATCTTCTTCCCCAGGTGGGCCCGCCACACACCCTCCGGACATCCACTTTCACCCTGTGTCTCCTTGGCTTCAAGGTCCGACTCGGGATCCATTAGGGCAGGGGTCCCCAAGCCCCAGGCCACGGACGGTGCAGGTCTGTGGCCTGTTGGGAACTGGGCCGCACAGCAGGAGGTGAGCAGTGGGTGAGCGAGCGAAGCTTCATCTGCATTCGCAGCCGCTCCCCAGCGCTGGCATCACCGCCTCAGCTCCGCCTCAGATCGTCAGGCGTTAGAGTGTCAGGGGCACCGGTTCCCAAAAGGGCGGGGACCACTGCGTTAGGGTATGCGTTTGCTGCTGAATCAGAGAGAGCCTGTAGTGTTACTGTTCTTTTGAACAGGGACACAAAAGATACAAGGTTATTTTTCAGTCTCTCTCAAGCACACTTAAAAACGGACGGGCAATCTGGAGCTGGTCAGGTGTGTCCTGGATTCCTTCTGGTCGCTCTGCCATCCCCCATATGCAGCTCTTCTAACCGGTGGTCTCAGGTGGCTGCCCAAGCTTCGGCTGTCACTTTTGCATTCCAGCAGTAGGAAGAAGCAGAAGGGATACGACCAGGAAATGACATGTGTCATTTCTGCTCTGCTCACAGCTCATTGGCCAAGCACAGTCACGTGACCACACCTAGCTGCAAGAGAGGCTGGGCATTCCACTTGGCCACGTGCCAGCCACAGTTGTGGGCTCTGTTGCTAACAAAGAAAGGGAGAGTGGATACGGGGGGGACAGCCTGAGGCTGGCCACAACCCTTGGGCCCATCGGGAGCCCTGAGTTGCCTTTTGGATTGGCGGCTTGGGAAAGCTGTGGAGCTCTGTGGCTAGACCATTTCTCACGGGCCCCCCCCTTTCCTTCCTCCACAGTGAAGGCAGCAACCTCACCCCTGCCCACCACTTCCAGGATTTCAGGTTTAAGACCTATGCGCCCGTCGCCTTTCGCTACTTCCGGGAGCTCTTTGGGATCCGGCCGGACGATTACTTGGTAAGTGTGATGGTCAGCTGTTGCTGTGTAACAAGCTAGCGCACACACGGTGGCTCAAAACGCCATCTGGCTATTCACCTCACCGTTTCTGCGGGTCAAGAATTGGGTGTAGCTCAGCTGGGTTCTTTGCTCGGGGTTGTAATCAAGGGATGGTTGGGGACCGGGGTCTCACGTAAAACTGGATTGGGGAAGGGTCCGCTGTCGTCATTGGCGGGACTCAGCTCCTTGCTGGCCGTGAACAGGACGCTTTGCTCCCTCTACCCGGGAGGGAGGGAGAGAGCCTGCCAGCAAAGCAGACGTGACCGTCTCCTGTGAGCTCATCATGGGCGGGGGCCCCTCACCCACACCCCACCCCCTTCTAGTACTCGCTGTGCAACGAGCCGCTGATCGAGCTGTCCAACCCCGGCGCCAGCGGCTCCCTCTTCTACGTCACCAGCGACGACGAGTTCATCATCAAGACGGTGATGCACAAAGAGGCCGAGTTCCTGCAGAAGCTGCTGCCCGGCTACTACATGGTAGGGGCGGATGTGGGCTCCGAGCAGGTGTCGGGGGCCCTTGTCCTGGGCTTCCCTCCAGGCCCTGTCCACCGCCCCCAACCTCATGCGCAGCAGTTCCGCTCTGCCCCCAGGTCCTTTTTGCAGATGTGCAGGAGCAAAGGCTCCAAGGCCCCGTGGACGAGGTCCCAGGATCCCTGGGGCACCACCCGCCCACTGGGCCATGAGAAGCCTTCGTGGGTCTCTGAGCCTCACCCTGGGGGACCCTTCAGGAGATCCCCCCATTCTTGTGAGCAGGCATTGAAATTTAGGCCCTGGCAACTGTCCCCAGCAGGGTGGGGAGTAGATACTAGCCCCGCCTCGCTCCCCATCTTCTCCCCACTGACACCCCTGAATTGTGGGTCCAGAAATTGTGGCTCGTGGGCCGTGTGTCTCAGCATCCGGTGACTCAGAGGCTCAGAGGAGGAGGGGCCGGGCTGCCAGCTGGCTCCTTACAAAGGACCAGCTGCTCAGGCACCCGTGTTCTTGTGTGGCTCAAGACCCAGAAGCATACGTCAGGCACCAGGATGGGGTGGGCTCCGCCTGAGTGCCGACCGCCCTGCTAGGCCCAACCAGGGTGGGCTGCAGAGGGGAACACCGGGTCTGACCTGGCAGGAAGCTAGGCCCAGCCAGATGGGTAGTGTCCCACGGGGTCCTTTATTGTAAGGTCCTCTCGCTGTGCCTGGCTCTGTAGAAACAGACCCTCCTGGAGCTTCTAGCTGCGGGGGAAGATGGAGAATTAAACCGCCGATGTGACCCACAGAAAGTTGGGGTGCTGGGCCGGGAGGCAGTCAGGGTGGGCTTCCTGAGGAGGTGGCCTTTGGCCTGGGAGCTGGTGGCTCCCTGCTGAGTGGCTGTGCGGCGCGGGGGCGGGGGGCGGGGGGTGGGGGTCAACCACTGCCCCCCGGCCCGCCCCCTCCGCCCCCAGCACCTGAACCAGAACCCTCGGACGCTGCTGCCCAAGTTCTACGGGCTGTACTGCGTGCAGTCGGGCGGCAAGAACATCCGCGTGGCCGTCATGAACAACGTGCTGCCGCGCGCGGTGCACATGCACCTCAAGTTCGACCTCAAGGGCTCCACGTACAAGCGGCGGGCCAGCAAGAAGGAGCGCGAGAAGAGCGCGCCCACCTACAAGGACCTGGACTTCATCCAGGACATGCCCGAGGGGCTCCTGCTGGACGCGGACACCTTCTCTGCGCTCGTCAAGACGCTCCAGCGCGACTGCCTGGTGAGCCCGGGGGCGCCCACTCTCTGTGATTGGGGGTGCTGGCGGAAGCCGCTCAGAGTGAGCCGAGGCCAGCAGCGCGGCCGGGCCCCTCCCGCTTCCCACCCGGCCACGGAGCGGTGCATGCTGGCTGCGTGGCTCGGTGCTGCCCTCGTCCACAGCTGGCTGCTCTGTAGGGACAGAAACTGTCCTGCAGAGCTTTTCACCAGCCTTCACCATCCTGACGGCCCCCCTCCCCCGGGGCGCCAGCTTGTCAGGGCTGGCTGTGTCCTCTGTGGCCCTCTGCTCCGCACCTCGGCTCCCGCCCCTTTCAAAACAACACAAAGTCCCCAGAAAACCTCCCCAGTGTCTCGGGGCCTTGCGGCTTCCGGGACTGCGGCCCGAGCCCAGGTGTGCACGTGTGGTGCTAGGGCCCGGAGCAAGTGGCATGCACAGCACCCGGACCCCCAGGGAGCAGAGCTGGCTGCTCTGTGGGAAGAGACTGTCCTGGCCTCGGACCCCCAGGCCACCCCACGGGCCAGTCCCAGCTCTCATCATCTACCCCACACACCTTGGTCCCCCGGTCTCTGGGAGTGGGATGGCGACGGTCTCCCCACATGACGGGACTGAGTGCTCGCTGCCAGATTGGGGGGGCAGCTGCGTGTCCTGACCCCCACCCCCCCGCCGGCAGGTGCTGGAGAGCTTCAAGATCATGGACTACAGCCTGCTCCTGGGCGTGCACAACATCGACCAGCAGGAGCGACAGCGGCAGGCTGAGGGCGCCCAGAGCACGGCGGACGAGAAGCGGCCACTGGGCCAGAAGGCGCTGTACTCCACAGCCATGGAGTCCATCCAGGGCGGGGCTGCACGCGGGGAGGCCATCGAGACAGACGACACGTAGGTGGCGGGGCGGGGGGCTGGCGGGGCTCCCAGCTCTGGTCTGCCCACGCGCTCTCGCCAGGCGTGAGCACGGGCGGGAGAGTTGGCATGGAGGCCGGAGATGACAAAGCAAATGAGGCCAGAAGCCTGTGTGTGGCCGGTCTCTGGTTTGCACACAGGGACAGCAGTGTCCGCCCACCGGGCCCCGTGAGAGTCTGACAGGTGACACACAGCTATGGCTTGGTGTTCTGACCACAGTCAGTGGGTTGAGGCCATTGGCCGTCCACGTGGGAAACACAGATGTCCCCTTTCTCTTGCTGGACCCCACTGTATGAAGCGCCCCTAGACAGGTGTTGGAAGGCGGAGCCGACTGGGGATGAGGGGGCCCCTCGACGTCAGGGAACACACCCAGAACTCGCCAGGGGCAGGGTCCACAGCACCGCGTCCCCAGAGGCAAGAGGCTGCCACACCCGATGACGAGGTCATGGAGCTCAGGAGCGTGTCCCCCACTCAGCCTCAGCCGCCCAACCTGGTCCTGCCCTGGGGACACGGGGAGGCAGTCACGGCCTGTCTTCCTCGTTGGGGACAGTGGGGCTGGGTCATTCTTTGTGGGGGCTGTCCTGGGCACTGTGGGGTGTTGAGCAGCATCCCTAGCCCCGTACACTTAATGCCAGGAGCACCCCTAGTCGTGAGAACCAGACACGTTCCCAGACATGTTCCACTGCCCCTCGTAACCACGCACTGACCACGCCAGGGACCGGCTGGACTCTCCACCTCCATTGCTCTATTCTGTCTTCGTGGGTGCCTGGAGGAGAGGGCGGCACCCTATCTCCAGCTGGGGAAACGACAGCTCAGCGGTTGGGCGGAGGGAGCTTCCCGGGTGCACAGCCCTCTGGAAGTGGGTCCGAGGCTTGACTCCGGCCCAGCTGCTGCACTTGGTCGCCAGCTGCAGAGGACAGAGGGGGAGCCAGGCGCAGAGCTGTGACCGAGGCGAGGTGGGGCGTCTTGGCATGAGCAAAGGCCCTGCGCAGCTGGCCCTGACCTCAGACTAACCTGGCGTTTGTAGGGTCTGCACAGGGCCTGGCAGGGGATGGCAGGGCGTGCAGGTGAGCTCAGCGGTGCATGGAGTGCAGTGAGCAGAGCCTGGGCCTGGTGGGTCTGGGGCCGTGGCGCCTTTGGGACAGCTGCTGCACCGTGTGACCTCACCAAGCACACTGGATCGGGCGCGTGCAGGTCTGGGGCCGCGTGAGGTGACCGACTTCCCAGGTTGCACCCAAGGGCCCTCGAGGCTCTGCTTGGGGGTGCGTGCATATGTGTGATGTGTGTGCAAGTGTGTATGCATGTGTGTGCAGGAGTGCACTGTGAGTGTTCTTGTGTGCGCGCATGCACGCATGTGTGTGCAGGTTGCATGTGTGCACGTGAGTGCGTTCCGTGGGTGTGTGCCTCCCTGTGTAGGCACGTGCGTGCGTGCGTGCACCGCGGCAGCCTTGGGCCTCCAGCTTTGAACCGGTGAGCTGGCTGGGAGAGCTGCTCGGCCCCATGCCAGGAGGGTTTCCCAGGTGCTGGGACCTCCTCTGAGTGTCCAGTCACATGGCCCCTGCAGGGCCTGTGGATTCTCAAGCTAGGACCCTTCAGTCCTGCCCGCTCCTCCCTCCACTCGTCTCCCCCCGCGTCCTAGCCCGCGGCCCCCCGCCCGTCCCCGCGGCTGCTGACGACACTCTGGGCTCTGTCCCCAGGATGGGCGGGATCCCCGCCGTGAACGGCCGAGGGGAGCGTCTGCTGCTGCACATCGGCATCATCGACATTCTGCAGTCCTACAGGTGGGTGTCGGGCCCCCGTGCGTGCTTGCCCAGCAGCCGGTCCTGTCTCCTCGTAGGGCTCCTTGTGCCTCCCAAGGCACCTGCTTGGCAGCCCTCCGGGTCCCTCACCCAGAGATTCCACCGCCGGGGTCCGCCGTGGGGACTCGCAGTGGCGGAGACAGGGCCAGGCTGGCACGGGGCGGCGGGGTGTCACCAGCTGATCATCCACGCAGCCCTGTCAGTCGAGCACCTAGTGTGTGCCAGGTGTGGGGCCCACGAGCAAGACGAAACGCCCCGTGTCTGTGAAGCGTGCCATCTCTGAAAAGCTACACAGGAAGAAACGCACACGCCGGCGCCGCGCGGTCTGGAGCGCGGATGCGGGCGTGGCAATGCCTCAAGGAGCCGGCCCCCGAGCTCCGCCTGGACCCGAAGGCTCGGCTGACATTCGGGGCGTTTTCTCTCTGCAGGTTTATCAAGAAGCTGGAGCACACCTGGAAGGCTCTTGTCCACGACGGGGTGAGCGTCATTCATTCATTCCCCCGTCCACTCGTTCTGTCTGCCAGTCCACAAACGTAGTGACTGGCTCTCTGGTCCAGGCACAGGTGCTGAAGCCAAGAAACATGTCCATGCTCCCGGGAGTCGCTGTCCGGTGGTGGTGTCCCCTTCCTGGACAGTCACAGGCCAAGGGGTCAGGGTTTGAACCCTCTGTGAGGGGCATGGGGAGGCTTCCTGGAGGAGACAACGCCCCAGTAGGTTGGAAGGGCTCCCGAGGACAGCCTGACCTGGAAGGTCAGGGGCTGGCAGGACAAAGAAAAATCTGGAAACGCACTGTAGAGGGTGTCTTGGGCCAACGGGCAGCACCACACAGCTCTGACCCCTGGTGCCACGTGGGCACGTGACCCAGAACGTCTCGGGAAAAACTCGCAGAGCATTTTTTCCTGAGCACTGCCAATGTGTCAGCACTGGCAGAGAATTTTTTCTAAATGTGAAAGGCCATGAGGACTAATCCCCGGAGGCCAGAAAGACCCCACTCCTAGGCTCTAGGCAGCCCTTGCACGCCTGGTCCAGCTGCGCCAATAGCCAGCCCGGCAGATTAGTTCTTACTAAAGTGTGAAGGGCTGTCCATGTGCCTGCAGTCTGTAAAATCTGTGATCCCAACAACCCCCACACCCCTCAGAGTGTGTCCAGAGTCTAGACGGAAGCTTTTAGAACGTTCATTGAGAAAGTCCAGGTGGTAGCCGGATGGCAGGAGACTCTTCAGCAGTGTTACAAAGCCACAGTGGACAGGAGGGCTGTCTGTCAAGTGCTGATACACGTGGCTGTAACCCCCCAAATAGAGATTAGGTCAGCCCAGGAGGGCCCCAGCTGTCAATCACAGTGACCATGTCAATCACCAGGGTGGTGGCTCCCGGATGCCAGGTGCCCAGCTCCTGCCGTACTGCCACACGCTCTGAGGCATTGCCCTTGGCCCTTGGCCCCTGGCCCGGTGGCTGGCCCCACCTCCCACCCTGAGGGAGGCTGGGGAGCACAGGGGTGGCACCCGCCGTCTGAGAGCAGAGGGGACGCACCGTCTAGCTCGTGCGTGTTGGCCAGATCAGGGCCAGCACAGGACGGCCGGGGATCGTCACCGCCCTGGGAGTCTGCGCGTCCAAACAGGTTGTCACATTACAGCAGGGGGAGGACACTGGGCCGCATCTGGGGCAGCCTGTGGTTGTCACACCGGGGCTGCTCCTGGCATCAAGGGGGTGGGGTCCAGGGATGCTGCTCATCACCCCACAGTGCCCCGACGGCCCCCCAGAGAGTACTTCTGCCCTGATGTCCCCAGTGTCCCCAGTGCCGAGGGTGGACCATAACCATGGAAGGTAGGGGACTGGATCTGGGGGTGCAGCAAGGCGTCACGGCCTCGGGGGCCCAACATTTATTGAGTGCCGACTGTGTGCTGGGCCCCGCCCCGTGTCAGTCCTGGTGAGGGCAGAGGCGTCTGGTCTCCCTCCTGCACAAATGAGGAGACAGCCACCAGGAGGGTGTCACACTGCCCGAGGTCACAGGGGTCACTGGGGTGGGAGCCCTGGCGCCGCTGGGTCTGCCTAGCACCAGGGAGCACAGCGTCTACTGGGCACAGCCGATCGGCTCTGTCCTTGGGGCGGGCGTGGCGTGTGCCAATAAAACCTTACTTACAAAACGGGCATCGGGCTCCGCAGACCCTACTTTAGAGAATTCCACTAGTTCTTTTGATGTTAATTAATTAATTAAAACTTTTTTCACAGTAGAAAAAGGAAAGTTGTATTAGAAGGGAAAGCATACTTCCAGACACGGAAGCGGGCCCGAGCAAGAGACACATGGGTCAAAAAATTCAAAATACAGATGGGTTTATGACGTGAAAACCTCCCTCCTGCCCCTCTCCCTGCCACCGTCCCCTGATCCCTGGGTCCCCTCCAGGAAGCCCCGTGCCATGGCCCCCCCACAGAGATCTGTCCTGGCCATCCTGCCTCACGCCCCTGCTGGCCCTCGGGCCTCTGCCTCTCTTCCCAGGACACGGTCTCTGTCCACCGGCCCAGCTTCTATGCCGAGCGCTTCTTCAAGTTCATGAGCAACACGGTCTTTCGGAAGAACTCCTGTGAGTCGCCCTGGCCCTTTGGGCAGCAGGGACCCGGGGCTCGGGGAGAGGAAGGCGGGGCCCAGGCACCTTGTCCCGCCACTTGGTCAGCCTTGGGCGTCTGTCAGAGACCTGGCCCTCACAGCAGGGTAGTCAGGCAGCCGCCCCTCAAGGGACAGTGCCGGGCCTGGTGCCCGCTGTCCGAATTTGAGCCCTGGCTACACCTCGTCCTGCCTGTGTGTCCTCGAGTCACTGGTGGTCACAGGCCTGTTTTGCCGGCTGTGCAGAGCTGTGAGGGCTGCACGTGTCTACACACGTGAGAGGTGGCCTTGGCCCTCAGCCTTGTGCCATCGCCAAGGTGGCTAGTCATGGGTCTCACCAGACATTGTCAGGGAGACTACAGGATGAACAGCGGTGGGTGGTCCCAGAGGGTCTCACATCTGTGCTGGGTCTCAGGAGTCCCAGACCTGGTGACCGTCACAGGCTGGGGTCCCATATGCCGCTGGAAGGGGTTTTGTCCTCACGTAGCTGTCTGTCATCTGCCCCCCCAAAATCAAGGTGCTTGTTGGCTTTGGTCACTGTGTCCCCAGTGTCCAGCTAGGGGTCTGGCACACAGTAGTTGCTCAGTAACTGTCTATGTGCACCTCATCCCCCCACCTGGGGACACACGGGGCGCCTTACACGCGGGGCCCCTTGCCCAGCCGGGCCAGCCCTGTGGGCTGGGAGCCCCGGCCGCCTGGGGCCTACAGAACAAGGCAGCTCCGTGTTTTGTGACACCTGGTCAGTAGCCTGAGAGCGACTGGTGGGAACACTGGCACCACGAACCCGGCTTCGTCCCCAGAGTCGGTTAACTGCACCAGCACGCCACCCCCCGGAACCTTCTTGAGGTGTCATTCCCACTGGTCCAGAGGAGTTTGCTGGCCTTCGGGGACTGGGTGGCTGTGCACAGGGAAAACCGAGCGCCTGCCGTGTGCCGGGAGCTGTGAGGGCAGAGGTCACGAGGAGGAGTGAGAATAGGAAGGTGGCGGGTGCCAATGGGCCAGGCCCGGTGCAGAGGGCGCTAAGGGTTTACCTGCCTTGCTCGACCCTATTGCAGACAAGGACATGGGGGCCAAGAGGCCACGCAACCTGGCTTGGGGTCAGCCCATTGCACTGAGTCCCGCACTGCCCAGTGCCTCCCATTTCCTGTCTGAACATTGGGCCACAGCTGGGGTAGGCTGTGACAAAGGGGATGAGACCCCAAAATGCTCAGTAAAGGTTGGCAGCTGCTGACTGGGCTGCTGTTTCTGGAGGTCCAGGGAGGGGGTGCCAGAGCCAGGTAGGCAGCACGGCGGGGCTTTCTCTGGGAAGAGGGGTTCTTGCCGGGGGCTCCAGGGACAGGCTGGAGGCGGAGCACCCCCCGGCCCCAGTGCAGAGGAGGGATGGGCTCGGCGGGGCCCTGCCTCGGTGTTGCCGTCCCCAGTACGCCAACCACCCACCCTGTGCAGCCTTGAAGTCGTCACCGTCCAAGAAGGGCCGCGGTGCCTTGCTGGCCGTCAAGCCCCTGGGGCCCACGGCCGCCTTCTCGGCCAGCCAGATCCCCAGCGAGCGGGAGGACACGCAGTACGACCTGCGGGGGGCGCGCAGCTACCCGACGCTGGAGGACGAAGGTGACCGGCCGCAGGAGTGGGCGCACTGCACTGTGACGGGAGAGGGAGGGAGGCTGCCGTCCCTGGGGCACTGGGCGGAGCGGGGAGCAGCAGCAGCCATGCCTGCGCCTTGAGGACTGGCCCCCTGAAGCTGGGCCAAGCCCAGAGGGTGCGGCCTGGGTAACAGTCACCCGCCTCCTCCAATCCAAGATCTGCAGCTGTCTGGGGAGTGGGGAGTGGGGAGCAGCTGGGACTGGGCATCGGGGAGAGCTGATCATAGAAGGTGCCACCAGGGAGGTGACAGTCTCCCTTCATATCACCAGCGTCACACACTGACCTAGAGGGATGAGGCGCTGGGTGGGGTCAGGCCCTTGTGGCAACGAGGGTCCAGGATTCCAGGCAGGGAGGGTGGGGAATGGCCCCGAGGGAGGCAGGAGTTGCCTGTGCCAAGGCCCTGGGGCCGCACGGGGCCTGGCCTGTAGGAGGGACAGTGAGGTCTGTGTGGCTGCAGCAAAGTAGGGGAGGAGGAGGAGTAGGAGGGGAGCCGGCAGGACCGCTGGGAGGTGGTTTGGGGTTCTGAGAACCTTGGGAAGCTGCTGGAGCCCCTTGTGGGGGAAGAACAGAGTGTGGGTGGCGGTGGGAGCCGCAGGGCAGCCCTGGGGCCTGGCTCCCAAAGGTGCCCACCACCTTGTCCCCGCAGGCCGGCCTGACCTCCTGCCCTGCACACCGCCTTCCTTTGAGGAGGCCACCACCGCCTCCATCGCCACAACCCTGTCCTCCACGTCCCTTTCCATCCCAGAGCGGTCCCCCTCTGAGACCTCGGAGCAGCCACGGTACAGGTGAGCGGAAGGGGGCGTGTCTCTGAGACTCAGGGGTGGGGCTGCATCCCCAGAGGCGGGGCTGGGGCGGGGCCTGGGTGGGAGGTCTGGCCCACCTGTGCCACCTGTTTTGCTTACCTGCAGGCGGCGCACACAGTCCTCTGGACCGGAAAGCAGGTGAGATGAGACTCCAGCCCGCTCCCCTCCTGTCGCCTCTCCCGTCCCCATCGTCTCCCCAGCTCCTCCCCTGCACAGCCCCCCTCCACATTTCCGCCTGGAGCCCCTCCCTCCGCTCTCCTTGGTACAGATCTGTTGATCCTCAGGCTCTAGAACTACACAGAACGTGGAGTCAGCTTGTGTTTCTCTTCTGCCTGGGGACCCAGACAACACCCCTCTCCCCCGTGCCTATTGATCCTTGTTTTTTCTTTTTTATCCTAAAAAATACAAAAGGAAACATAGTGAATCGCCGGCCCCTGCCCTAGCTGGGTCCCCTCCCTGGCAGCATACCCTGGGTGGGGCTTTTTGTCTATTTCTGGAGATAATTGTCTGACTGTACGAGCAAACATACACTTGGGCCTATTTTTCCTTTTTGTTTTGACACGAGCAGTGGCTCTGTCCCCCCCTCCCCTTGCTTTGTCACTTTCCAGATGTAGGTCACCCCTGTGAGCATGTGGAACCTTGCCCTTGGTGGACACTTCGGTTGTTCTCAGTTGTTTGATCTTGTCACCGCACTGCAATGACTGGGGGTTGCCTTCTGCAATTAGTTTTTTGGGAGATAATTCCTGTCAGTTGAAAACAAAGTCGTGGTACAAAGCACATTCGGTGGGAAGTACTTCTCCCTTTGTCCAGCCGCCCACGGACAGCAGCAGCCTTTCTGCCTGGCTGTCGGAAGGTTCTGACCCACCTACATCAGGGGCCTTGGCTTCTGGGGGCTCTCTGAATCCCACCCATCCCTAATCCAGGTCCCCACTCACTCATTATGCCCCTGCTGGTGCCAGAGTCAACAGGATGGCCCCAGGAAAAGACCAGTCGCTTTCCCTCACGTCCCCCAGAGGGACCAGGGGCGAGCTGGCCGGGCGCTGCCCATACTCCGCCCCACCCGGACTGCAGTCGGCTGCCTGGGCAAGCTCAGCGGGCGCTCCGGAGGGCTGAGCGGGGGATTGCCGTTGCCTCTAGGCCCCAGGAGGAAGCGCACGCAGAAGAGGACCTGCAGCAGATCACGGTGCAGGTGGAGCCGGCGTGTAGCGTGGAGATAGTGGTCCCCAAGGAGGAGGACGAGGGGTGAGTGGCCACCTAGTACGCTTACTAGTTGTGTGGTTCCTGTGCTCACTTCTGCTCCAATCCCGTTAGCCAAGTGTAGTCACGTGACAGCCAGCAGCGAGGCACGCTGGGAACTGTAGTCTGCATTCTATGGAGCAGGGGCCGAGAATGGGGCTTCGGTCGTTGGGGTATCGGGAACCTCAGATTCACAGAGCTGCAAGTAATTCGCTAGTCTTAAGATTGTCCCTCGCCTGTGGGCTGTGGCTCCTTTTCCCCTCCCGCCCTCGCCGTCAGCCTTCCCCCGGCTTGTGAGACGGGGACCGGCCAGCTCCTCCCGGGAGCCACCTTCGGGCCCGGTCTCCTTCCTCCTGCTGTGCGGTCTTTTCATTTCGTGCACTTAAACTTGTCAAGAATTTCATCCTTCTAACTTATGGTTGGTTTTCTCACTTGTTTATTTTCCTCAGTGTAGGTTGAGCGGTTAAGGTTTTTTTTGTTGTTCTTTCTTTAATGATGAAATGCCTGAGACTATGCATTTTCCTCTGAGTACTGCTTTTGCTGTGTCTCAACAGTTTTGACATGAAGCAGTTTCTTTTAATGCTGGCTCCTGTAGGTAGTCAGTGACTTTCCTTTTAATGTCCCCTTTGAGCCAAGGCAGTGATTTTCAACCACCTGCGACTAGTCCTGCCACCAGGGGACACTGGGCGGTTGGGGACATGTATGCCTGTCACACTGTGGGGCTCCTGGCATCAAGTGGGTGGGGCCAGGGATGCTGCTCAGCCCCCCGCAGTGCCCGGATGGCCCACAGAGAGTGACCTGGCCCAATAACGACAGTGCTGTGGGGGCCCCGGACTGAGATTCATTTAGCAGTGTCTCTCCACTTCTGAAACAGGATTTTTTTTTTTTTTACCTTTTTAGTACTTCTAATTTTATTAGGTTTTTGGATTAAAGAAAGTGGCCTGAAAAAATCTGTGCTAATTTTTTTAGCAGATAAAGTCTTTCTGGTGAAGAGCCACAGTCGTTTTTCACGTCTGTGGGGGTGAGAGAGAAATGTGTATTCTCCGTGGGGATGGGGAGGTCCCTGTGGGGATGGGGAGTCCCCCATGAGCCCGCTCTGTCCGAGGTACTGATTGCTCCATTCAGTTTACGTCCTTGCTTGTTTCTCATCTGGTTAATTCTACGATTCAGAATTTTCGTTCTGTTTCCAAAGGCCTTACTTAGCGTTCGTGGCACACATTACCAGGCTGCACTTGGCCATGAAGAGTCTGTTTTACACACACACGTGTGTGCACATGCTCACACTCACCGATCTCTGCCGCTGCCCACTTTTTTGCCAATAACTGGAGTTTTGCAGCGTGACACGTGTCTCAGACTTTGCCCAGAGAAGCAACCAAACCTCAGACATGACGGGGGAACAACCTGGCCACAGTTAGAGGTGCTCTGTCACCCTAGAGCTTGTCATTTTATTCATGAAATGAAAATCCGTGGCGGTCACAGAGCCACCAGCCGAGGCCTGGGCATGAGCCTCACCATCCCTCTGAGCCTCAGTCTCATCGTCTGTGGCATGGGACAGCGGCACCCCCTCCCCCCGAGGGGCGTCACAAGGTTCTCGAGTGGGCCCGGCACAGAGGAACAGTGCTGTGTCCCCACTTTACAGATGAGGAAACTGAGGCTCAGGGAAGGAATGTGGGCTCCGTGGCTGCACAGTGAGTGAGTGGAGAGGCCAGGATGGTGCGTGTACCTGAGGGGTCGCGGGGAGCCGCCCAATTGGCCATCATTACCTGGGCCCCAGCAGTATTGGGGGGTTGCTTTTCTTTGGCTTCCTGAGACTTTCGTCTCCGTGGTGATTTGCTGATGAGGGAGGAGGGGGCAGGCGGGTGCGGGGAAGGCTGCTGCTGCCCAGAGCCCCACCCCAGGACTCCTGTGTCGCCTGTCCCCAGGGCGGAGGCTTCCCCGGCCTGTGCTTCGGCTGCCGTTGGAGAAGTGGAAACCACCAGCCAGGCCTCGGAGCCCGCCAGCCAGGCCTCGGACGAGGAGGACGCGCCTGCTGCTGACCTCTACTTTGTAAGTCACCCGGGCCTCTCTCCCGTTGTGGGTTCCTGACCAGACACACGCTCACGTGGCACACACACTCACGTCGACACATTGCACACACGAGTACACGCGCTCACAAACACACGGACACGTCACGTAGCCACTCGCAGTCACACGGACGTCACACATTCACACTGGAAAGGCTTGCACGCACTTGCACATGTGCTCACGTACTCGGCACCTGTGCTCACCTCAGCATGCACAGACTCTTGCACACTCACACTCCCATGCATGCTCTCGGACATGTACACGCTCACATGGTGTGTGACCGCCCTGCCCAGCGCCACCCAGGCCCAACCATTCCAAGGCCGGGAGACTTGGAAGGCCCGGACCCTCCTCTGCAGACTGTGTGACTGCCACCTAGCACGAGCCAAGGCCCGCTGTGCCACCCTGTCCCCCTAGGAACATCCAGGTCCTCAAGAGCTCAGCCCCACTGGGCCCCCGGGTCCTTGGGCATTGCTGGGCTGGCCAGGGTGGCTGGAAATGTAGAGGGTCTTTTTCTCTTGGGTGGTGGGTGTGGCCGGTGGGCTCCATTCTCCGGGGGACAGAGGACTGCAGCAAGAGGCAGGTGAGCCACATGCTGTCACCTTCACTGGCCACGGAGACATGCTGCTGCTGGACAAGCAGGGTCATCAGAGCGGGAAGGGGCCCTGTGCTGGGGCCCGCAGTTCCTCCCGGCACCAGAGGCTGCCTGCCCTCCTGCATCTCCCATAGGCAGATGGGCTGGATGAGCCGGGAGCCTGGGTGAGCTGGGTGCTGGGTGGCCAGGGATCCTGCCAGATCCAGTCCAGGGACCCCGACAGTGGGTCAGGGGTCAGATGGCCCCAGTTGCAACAGGAGGGCCAGACACTGCAGCCCAGGTGCCGCCCCGTTCCCAGACCTTCATCTATGGCTCTGCCCCGCAGGGATGGTGAGCTGGGGCCTGCCCACCACCCTGGTCCTGGTGCCGGCCCCCATGCTCCCAGGCCTCAGGGCCGTTCGGGCGAGCCTGCCCCAACGCCACCGTCGCTGCTTCACGGCCACCAGCGCCCGCCATCCTGAGCCTGCGCTGCCGGGTCGCGGGTCCCCGCCAGGCCCAGAGCCGGCAAACCCTGTGCGTCCGGCCACCCGCCGTCGTCGCCCCGTTCCTGGGGGCTTGGTTTAGGTTCTGTCCTCTGAGTCAGTGTATGAGGCGGCCAGGCCGTGTCCTGAGTGGGTGGCCATGCCACACATGCAGCAGAGAAGGCAGTGGCCACAGTGTGACCCCGCCACCCCAAACCCTCCTCCTGCTCGGCCATCAGCTCACCGCCCCCAGCACCTCCCCCCCTGCCCTGCCTGGCCCGAGCACCCTAGATTCCTG
The DNA here is from genome assembly GCF_902729225.1 of Pteropus medius. Taxonomy (NCBI): domain Eukaryota; kingdom Metazoa; phylum Chordata; class Mammalia; order Chiroptera; family Pteropodidae; genus Pteropus; species Pteropus medius. The sequence goes on along the minus strand of NW_024347793.1, from coordinate 116,637 downwards.
TCGCCTCATCCTGTCCTCTCTTTGCCTCCTCCGCCCGCCCGGCCCGCCCAGTTCACAGATGGGAGGTACTGGATTTACTCTCCCCGGCATCGCCGACTGCGGGCCGTGACGCTGAGCTCCTCGGGGACTGTAAGTGACCACAGCAGGCCTCCAGGGAGCCCAGCCCCCGCCCCGCCACCTGGGACAGGCGGGAGCCTCAGGGCCTGTCCGTCCCTCTTCCTCTGAGAAGGGACCTGGGGAAAATGATCACAGCAGCCGAGGGCAGTTGTGCAGGTCACCGTGCTGTGTGTCTCGCAGTGAGGTTGCTTCATCCCCTGGGAGGTGGGCCTCAGCGGCCCGCAGGTGTGCTGCCCAGGCTGAGGGGGCCTGGACATGGCGGGGTCTGCATCTGACCCCGAGCCCCAGGCTGCTTCTGCCCCTCGTCCCAGCCCTCCCAGGCCAGGGACCAGTTGGGCGGACGCTTCTCACTCATTTAGACCTTGCTGCTAACGGCTACCCAAGGGGCATGTGCCCCTCTCATGGGGACAGCCACACAGGTCAGTGAGGGACTGCAAAGCTGTGCTGTTAGCTGCAGGAGAGAGGAGTCGATGTCTCTACCCGTTTCACAGATGGAGAAGCTGAGGCCTTGGCTCCGCGGGGAGCCCATGAAAGCACATGGTTTAGGCAAAGTCTACATCCAGACCCCCAGGCAGCCATGTGTAGTAATCACTTGTCCCCTCAGCATGCTCAGGATGCCACGTGGATGTCGTGTAGTGACGGCCACATCAATCCTGTCATTGTCATGATTCATACAGAGGGGCCCAGAGAGAGCAAGTGACCTGCCCAAAGCCAGACAGCACAGGCAGGCAGGCCCGGTGAGGCGCTGAGGCCAGAGTTTCTGCTCTTGAGGACGGCCCTTGGAGGCTCGCCTCCGGCCCCAACAAGACCCTCTGCAAGTCGCTGCGTGCTGGGCGCTGCCGGGCCGCCCCGAGGAGTGGAGACCATGTCCCCAGCCCCTCCTGCCACTCTCTGTCTTCCCGAGGTGGTCCACGATCCAGCAGCTGGGGCCTCCGGGGCAGCAGGTTGCACAGGGTCCTGGAGGGGGTTGACCCAGACTTTGAAAGACGTGTGGGGTGTGCAGAGGAAGAGGAAAGGGCTTCTTGGCAGGGGTGCAGCGGAAGCGGAAGCGTGGGGGCTGGATGGGAGGAGAGGACAGCTGGACCAGCAGCGGGAGGGACCCTCAGGCCGGCCTGTGGGAGGACGTGCCTTCAGCTGACTTTAGTGGGGTCATCGCCGGTTTCTGAGTCTCTTCCTCCCCGAGGCCCAGCTCACTGCAGGGCTCCTGTAGGGACCTGCTCGTTCTACACCCTGAGCCCCAGCAGGCCAGCTACCCCAACATCGAGCACCTGCCGTGGCCACCCTTTGCTGGGCCCTGGGCAGGAGTGGCTCCCAGGGGGACGGGGGAGGCAGATCAAGCCGCCACTGCTGGCCGGGTGTTTGTTGCACCGTGACAGTCTAAAGGACATGCACGGCCTGTGCCGGGGTCTCACCTTGCTGCCCCACGCGCCTTTGTGCCAGTCGGCAGATGGGCACAGGCCTCCCGGGATACGTGGCTCCGGACCAGGCAGCACGGCCTTAATGAGTGGCCCACAGTGTCCAGCAGCCTGAGTGGCTCACGTGAGCTCGGGGGACTGTCCTGTGAGGGAGGTGTCACAGCAAGAGCTGCAGGAAGGTTGGGCTTGAGCGGGCACAGAGAGGGGCAGAAGCAGCAGGTGGCCCTGGCCGACACTGAGAGCAGAAGGTTCGGGTCTCGTGGCTTTTGTCTGTGGCTGCGATGGGTTTAGGGGCCCTGGGACACCCAGGCGGACATGGTCAGGCAGGTGCCGGCTCAGGCATGCTGCTCCCAGCAGAGGCCAAGCAGGGGTAGGCGCCCTCAGGCCTCGAGCATTGAAGGCCAGGGGGCGGGGCTTCCGGGAAAGAGAAGGAAGAGAGGAGAAGGTGGCCACGGAGCCCTGACGAGGTCTCAGGTCCCAGAGAAGTTCTCAGGATGGCAGCAGACCTGGCAGGGATGTGCGACATCCCCCCCCAGCCTGACACATGGGGACCCCTCCCCAGACAGCTGGGAGAAGACCAGCTTCCCGCCACCACCAGCCTGCACCCCCTGGAGCCCACGTGGCAGGCAAGATCCAAGATCGGGGTGCTGCTGGGCCCAGACGGGCCTCCAGCTCCATGGGGGGCAGAGGAGGCAGAGCACACCGAGCCCCCGCCTCCCTCCTTCCGCTCCTGCTGCGCCCGGCCACCTGCCGCACTCACCGCTTGCTGCTGCCCTCCCCACCGCTGCAGCCACTCGGCCCCGCCCCCGGCTCGGGGCCCCCCAGGTTGGGGGCAGACCCCTGCCAGGGAGAGGGCAGCCGGGGCGCGCTGCCCGCCCATCATCCGCGTCCGGGTCCGCCTCTTTTATTTCTGTGTCTTCCTTCCTCCTCCCTCTCTCGTGCCGCCTCGCGCCCGCTCTTCTGCGCCCTCCTGCACGCGCCGCCCGCCCGCCCTCCAGCCCGCCGACGAGAGGAGCTGGGTGTACTCCCCGCTCCACTATAGCACGCAGGCCCACCCAGCCTCCGACGGCGAGAGCGACACAGTAAGTGCGCCCACGGCCCGCCAGCCCGGCCCCCCAGACGCCCCGAGGACAGATGGGGAGATGATGTCTGGGGCGGGAGGGCAGGTCTCGGCTCCCCCTGCGAAATGGCCCGTGAGGAGTCTTCGGGCCTGTGTCCAGCCCTCACGGCGCTTAGGGTCCCTGGCCCGGGGCATTAGCCTTGGGGCCAGGCGCTGCCGCGGAGGCCCAGGGGTAGGGGGCCAGACCCTGCCCGTTGCGCCCTCACTCACCCTCTTGCCTTCCGCAGTAATCGCCACGCAGTCACCCACCCTGAGCGCAGCGCCCGCTGCCACCCTGGCCACTTCCTGGAGGCGCTGCCCGCCCAGCTCGGCCCGGGACACGGGAGACGCCGCCCGGCCGCGCTGGACCTCGCATGCCCACGCCCTCCCCTCTGACGGTCGCTGGTGCTCCGGTGGGCGGCAGAGTGACGGCCCCAGCGCCGTCAACGACCTGCGCCTTCGATACTGTGAACCTTCCTGAGTGTCCAATCATGTCTTTATTTTGGGTCCTTCCTCTTTGCACAGACAGCAGCTCACGTGTGATTTTTTAGAAAAAGAAAACGGGAAACACAATGGAGAAAGAAGCAGCTCCATCCCGTGCACTTTTCGGTTCTTTGCTGTGCTCGCATGTGTCTTGCTGAGGGAACAAGGCCCGTTGGCTCTGGGACCTGCGCCCCAGCCACTCCGCCCCGCCTCCCTCCATCGTGGACGGAGCGGCTCAGAGGGAAGGGCCACCGGCTCCCCACACCTGCAGCCGCTCTGGGCTCAGGCTTTCGGGCCATGCGCCAGACACCTGTCCTTGCGGGAGGCTGACCAGTGGCCTGGGGGTGGCTCTCCACCTTGCTGACCCCTCGTCTCTCACTGTCTGTTTCCCAGCCACCGCCGCACTGCCCCCGCCTCCCAGGCAACCTGGGAGCAGGAGCGGCCAGGTAATGACCCAAACGTGGACACCCCTCTCAGCGGAGCTCAGGGCCGTGGCCATCTCTCTCCTCCACAAGGACTCCTCAGTGTTGAGAAGACAGGGCCCGAATAATGGGGGACCTCCCCTTCAAAGCAGGCTTTCCCCAAAACGTCTGACTCTGACAGCAGGAGTCTGGTCCTTCAGCCACGGGACTCCCAGCCCGCCATGGGCAGGCCACACGGCCTGGAGGGACAGGCCATGTCAAGCAAATGCTCCCCTGGCTGGGGCAGGCAGCCTCTTCCGTTGTTAAGTGATGGCAATGCCTATGCCGATTAAAGGACGGAGAAGAAGATCATGACAGACTTTTTTGATTTGTCACCTTCAGCAGGGCAGCCACTCCTGGTCCCAGAGCCCCACAGAGCAGCTGCCAGGTACCCTGCTGTGTCCAGAGGGGACTGCTGGAGCCGACAGCTTTGCAGGGTCTCTCCTGCCCTCACAGACTCACTCCCACCTCCCGAGAGCTGGAATGTCGGTGATGGCCACCTGCCTGCTCTGCAGACCCCAGCAGTTCAGCCCCTCGAGGGAGGAACTGGGAGCCAGCTCAGAGTGGATGCTGTACCTTCTGGAGGAGTTTTCCCCCAGCCCTTGCCCCCCTGGTGAAGCCCAAGACAGCCGGAGAGCCACCCGTCCAGGGATCTCACTTTTTGAGTCCGTCGCAAGCTGCACACGCTATTGCTCCTTCCTGGGACGCGGTTGGATCCCTCCTCGTCCCTGCTCACATGGCCTGCTGGAAGGAATCTGTGGGCCTGGCTGTTATCAGCTCCTCTTGGGAGAGCCAGGCTGTGCCCTAGGGTCCCTCCCCTCAGGATGGCAGCACCCTGGTTCTGAGCAGGGTCGCTGGGGACATTCCACGCGGCCTAGGGAAGGGGACCCTCAGAGGAGCCATCAGAACAAGCCTGCGGGTGTCCCCAACGAGAGGCAAGACAGCGTCCTCTTCCTCCTGCCCGGGGAGTAAACACACCTGGAGTTCAGACAACTGCAGGCATCCTGGCCAAGTGCCACAAGTCACCAGTCAGCCCCTGACCTGTCCCACCAGGGGGGCAGGCAGGTTGAGAAGACGGAGCTCTGAAGGTATGTTTCAGACCTCAAGGACTAAATGGGGACAGCTGTGTCACTCAAATGCCAGTGTAAGGGTTTCTACCCAGGCCCCCAGAGGCCAGGTACCAGAGACATCGTGAGCCCCAGTGGGGATGAGCAGAGCAGCAGGCAGCCTTGGAGCAGTGGGCACTGCGTCCATGGCACCCTTGGACACCTGGAGCTATAGCAGCGTGTAGGGGGGCCACCTGCATGGCCCCGGCAGGTCCTCAGGCCCTGCTGGGCCCCTCAGGCTCTCCAGAGTGAATCACGGAACAAGTGCGCCAGTTGGATGCTGTAGGAGAAATTCGCAAACCTCCTGGATGTGACATTTCTGTTTTCATGTTAAGTCATGAAGACGCCTTTGGAGACCCAATTCGTGTTGCAGTCGTCGTTCCTTTTCAGAGAATGGTCACCTCAATGCTGGAGTGGACCCAGGACCGTGCCAGTGTGAGGCACTTGTTTATTTTTTTCCAGGGGGGCGGGGGCGGGGGCGGGGGCGGGAGGCAAGACCTTATTTATAATGTGTAGTGGACTCATGGCCTTCCCCAAACCCCCGGCCAAGAAGGCCCTGGACCCACCCAGCTGTCACCCTGTCCCCCCAGGATGGAAATCTGTAAATTGCCCCATTTCCCTCCTGGCTCATCTCTGATGGCCGCCATCGCTGAGAACGTGGGTCACGTCTGACTTGCTGTACTGTAAAAACAAAAGGCATTTCCTGAGACTGACAAGGTAGAATCTTCCATGAGTCCCTCTGCCAGCCTCCTCTCACCCACCCCCCTCCTCCACCACCTGGCTCAGTGCAATACTCCCGTCCCCGGTGGGGTCTCTTGCCATGGTACTGTTGCCGCAGCCCCTCGGTCCCCACCCCAGCCTCGTTTTTACGGCCGAACTGATTTCGAAACAATGAAAACTGCAAACCTTGTGTGTCTTAATTCTCACCGTCCACGTGCTCAGCCCCCGGCGGGGTCTGGTGTGTGACACCTGAGCTGCAGCCTCTTAGGGCGCCTGTAACCGCGGCAGCCACTGCTGGTCCCCTGCATAACACTTTATGCAGACTCCAGACCCCATCCCCACCCCTCCCTTTTTACGTTGGAGAGATCTCTAATAAATCGGGTAATAAACTCAGCTGCCTCTTTTCCTGTCTTTGCCTCTCTGGTCTGGTTAGGAGTTCGAGGCCCGGCTTTGCACAAAAACAAAATGAAACTTTCATGAGACTTGAAAGTGAAAACAGGACCCAAATGCCTAAATAGCCATGGCCTCCTTCGGGTTCCAGTTCGGCATGAGAAGCTTTTAAAAGCTTCTGACATCAGTGCAGCCCAACTCAAAGGGACAAACACTCCCCAAAGTTTGTATTCCGTCTGCCAAGTGTGGCTCAAATTGAGTAATGCACGGACCCCTTTTAAGGGGAAAATATTTCCTCCAGACTCCCAAGTTTAGAAACCCCGTGTTTCTGAAAGTCAGATCTTGACCCTTGGCAACCCAGTTTGAAATCAGTGGAGATGCAGAACGGCAGGGCTCACTTATAATGGTCTGGGCGGTGCTTCCTTTGAACAAAGATTAATAGAGACGTTCACGAAGGCATCTCCATTTAGAAGATCCCTGGGCCAGGCCCGATTCACGTGTAGGGCCATCCCATCCCTGGGACAACCCATGTCCCACGATAAGCAGGGTTGTCATCAGGGTGTGGGGAGATGGTGTTCTTTGAAAGACTCCCTCTGCCCCCCACCCCCACCCCGCGCCTTGGCACCAAGCCGAAGCAGAGCGTATAAAGCTGGCATCCAGCACTCCGGGAACAAAGCTCGATCGCTGCTCCACTCTGCCTCTTCGGGGTCAGGGGAGGCGAGTGTTAAAATGACTTTCCCTCTCTGAGCCTCAGTTTCGCCATCTATAAAATGGGTTGATGGGGAACTCAGGGAGTCATTCAAGTTAAAAGGAAAAAAAAAAGGCTTAACCCCTAAAATACATAGGCTGGAACCTACGACCTCGGGGCTTCCCGGCGCACAATGGGCCCGGTACCTCGCTCCCCAGACCGGGCTCCCCTCGGCCCCGCCCCGGCCCCATGCCCCGCCTCTTCCTTGGCCCCGCCTCCGCAAGGCCCCGCCCCAATCGCAGTTCCTGGTTCGTCCTTGCTCCGCCCACGGCCTCTCGGGTCTCCTGAGGCACGAGGACCCACATGGCGCTGCCCCTGGAACTGCCTGAAGGGGGATCCCCGACCCTGGGGGCCACGGTCAGGCTGGAGTCCACCATGCGGCCCACGTCTGTAGGACGCGGGAGGTTACGGGCCGCCCGAGCCCGCGCGGGGTGGGGACGCGGGCTGGGTTCCTAGCTCCTGGCTCAGGCGCGGACGGGACAAGCCGGCGCGCGCCACGGCCGACGAAGGCCCCCGGCGCAGGCCCCGGATATTCGTGTCGGCGCCGCCGCCACCGTCCCAGCCGATGGGTCGCGGCACACGCTCGCGCTCGCGGTCGGCGGGTCGCAGGGGCCGCAGACAGCGGAGCCGGAGCCGGAGCCGGAGTCGGAGTCGGAGCGGGAGCCACGGTCGGCGAAGCCGCCGGCGCCGGGATGACGAGGGGAGACGCAGGCGAAGGCGGCGGAGCCGGGAGCGCAGGTGCGGACTCGACTCCTGCCTTCGGGGAGCTGGGAGACCCCCGAGTTAGTCAGGGAGGGCTTCCTGGAAAGGGAGACGCCAGGCAGCGAAAGGAAAGCGGGAGCACTCCAGGCGGGGCACCGGGTGGTTGGACGGACAGCGGGGCGGAGGGGAGTAGGAGAGGAGGTGGGAGGGGAGGCGGCAGACCAGGTCGTGTAGTGTTCTGTACCGCGGCGAAGGGTTCGGCCATTATTCGGAGGGACGTGGGATGACTGACGTTGCAGAACTTCCTCTGGCTTTCGCGTGGAAAAGGGACTGACTAACGGGGTGGGCAGAAGTGACACCAGGGAGGAGAAGGATGTTGCAGTTGTCCAAGGCAACAGACGGCGGTGGCCTCCACGACAGGGTGGCTGTGGGGGAGGCACAGTGGGAGAGTGGGTCGATTCGAGTGAGATTTCAGGAAGTAGAGGTGACAACACTTGCTATTGGAGGTGCGTGTAAGAGGGAAGAACTATTGAGTACAGGCGGCAGGACTCAGTTGACTCTTAGGACCTGGGTCTCAGCTTCCCCATGGCCACAGTCCTTTTCTTATGGAGAGGGTGCACCTGGCCAGCTCAAAGGAACCAGCACAGTGACGGGGACTGATTCTCAGACCTGGGTCCCAGTGCTGGCTCAGCCCCTAACAGGCTGTGATGCTCAAGCCAGTCTCTATGCCACTGTGGCCCAAGTTGGCTCATCTGTGTCCTCGAGATTTCATCGGGCCTCTCCAGACGTGCATTGTCTCCCATCCCTCCAGCCTGTTCACACCATGGCCAGAGCGACTGCAGTCAGACACAGCTGCTCGCCCTGGAGGCTGAGAAGGTGGCTTTTCCTTTTGAGTCTGGTAAGATTGTTGCCATCCAGGAATTTCAGGAAGATACGAAGTAGCAGAACAGAAATAATGAAGAGGTGGTTTAAACTAGGGCTTGGCCAACTGCAGCCTGCGACCAGGAATAGTTTTTACATTTTGAAATGAAAAGAAAAAAATAACCAAAAGAATATTTTATGACATGTAGAAATCATATAAACTTCAAATTTTGGTGTCCAGAAATAAAATTGTATTTGAACACAGCCACGCCCATTTGTTTACATACCGCTGGTCCATGCTGCTTTTGCACTGTAGTGGCAGAGCTGTTTTTTCACAGGAAAAGTTTGCTGACCCAGGATTAAGGCCCCAGTGTTGATATTTTAGCTTTGGCTCGCGTATAGCAATATCGTGATCTTTGTATTTTTTCATTTACCGTTTCCTAGCATTTGAATTATTCACAGGGATCAGCCACTCAATGTGTAATTAATGTTTATGAAAATTTGATAAATTTTGTAGTCCATGTTCACGAGATCCAAAATAATTAATTTTCATAGTTTAGATTTTTTGACTTGAGCCTAATAGGTGGAACATTTAACAAACTACAGACAGATTTGGTTGGTCCTCTCCATGTTTGGCCTCCAGACCCCGAAGAATCCATCCCCAGGAGCTCGCTCATTCCCTTCTTTGCTCCCAGTGCCCTTCCCTGGGTCTTTATCACTGTGGGTTTTACTCTCGTTCACTCCTGCCCATGCTGTAGGACCAGTTGAAACACCACCTTCCCTTGTAAGCCCTCGTTTGACGCCTCGGACAGATCGGCTTCTCTGGTTCACACACGTATAGTTCCTGCACCAGCCTGCCCCAGCACACCTCCCTGCCCTCAGCCGCCCCCTTCCCCCTTGCTGTCTCTGTTCCAGCCACACAGGACTCCTCACTGTTCTTCGAACATGCCAAGAAAATTCCTGCCCCAGGGCATTTGCTCTCGCTATGCCCTCTGCCTGGATCACCCTCCCTCTAGATCTCCCCATAGCTCCCTTCTCCACTTCCTCCAGGGTTACTGCCTTGGGGAGACTCTCTCTGACTCTCTCTCTCCCCTAATGCTATGTCATTATTCTTTGCGGCTCAAAGCACTATCCAGTACCACACTGTGTTTACTCGTTGATGCGAGCCCCGTGAAGGCAGGGACTATCACTGTTTTGGTCACTGCTATACCCCCAGAACAAAAGCAGACGCTCACTAAGCGTCTGACCAACCAGCCGGCAGCAAGCAGTTCTTTGTGATTCCGACCTCAGGTCCGATTCGGAGGAGGGCCAGTGGCAGCGGCAGAGGCGGCAGAGCCGGAGCCCCCGACCACCCCGATGGCGCTCCCGGGACCGTTCCTCTCAGTCAGACTCGGGCAACGAGCAGCAGCGGGGCCACTGGGCCCATCGAGCCCGCCGGCGGTGGACGCGCTCCTGGTCCCCGGGCTCCTCCACGTCCAGCTCGGCGTCAGCAGACCCCTCCCAGAACTCGCGAGAGGTGGCCGAGGCCCTGAGCCAGCAGAGCTTGCAGGAGCGGCTGCGGCTGCGTGAGGAGCGGAAGCAGCAGGAGGAGCTGATGAAGGCCTTCGAGACGCCCGAGGAGAAGCGGGCGCGGCGGCTGGCGAAGAAGGAGGCCAAGGAGCGGAAGAAGCGGGAGAAGATGGGCTGGGGCGAGGAGTACATGGGCTACACCAACACGGACAACCCCTTCGGCGACAACAACCTCCTGGGCACCTTCATCTGGAACAAGGTGAGCCCGTCTCAGCCGCGCGGCACCTGCCGCTTGGTTCTGCGTTTGTGTCCTTTGCAGATCCTTCCTGCCTTTCTCTTCGTTTCTGTTTTATATGCTTTCTATAATTTTTGTTTCAAGAGACGCTATTCAGCACTCAGGGCACACGTTTCCAGACTGCACTTTGCCACGAAGAGTTTATCTTACATGCATGTGCACACACACACACACCACTTCAGGCACGCTTTGCCTCCAGACCAGCCTAACGTCAGCGTGGCTGGAGAACAGGTTCTTAGCGGCACACACCCAAGGTGGGGTCCCACAGTTAGAGATGCTCCGTCAGCTCAGACTGTCATCTTCCTTGAGATGAAAATCACACATCGATCACTTGCGTGCAGCCATGGCCTCGGGCACGCGGGTGAAGACAGCAGAATTTCTCTTGCAGTTCTGGAGGCTGGAAGTCTGAAACCGGGGTGTCGGGAGGGCCGCGCTTCTTCCGGGGGCCCCGGGGGAGGGTCCTTCCTGCCTCTCCAGCTTCTGGTGGTGCCAACAACCTGGACTTGGGGCTGCGTTGCTCCAGTCTTTTGCCTCTGTTGGCACACGGCCGTCTTCTCTCTCTGTGTCCAAATGTCCTCCCTGTAAGGTCACCGTCATTGGATTAGGATCAGGCCTAATCTCGTGTGACCTCATCTTAGTCAACGCCATCTGCAGAGACCCTATTTCCATCCACGAGATTTGGGTGTTGTTACGTGGACATAACTTTTGGGGGACAGTGCCACCCGACACGGCGTCTGTCGGCTGTGGGGGAGGCTGAGGGCAAGCGGGCAGGCGGAGGCCGGGGCGTCTCCTGCTCGTCACACACTCCAGGCTCGCTTTTTTGCCTTTGTCTCGAACACACCTGGCCCACTCACCTCAGGGCCCCGCCCCCCGTGGCTGGCTCTTTCTCGTTCAGATCTCAGCTGACGTCTTCCCCCTTCTGACAGGCACTCCTGCCCCCTTGGTCCATACGGGCCCGCCTCTCCCTTCCCAGAACTTTGCTAACGCGTATCGTGTGTGGGCCCACGAGCCAGACAGACAGACCCCTGCCGTGAGGGCCAGCAGTCTCAAGGGGCACACGGACCGTAAACGTGTTAGCGAAGTCCGAGGCGGCGAGGACGAAGGCGCTCGCTGTCGGGTCGCGGCAGCGGTTGTAGTTCAGTGAGCGGTTGTCGTTCAGCGAGCAGTTGTAGTGCAGTGAGCAGGCCCGAATGGTCTCCTCGCAAAGGGGCGACTGAACGCCCACTCGACTCACGCCGTGTCGGTCCTGCCAGACTGTGAGCCCCACAGGCAAGCCGATTCCGGAGCCTGACGCACGGCGGGCGCTCAGGGAATGCGCGTGAACGAGCTTCCGTAGTTTGTGGTGTGGGCACACGCGTGTTCAGACGTGTCCCTGACCAGCCCTTCGCAGTGCCCTGCCCAGCCTCAGGGAGTCACCCCACCAGAAGTTTTCATCGGCCCCCCCACTGTGATACACTGGTTGGGGGCGGACCCAAGGTCGGCCTCTGAGGCCTCTCTAGTCCAGGGAGGGCACTAGATGGGCCAGCAGTTTGGCTGGCATCGCGCATCTTGTCCCCGTCCTCGGGGCAGCTGGGCTGGTAGGGTGGGCAGTCGTGTTGAACGCTGGCAGGCGCTCGCTGCAGCCTCGTCAATGTCGGGCCACTGAGCTGCTGCCCAAGGTCACCCTCCTTGTGAATGGCATGGCTGGGGTTTGAAGCAGGTTCCCACCTGTGCCAGCTGTTGTTCTGGGCTGCCCTAGAGTGGGAAATGCAGTCGCCCATAATTGTGTGGCCGTGACCCTGGCCAGGGTTGGGGAGGCCAAGGAGTAGCACGAGTGTCAAGCAGTGGCCCCACGCCAGGAGGCGCATTCTTCCAGGTAGAGGGGGTCCTTGAACACGCCTCGGACCCCAGGGTAGGTGACAGCCAGGACATCGGGGGCTTGGTGCCCAGCTCAGGCCACAAGTGTGCGGTGATGTCAGAAGGTCTGAGGGGTCCCAAGCGCAGGTGAGGACACAGGGAGGAGCCTCTCACTGAGCTAATGGCTCCGCGAGGATCTATGAGCTCAGGACCATCATTGCCACGGTGGTGACCCCGGGCAAGCGTGCCAGCAGAGTCTCCCTCTCGTTCAGTCGCCGTTCCTGTCCGCCCCGTGCCCGCCCCCAGGCAGCCGGGCTCTCAGCTGCTGAGGGCGAGGACACCACGCAGCCGGTGCGGCCAGGCTTCTGCGTGAGGAGAGCCACTGGGTCCCAAGTGAGGCTCCTGTGAGCCCCGCGGAGCTGGCCGTGGCCTCTGTCTCAGCACGCGTCTTGCTCGTGGTAGAGGGGGCTCCATAAGCTGGGAGTATATCGAGTCAGTTCTGTAGGCATGGGGGGGCCACGTCTTCTAGTGGGAGGCGGTAAGGTGTGGCCGGGCCTCTCAGCAAAGCAGATGCCGCGGCCTGGTCATCCCCACAGCCAGTGTGCCGAAGCTCCCTGCTGGGTGTCGCCGGGGTGGGCAGCGTGGGGAGGCAGCTTCAGCAGGCGTGTGGTTGACCTGTAGGCCCTGGAGAAGAAGGGGATCAGCCACCTGGAGGAGAAGGAGCTGAAGGAGCGGAACAAGAGGATCCAGGAGGACAATCGGCTGGAGCTGCAGAAGGTAGGGCGCCCTGGGCCCGCCCTCACGGGGTCAGGAGGCCTTCCCTCGCCAGGGCCCCAGGGCTGGTTCACCCCGGCTTGAACCAAACAGGCCCTGATTGGCTTAGGGAGAAAGTTCCAGGGAGCCTGACTTCAGGCACGGCTGGATCCAGGGACTCAGGCAGTGTCTGCAGCGAGCTGTTTCTCTCCACTTCGGCTCTGCTGGCCTCTAGGCTTCACTCCCAGATGTCCCTCTCAGGGTAGCGGAAATAGTCCCTCCAACTCCAGGCTGCTGGGTCTCCAGTAGAAAGGGGGTCCCTCCTGCCCGTGGTCCGTCCAAAACCTCAGGCAGCCCTGGACCAATCCTGTGTCCAGGGCTGGTGGGCCGTGGCCAGGCCTGGGTTATAATCCCACCCCCAACTCCAGGGGACCCTCATCGTCCAGCTGTCCCGCCTTCATCCTCCCCCTGCGCCCCCAGGTGAAGCAGCTGCGGCTGGAGCGGGAGCGCGAGAAGGCCATGCGTGAGCAGGAGCTGGAGATGCTGCAGCGGGAGAAGGAGGCCGAGCACTTCAAGACCTGGGAGGAGCAGGAGGACAACTTCCACCTCCAGCAGGCCAAGCTGCGGTGCGCGGGCGAGTAGGGGGCACAGGGCCCGCCCACACCACGTGCTTCCTCCCTCCGCTTCCAGCCTGCTTCTGGACCCAAACCCATGAAACCCGGGTCTGCCGCAGGGCCTTTGCACTTGCTGTTCACACTCCCTGGAACCCACTGCCCTGGCTGCTGCCCTTTGCCCTTTGGATCTCTGCCTGCCGCCTCTTCGGGAGGACTCTCCTCAGTCCCCTCTCTGGCACCAGCCCCCACTTTGTGCGCAGAGCTGTCGCTGGTGCACAGCCTGTCTCCTGCCCACCGGCCGCACCTGTCCTGGCCCAGGGCTCAGACCTGCCTAGTCTGGAGGCTCCCTCGGGTCAGACTAGGGTCGGCCTCTGTCACGTGTCCCCGAGGGCACAGCACTGAGGCTCTGCACCTTCCAGCCTGGGCCGCCCACCCCCTAACAGGAGGTGGTCCTCCCTCAGTCCCCACCCTCGGGCTCTGCTCTCACTGCATTTCAGAGCCCACACTCGCTCTTGTTCCTGCCCTTTCCGGGGCCTCCGCATCCGGCTCACCCGGCCTGCCCCAACCTGACGCCTCTTCCCGAAAGGCTCCCTCACCAGCTCCCCTTCAGGCCGGCTCCTCCCCCGGCTCCCACACTAGTATCCCCTGTGGGCAGGGTCAGGAGGGCGGGCACACCCTCGGCTCTGACACCACCGCCCTCCCCCTGCAGCTCCAAGATCCGCATCCGGGATGGGCGGGCCAAGCCCATTGACCTGTTGGCCAAGTACATCAGCGCCGAGGACGACGACCTGGCTGTGGAGATGCACGAGCCTTACACCTTCCTCAATGGCCTCACGGTGGCCGACATGGAGGACCTGCTGGAGGATATCCAGGTACTGCCCTGCCATTGCCCCGCCAGCCGTACCAGGACGTCCCCTGGATGTCCCGTCACCCCTCTCCTCTGCACCCCGGCCCCCAGGTGTACATGGAACTCGAGCAGGGCAAGAACGTGGACTTCTGGCGCGACATGACCATCATCACGGAGGACGAGATCGCCAAGCTCCGCAAGCTGGAGGCCTCGGGCAAGGGGCCAGGTAACGGCGGGCTCCAACCCCAGGCCGGTGACCAGAAAGACACAAGGATGCGTGTTTGGGTTGGTGGGAGCCGCCAAGGGCCAGTGGTTCCACGGGAAGCCTCGGCAGCTCTGCAGGCCTCAGTTTCCCCCCCTGGGCACCCCACAGCTCTCTGGAGGCCGCCGAGAGCCACCAGGGGGCAGCGCCGGGCAGCAGGTCCTGGGCCTGGGGCTCTCCGCAGGGGGCGGGGCTCCCTGTACGTGGGGACTAGAAGCTCAGGGCGCTGCAGGGCTGTTTTGTTCGGGCTTCACGTTTCCTCCCGAGGCTCTGTGTGGGGGAGAATTGCTCAGGAGATGCGCTCCAGAGCCAGAGTTCTTGTGCTCGGCTCCTTGGGCCCTGGGCCAGGTCACGCTTGTGGGGCCGTCCTGAGTTCTGCACTGCTGAGCAGTGTCCCTGCCCCCACCCACTCGATGCTGGGAGCACCCCAGTGTAACAGGCAGCTATCCCCAGATGGGGCCACGCGCCCTCGGGGGCAGAGTCGTCCTAGTTGAGAAGCCCTGCTTGGAAAGCTCATGACCAGCTGCAGCAGGCCCACCTGTGGTGTGTCGTGTCCCTGACGCTAAGCTCCTTCCTTCATCGCCCACTTCTGGAGGCCAAGGACACGTGCCTTCTCTCTCCCTGGCCCGTGTGACGTTTGCTGCCCAGATGTGGGTCAGAACGGTTTCCTTCCTCTTAGAAAAAGGACGAACATCCTTTACTTCTGTAAATGGAGTTTTGCTGCTTTCTCCTTAACAAGGCGCGTCCCACTGTCGCTTCCGGAGACAGGAAGGGAAACTCTGTCATCGGAAATGTGTGTCCCGAAGTCTCTTTGGTAGCCATGGGGCTGGGTATAGAACTGCTTAGAAGGGCACCGCGGGGCCGATGTGAAGAGTGACCCTCGTGAGCTTGGCTCTGGGTGCAAATCCAGGCTGCCAAACAGTTCAGCGACTTCAGCTGGTCGGCTGCCTCCTGGGAGCCTAGTTGTCCCTTTTGTCACGTGAGGATGATAAAATTCTGCCAGGAGGTCTAGGTGGAGAGAAATGGATAAATAGTGTCATGTCAAACACTTGAAATAGCGTCTGTGCCCGTGACAGTGACGGTCCACCTCCAATCCCGGCCTTCAGCCGAGACTTGGAGGTGCTCAGACACATCAGGAAGCCATCAGGCTTCCTTTCCCTTGTCCCCAGGCCCTTTGTCTGCCACCTCCAGGGGCTCCCTTTACTCTTTCCAGTGAGGGAGTGCCTCTTTCTAGGACCCCACGTCTCCTTTTTTTTTGATTTGTGCCCTTGTCTCAGTGGGGCGCATCCTGAAGAAAGGCGAGCAGTTCTTTAACGTCCTGCCTGCTGGGAAATGCTGCTTTCCCTCTGGCTGGTGGCAGCGAGGCTGGGTATGTCCTTCAGAGGCAGAAGACCCCGGCCCCACTGGCTGAGGGGACATCCCTGCCAGCCTCCAAAGCCCCTGAGTGCCAAGTTCACAGTCTTCTCTAGCGGTCCCTTTTCTGGTACTTCCTACCCCTTCTCTGTCTGCTGTACCCCCTCACGTGCTACAGCAGGGGTCCTGAGTGGCTCCAGGTGTCCTTGGAGCTGAGCGTTATTTCTGCAACATCTCTAAGAGAAGGGAGTGGAGAGCCCTTGACCGCACCGTTCCTGGAGACCTGCCGGGCGCTGTCATCTTCATTCCGCTGGGCTCCTTCCCACCCCGCTCCCTCCTTCCCTTCCCCTGGGAAGTTCTGACTGAACACAGCACGTGCAGGAGGAAGCGGGTCCCCAGACGCCCCTGCGCCCTCCCCAGTGGCCCCTCTTTCCACGGCGCTGCCTGCTGCCCTAGAGTGCTCTGCTCAGTTTGACGGACAGTCTCTGTCCCTCGCACAGTCTAGCAGGCCCTGTCAGAGGCCGTTCGGGCGGCGTCCATGCCTGGGACCCGGCTCCCTTTAAACGTGCCCTGGCAGCGCCAGTGTCTGGGGGAGGCGCCAGTGAGCAGCTGGGTTGTGTGCTTTCACCAGTGGCTCCATCTGTAAGCGAGCGCATGACGTGGTCCTGCTTGGCCTGGGGTGTGAGTTGTCGCAGAATTTGGTTTTGGTCCTGCACTGTTTCTGCACCTGTCACAGATTGGGTCTAGGCTGCTGGCCTGTGGGTTGGCCACTGAGTCCAGTGCTGCCTAGGGCCACTCCGGTGCCCAGTGAAGGGCCTGAGGCTCTAGATGCCAAGGTCTCAGGTTGGTTGGCTGCAGGGACTCGGGCCCCTCTCGACCCTCTCTGATCAGCTGTGACCGTGTGTGTGGTGGCAGGGGTCTTTGAAACCCGCTCTCTAGCAGGGAGCGCAAGCTGGTCGCCCACCCGTCATCCACCCGGCAGCTGTGCGTGGTCTCCACCCAGGCCCAGCCCCGTGCTGGGGGTACAGCGGCCAGAAGCCCGGGGAGGGCCTGCCCTAGAGAGGGCCGCACAGGCGGGCAGCCAGGCAAGCAACCTGGGCGTCAGGGAGGCTGGGAACAGGAGAAGGGACGTTCTCGCTGAGCACTGAGCATGGGAGCTGCTGCTGGTGAGCAGCACACGTGCCAAGGCTCTGGGGCAGGGCAGGGCATCGTGAGGAGCGCGAGCGAGGCTCCTGTGCTCAAGCACATAGTGTAGGGCAGCGTTGGCCCGTCCTCGGTGGCTTCTCGGTCTAGAGGAAAGGGACACGTACCTGGGCCCCCAACCTGCGTTGGGTGCTGGGACAGACTCCCCTGCAGGACGGAGGGGCGTGTTTGTCTCAGCGCGGGGTCAGGACTTCACGTGGCACTTGGGAAACCAGCAGCCCTCCCGCTGTGTTGAGGCCCAGAGAGGGCAAGCCAGTTGCCCAAGGTCACACAGCTGGGACTAGCAGAGCAGCATCTCAATTCCAGCAGTCTGGCTGCCAGGTGAACCCTCCTGGCTCCTCCACGGGATCTGGGGCAGGGTAGATGGCGCCAGCCCCAGGCCATGCGCACACACACCTTCCCCACCGCAGGCGAGCGGCGAGAGGGCGTCAACGCCTCAGTCAGCTCCGACGTGCAGTCGGTCTTCAAGGGGAAGACGTACAGCCAGCTGCAGGTCATCTTCCAGGGCATCGAGGGCAAGATTCGGGCTGGGGGCCCCAACTTGGACATGGGCTACTGGGAGAGCCTGCTGCAGCAGCTGCGTGCCCACATGGCGCGTGCCAGGTGAGCGGGCGCGCGCCTTCGTCACCTCAACCGGGCGCTGTCCTGTGTGCACCTCATTCCTCTCAGGATCTTGCCCAGGGGATGGGAGCCATCTCCACTGGGCCCAGTGGGCGGGACTGGCTACAAATAACATTGGGGGCCACAGGCCCAGGCCCCAGCCAGAAGGCCCCTGCTATGCTCCCATCCCCCCATCTGGGGTTAGGGGCCCTGGGAGTCAGGCAGGGCCTCCCGCAGTGGCCTTCCTGCTCTTTGACCTGTACTGAGTATTTGGCCTTTGTTTCCCGTGGGGTCAGCAGGCATCACAGGAAGCCCTCAGGCCGCCTGTCCCTGCCTTCCGCCAGCCCCACAGCCTGTGTACGGATTCTCGGCGTGCTTGGCACTGCCGTGTAAACACAGCGCCTGTCTGCGCTGGCTGTGTCCTCGCCCCTGACTCTCCCCCCGCTTGCTCCACGGCCAGTTCCGCCCAGTCTGGCCATTAGGTCACGCCGCATGTGAATGCCCTGGTACACGGACCAAGCCCACCCGGCAAGGGAACAATTGTCCAGGGTCTGTGACCCCGAGTCCCCCTTTTTCCTCATGGCTAAAGCCTTTAATCTGGACTGTCATACACTGGGCTGAGGTCTCAACCTGTGTGTACCTACTTAGCGCTCTCTAAACCTCTGTGTTCTTGCAGCGAAGTGGGGGGTGGGGTCATGAGAAAACCTGGGGGGGAGCAGGGCCCTCCCCCAGTTGGGGTGACCACCAGGCCCACGTTCCAGGCTCCGCGAGCGGCACCAGGACGTCCTGCGGCAGAAGCTCTACAAGCTGAAGCAGGAGCAGGGTGTGGAGAGCGAGCCGCTGTTCCCCATCCTCAAGCAAGAGCCCCCGTCTCCTGGCCACAGGTGGGCCCAGCCTGGACGTCCCCTTCCCCACTGGGGGGCCCACCCACCTCTGGAGGGCTGGGGCAGCCACACGCCACCCACCCAGCCCAGCCTTCTCTCCTGCAGCCTGGAGCCCGAGGACCCGGCTCCAACCCCTCCCGGGCCGTCCTCCGAGGGTGGCTCCCCCGAGCCTGAGGCAGACGGGGCTGCACCTGCAGAAGGGGAGGCGGAGGCCGAGGGGGAAGCGGTGCTCATGGAGGAGGACCTGATCCAGCAGAGCCTGGACGACTACGACGCCGGCAAGTACAGCCCCCGGCTGCTCTCCGCCCATGAGCTGCCGCTGGACGCGCACGTGCTGGAACCTGACGAGGATCTGCAGCGCCTGCAGCTGTCCAGGCAGCAGCTTCAGGTCACCGGTGTGTACAGCCGAGGGCACGGCTGGGGAGGGTGGGGCCAGCAGCCTGTGGGCAAACCAATGGGGGGGAGTGTGCATGTAGTGAGGGGGGGGGGGCGGGGCAAAGGGCTAGGGGTGTGAAGGTGGTGAGGGGCAAGAGAGTTGCTGGGGCAGTGGGGCAGGGGATGTTGATGGTGGACTCTTAACTATTCGTTCATTTGGGGACAGCGATCTGCTGGCCTGAAGGACAAGGTGGTGGTTTTACTTCCTGTGTCCAGCCCTGCTGTGAGCTCATTCTGCTGCTCACCAACGGGTACCTCGGCCTCCTTGGGCCCATCATCCTGGGTCTGCAGAAGTGGCCTCAGAAAGGCCCCTGCCTGGGGTCCCCCTGCGGCTCTCTCATCCCCCGGCTGCCTGGCCACTCAGCAGGGGATACATGGTGTCGGGTGCCCAAGGAGCACAATGAGCATAGATGGCCAGGGCAAGTGGCACGTGGAGAGCTGGGGCCTCCCCCTCCCGGTGCCTTGCCCCCAAGCCCCAGGTCTTCTGTGAGCGGCCTGGTGGGTGGGACAGGCCGGGAGACTGAGGCTCAGCGGAGCCTCCGTCCCTGTGACACCCGCCCTGTCCGCAGGCGACGCGAGCGAGAGCGCGGAGGACATCTTCTTCCGGCGGGCCAAGGAGGGCATGGGCCAGGACGAGGCCCAGTTCAGCGTGGAGATGCCACTGACGGGCAAGGCCTACCTGTGGGCCGACAAGTACCGGCCGCGCAAGCCGCGCTTCTTCAACCGCGTGCACACGGGCTTCGAGTGGAACAAGTACAACCAGACGCACTATGACTTCGACAACCCACCGCCCAAGATCGTGCAGGGCTACAAGTTCAACATCTTCTACCCCGACCTCATCGACAAGCGCTCCACACCCGAGTACTTCCTGGAGGCCTGCCCCGACAACAAGGACTTCGCCACCCTGCGCTTCCACGCGGGGCCGCCCTACGAGGACATCGCCTTCAAGATCGTCAACCGCGAGTGGGAGTACTCGCACCGCCACGGCTTCCGCTGCCAGTTCGCCAACGGCATCTTCCAGCTCTGGTTCCACTTCAAGCGCTACCGCTACCGGCGGTGATGGCCCACCTGCTGGCGGCGGCGGGGCCGGCAGCTTCCCCCGGCCCGTTCACAGCTCCCCTCGGGCTGGGCCTGCCCCTCCCTGGCCTCACTTTCTCGGTATGGACGCAGGTCACAATGGAACCGCCTTGGCGAGCAGGGGGGATGACCAGGACAGGCTGGGCCAGGGTTCCAACAGGCAGGAGCTGCCGCTGGGGGTTCTCGGAGCCCCGGGGACCCAGCAGGTGCCGACCAAACTCGCTGTCCACGTGGGCAGACTCGGCCCAAGCCCCACTCTGCCCTGCGGTATGGGGCCTGGACACGGGGCGCAGGAAACCAGAGCCAGCGTTGACTGGCCTGGCGCTCGGCCAGTGGCCGCAGGACCCACGCTCCCGCTCTGTCAGCTGGGCTCCCATGGAGCCCACAGCAGCAGAGGCCGGAGCCTTGCCATGCACTTTCCAGAGAACGTCGGAGGGATTTCCAAGTCTTGCGGTCCCCCCACGTCACCCCTGGTGCTGGCTTTGGGGTCATTCACCCCCCCAAGCGGGCGTGAAGGACACATTGTCCACCATCAGATCCAGGAACCAAGGGCCATGGGGAACATCCTTGCTCGGCTGCTGAGCGAATCAGCCCCCAGGAGCCCAGCCTCCGTGGTACCCCCATCCCGCTGGGTGTCCCCTCCCTTCAGGACAGCTGTGTTCCACCACGGAGCTGCCTGCCTTGCCCCATGTCTGACAGGGACAGCCACTCCCCCACAGCCAGATTGTCAGCAGTTCCCCAGGCAGGCCAACCCCAGGAATATTTTTAACAATTTATTACAGATTCTTCCAGCCTACAGTGGGAGGACCCTGCCCCAGACCCAGACCCTGAAGTGCCACCTCCTGGCCCCTGGGACAGCCTCACCCAACACCCAGTTTAATCTGGAAATATTTTAGGTTGTTTCCTAAAAAGACTTTTTTAGGCATGTGGGGGGAAATCTTGTTTATTTTCATTTAAATTGTCAACTCAGGAGAGTGCATGGTTTTTTAATAAACACTTTATTTTAGAATAATTTTAGATTTTCGGGAATGCTGGATAGCCCAGAGTTACCACACCCAGCCATCCCCGTTGTAAGTGTCTCATGTAACCGTGACACATTTGTCAAAACTAAGGCACGAAAACCCAACCAAGAAGACCTTTTAAAACAATCACAGCACCTAAAAGCAGTCGACAGTGGTTCCTTAGGCAGCTTCTCGACGCAAGTGTCCTCCATCTGCCTCCCGTGAGGAGGGGGCCCTCGTGCACGCTCACCTGGACCACGGCTGCTCGAGTGTAGTAGCTGCTCGCCTAGGCCAGGGGCTCGCGGAAGTGCATCTGGTCAAGGGCACCCTCTCTGTTGTGGACCTTGCCGGGCCCACCAGCCTGGAGCATACCCACCGGCAGCACAGGGCCATTGCTGTCCCTGCCGGGCCCTTGGCAGACATCACTAATCAGTCGCTGGTTGCCAGAGCAGTTGGAATTCTTTGCACATCCTCCAGGCAGCCAGCAGCCACTTCCAGTTAATCCGTGGCCTGCTTGCTGTGCATGGTGCAGGACAGGCCCTCGAGGGCTGGGCTGGGAGATGGGTGAGGCCCTACGCTGTTCTCACAGCATGGGCTGTGTGTAGCTGTCGCAGCCCAGTCTAGACCTCACCATCCTACAAGACAGGGTTTCCACCCGCTTGAGGAAACAGGCTCCCAGGGGCCCGCGTTTTCAAGCCCAGTAAGTGGCAGGGCTCAAACCTGGGTTTCTCCAACTTGGAGAGCCCCACCCCCTCCAGGTTACCACCCATGTCCCACCCTGTTTCCTCACCTGTCCCCAGTGGAGTCCTCCCAGCCTCAGCATCCCAATTTCTCCTCAAGTACCCCCTGCAGTCTGGGCAGTATGCCAACCCCAAGGGAGGCAGCTGTACCGAGCAGGGGCACACAGTGGTCGTGCCCTCGCCACAACTTGCTGGGTGGGTTTAGCCAGGATCTCCTGGTCTGGAAGGACGGGAGCTGGGCTCAGACACCAGCAGCCCAAGGAGCCAGACTGGGGCTAGAGGCAAAGCACTGGGTCTGGAGGACCCCAGAAGGAGCACTGAAGGCTCCGTGGAGGAGCACTGCTGGTCAGGGGAGGAGGCAGCAGGTGCAGGGGACACGGCAGGGCTGAGTGCCAGCCCGGGAGCCAGACTCGGCCCAGTGCACTGGGGAGTCATACTTGGTGAGTGAGCTGGGCAGGGCCACAAGCGCAATGTCAGGGAGACCCCTGAGGCAGACTGGAGGCACCACACTCATCCAGCTGCCCCACTGTCCCCACCCTGGCTCGAGGTCCACTGGTGTCCCTTAGGCTGCCCCCAGCCCCCACCCCAGGCTCTTCCTGCCCTTAGCTTTGTCCAAAGCTAAAAATAGACGCTCTCTGCCTGGCTCCCACCGGAAACCACAGCCACAGGAGGCACATCCTTAGCCTAGCCTTTGTTCCCACCATCTGGCCCCCCAGGCCACCTCAAAGTCTCCCAAGCCTTTCATATGCCCATCGAGCTGAGCAGGGGTGGACAGACGCCAGCAGACTTTCAGACATCAGCCCTGGGCTGGAAGAAGCCCAGAGCTCAAGTTCACATCCCTCCTACCTGTGGCCTTGGCTGTGTCATTTCCTCCACAAGGTGTCAGTTTCCCCATCTGTCAAATGAGTATCTTTAACCCCGGCCTTGAAGAACTGGTGGGACCCAAGAATACATTTGGGTCAAGTGCGCTTCTCTGATCCCCGCCCTGGCTGTTCCCCCGAAAGAGCTCTGTCCTCCTTATCTCCCGGCAGAGGAAGTGGGACTAGAATGTCTCCCTCCATCTTCCCCCACCTTCCCCCCCACTGCCAGCCTGCCACATCTGGAGCCCCAGCCCCCCTACCCTCCCACCACATCTTCCCTCCCTGCGGTCCCCAAAGCCTCATGCTTTCTCTCGCCTCCACAGTTTTCCACCTGTGATTTCTGCCATGTTGCTTGGACCTGGGGAACCCCTACTCATCCCACAAAGGCCCAGTCTTATGCCCTCTGCCCCCACGGTGCCTCTGGGCTCCGCTATGCCCCACCACTTCCTCTGGCCCAGCCTGACTGCAGGGGGCTGGGACTGTCTGTGAACAGCTGTCTTTCTCCCTCCTGGGGGGTCCTTGAATGCAAGTCTGGTATCTATCTAGTCCTACCTGGGCTCAGAACTGACCCAGCACATAGGCCAGACCCAGAGGTGCCCTTGATGAGAGGTGAGAGGACAAGCCTGCCTGAGCGATCAAGGCTTTACCAAGCGGGGACCCTGGGAGCCAGGGCTCTGCCAGATGCATAGGAGTTGGCGAGACTCCTTGCCAAGGAAGAGAAGTTAGGGTTAAATGGCTCAGGGACTCAGGCAATGGGATGGAACAGGGGAGGGGCCATCTGGAGGGGTGGGGGCTGTGAGCAAAGGATGGTGGGCGAGGAAGCCAGAGAAGGGGCTTCCAGACACAGCCTAAGGGAGTCCAGGGCTGGAGTCTAACTTCGCTCAGAGCCTGCACTCCTGTGCCCCTCCAGGCCCCAAAGACTGAGTGGGTGGGGTCAAGGCCAAGCCAGCTAATCCTGGCCCACTCTGAGCCCCAACCGTGGGCCAAAAAGGCCCAAAGTCACCCCTCCCTGCGCAGGCCTGTGGACCCCTTCGCGCAGCTGAGGCCTCTGGGCTGCGGGCGGGAAGGGCCTTCCAGCAATTTCTCGCTTTCCCTCAGCACAGCACAGCCTCCCGGCCTTTGTCCTGGTGGCGCCCAGCCTGCTCGCCCTCGCCGGCACGGCTTTGGGCCGAAGAGACCCTGGCCCAGATCCCTGAGAATGTCTGAGGGCTTTCAAGGAAGCCATCCCCTGCCTAGGGAGCCCATTTCAGGGCCCCGTTCCTGCAGCCTGGCCTCATCCTCTGAATCATTTCTGCACTGACAGACGCCAAGCCTCCTTACTTACCCACACTGCACCGGAGGTCGGAGGCGGGTGGCGGGGATGGAGCTCCCCATCCCAACGGCAGCTGGCTCCGCCAGGGGCTTTCCCACCATCGCTGGCCCCAGTGCCATCTCCCAACCTTTGTCTCATTGTGCTCTCCCCAGGAGCGCCCTCAAATGACCACAGCCCTCCCGGCTCACCTGCTGCAGGAAGGCGGCTCAGCCGGCTGCCAACCGAGCTTCTGGCTGGGGAGTCTGGTCGCCCCTCCCCCCAAACACCCTGCGCCCCCACTGCCCAGCCCTGGCAGGGCACTCAAATCGACCTTACAGTGATTAGGCACCTACTGCGTGCCAGACCAAACCCTACCGGGCTCACCACCTGGCAGCAGCAAGACCCTGGGCGAGGGTCTGGGCACCCTCGGGAGCTGACTGACCCAGCCTTGCCCGGCCCCTGCCCCGCCCCTGCCGGCCTCGGGTGCTGTGCAGACGGTGAATAATGCGGCAGGAGTGCCTGGAGGGGCCCCGGCCGGGGCGGCTGGGGGGGTGCTCTCAAAGGGCGCCTGCCAGCCGGGCCACCGCACCCCTGCTCCTGCGGTCTGGGGTCCCTCGGGCGCCCCTCCCCTAGAAGTCCACGCGGTCTCCCCCGCCGGCTGGGGGTCTCCCGCTGACCCCTATCAGCCCCGCCGGGGCCTTAGGGGCGTGGCCAGCGCAGGGGGGCGGGGCTGATGAGAGACGGACCGACTGAAAGACAGAGACCTCGAAAGACGCGGTTAGAGACCCAGAGGGCGCCGGCTGCGAAGCGCAGCCCCCGGTCCCGGCTATTTTTAGCCCCCGCGGACCCCTCTCCAGGCCCAGAGGGGACCTCGCCCTTCCTGCCGCCAGGACCCCGGGCACTAGGGCGTCCTGTGCCACCGGAGAAGTGGCAGCCCCAGGGTCCCCTGTGGGCCCACCCTCTCCGTGACTTGGTTTCCCCAGAAGCCCCAGGAGGGCGGGCCAGTCTGCTCCGCCCGCTCCCTGGCCGGGACCAGCACCCGCACGTCTGCGCGGGCTTCCTCTTCTGGACAGCGGAGTGACACCAGCGCCGCCAGTCAGCATCGCCAGGTGAGGACGCTACTGGCCAGATTAGGGGCGGGGCCTGAGTGAGCCGTTGTTGTTGGGGTGTTTCCAGGCCCTGCTGTGGGTGTGTCGCCCTGGCCAGCAACAGCAGCCAGGTGCTGGGCGGTGTCCTGGAGTGTCGATGAGACGCAGAGCTTCCGCTGCCTGTCCTGGGCCATGTACGACCATGTGTGGCTGTGTCCCAGCGCACTGAGAATGTGCTTGCGTGTGGGTTCCCCCGGGTCTTTGCGGGCCACTCAGGGCCCTGTGGTGCCACAGGGAGGGTGCCAAGGCCCGGCTGTGGCTGGGAGTGAGTGTGTGTGCGCACGTGTACCTGCAACGGGCTGTATAATCACGGTAACTCTCCTGTCCATCACGAGCCACTGGCCAGGTGGCCGGGGTCCTCTCCCCTCAGCTCACACCTACACTCTCAGGTGCCCCCCCCAGCAGCCCCGAGTGGGGAGCACTGCGAAGACGCCCATCAGAGGCTCCGAGGGACTACGTGAGCCGGGGTGCAGGCTCAGCCTCATGCTAGCCAGGCTCCAGGAAGAGCCCCCGCTCTGCTCCTTCCGGGGTGGGGGCCTGGTCCGTGTCATAAACAGGAAAAGTTCCCGGAAACCGAGCCTGTAGTGAGGGGAGGCGGGGTCGGGCCTGAGGAACGAGGGTGGCTCTGCGTGTATGCGCGTGTCCATGTGTCTGTGCCCACAGGGCATGGGAGCTGTGGGCTGTGGGAGGCCCCAGGCTTGGGCTGAGACTGACCGAGGCAAGGACTGGCCTGGCCCCTGCACCTTCATGATAAAAGGCGGCCGCGGTCTCTTGGACTGTCCTGTAGTTAGGGGACAGGAAATGTGGGAAACGGGCCAGGGGCAGGGCCGAGCCGGGCAGGTCACGCATGGGCTCCTTCCCGCAGATGCCCCGTGAGCATGGCCAGGAGCAGGAAGGGCGCCCCGTGTAAGGGGCACGGCTGAGGCAAAGGTCCCGACACAGGGGGCTGGAGCATGTCAGGCCCGGGAGGACCGGCCGGAGCTCTGGCAGGCGAGCCGGAGTCCTCGTCATCCCCATTTCGTGGAGGGGTAAACTGAGGCTCGGCAGGGCTGTTCCCCGGCTTGACAGTGGCACATCAGGGACTTCAGTCCGAGCCCGTCTGAGGTCAGCATCCTCCCCTGGGGGAGGCTGGGTGGGCCCAGGGCATGGAGACAGGCAGGCTGGGCAGGCCAGGGATGAAGTCGTTGAGAGATGGATGTCTCACTAAAAGGAGGAGCAAGGGAATGAGACGGGCAGTGATGGATGAGCAGTCAGAGGAGGGGCCTGGTGCTTGGGAGCCAACGTGTCACATTCCACCAGGCTGGGCATGGGGAGGGCCCTGCCGCTGCCAGCGCCCAGGCCCCTGGGACAGGCGGATGGGCCCCCCGCCCAGCCTCACTGAGGTGAGCTGAAAGAAAATCGACTGTCCAGCCTCTGGTGAAGGAGACAGTTTCTGAGACAGATTTCTGGAAGCCAGGACCCAGCCAAACTCCTGCCAGAATTCTGGAACCACACACGGCCCCTTGAAATTCCCGACTCTGGAGGCCTTCCAGGTTCCAGACTGGGAACTCGTTCGAATTCTAGAACCCCGGACACTCCGAGTCCACGCCTCTCTGCTCTAGGGCCATGGAATCTTGGGCTTGTCCAGCAGATCTGGGGGCGGGGGGCGGGGAGAGACGCTGGAGTCCGTGCCTCCCATGAGGCACAGAGAGAGAGATGGAGTCCCCAGGGGCCACACAGCCCTGCCTATGTGGCCCCCTGCAGGGGAGGGGCCCGGCCAGCCCTCCCAGCCAATGCGAGAGAAGAAGGGAGGCCAGGGGACCCTACTGGCCCGCTTGCCTGGAGAACTTAAGATGGCCACTATCAGCTGAACCCCGGGGGAGGGCAGGGGACTGGAAACCAAAAGCCGCGGCCAGAGGGAGTCGCTCCAGTTTCCAGCCTCCCCCAGGCCACGGCTCTGGGACACAGGTTTGCTCCCAGACATCGGAGGCGTACAGTAGCCTCAGGGGTGGGGGTGGGGGGGTGTCACCAGGTGAGTGAGTGGTGCAGCAGCTCCCACAGTAGAGTAGGGACAAGGGGACCACAAGACCCAAGAGGAGCTGGCGGTCACTCCAGGCAGCGCCTGGGCTGTGGCTGTAGGCACAGCTCAAGTCCCCAGGAATGTCCTGAAGCTGGCGCATACCAGCTCTCAAGGGAGGGAGCGCATTGTCACAGGAGGAAGTCAAGTGTGGGACAAATCCGAGATGGCAGAGAGCACACCCCTGGCCCGGAGCAGGGGCAAGGTCGCTGGTCACCATGGAAAACACCCGTCTGCCCGCCCCACTTCCCCAGGCCTCAGTTTCCCCACTCGAGGCCCCACCCCCACGGAAGTGGTGGTGGCCTTGGCACTCAGCCTGGGAGGGAAGCTCAGGGCAGCTGTCGGGAGCTGGATAATTTATGAGTCTCAATAAGGAGTCATGGAGCCCAGGGCCAGGCCAGGACACCAAGTACTGAGGTGGGGAGTGAGGGCCGGCAGCTACCCAGTGGGCGCTTGTGCATGAATCGGGCGCCTACAACGTGCTACGCCCTGTACCGGGGTGAACTCATTCCCACCATGAGCCCCATTTTACAGGAAGGGAAACAGAAGACTCAGAGTGGGGATGTGAGGAGCCCAAGGTCATCGAGAGGGTAGGTGGCAACGCCAGGATGCGAATCTGGACTGACCAACGTTTTAGAAAATTCTGTACCCACTTAGAGAACATAGCAGTGATCGCGAAGCCCTACCCCCACCTGGCCCAGCCTCCGCTTGATGGGCAGGCTTTTGAATCACCTACACATCTCTGTATGTATGTAATGAGGCCAGAGTTTAAATCTCAGATCTGTTCCAGCCAGGCTGTGTGACCTTGGACGAGCTGGGTAACCTCTCTGTGCTTTGGTCCGCCCCTTCTGCACAAGGCAGATCATCATAGGGCCTTTGTGAGCTTTGACTTCCCGGCTCCTGCATCCCTCGCATGGTCCCACCTCCCCACCTCCAAACCACCCTGATCGCTCCACCGGGTGCACCCTCACCCAGGGTCCTGCCGACGCAAGAACGACCTGCGGTGTGTGCCCAGTGCGGAAGGCTGGGGCCCCGGGTGCTAGCCCCGGCTCCCTGGGTGGCCTTATGTCCTCCCTTGGCAGTGTCCCTTGGCAGATCTGGGAGCTGTTTGTTGAATAGTCTCATCTTATCACTACTGGACATCCTCACATCTGGCCTTTTTGATCACACTTGCGTCAGCCAGGCCCAGATGTGTCCAGTTTTCTCCCACAGCCCCTGGTGGGGTAACAGGTCTCTCCTGCTGCCGTTTATAGCCTGTCCCTAGGGAACCTGTCTCTCCAAATGAGCTGGGGAATTTTTGTTCCCGGAATGAAGCTGAGTGTCTGGATTGAGGTCTCATGACAAAAGAGATGCTATGAAAACGGGGCGGAAGGAATCTGCATGATTTCAGCATGTGTGAGGCAGAATCGTCCCAAAACACCCACGGGCGGGGCCTCGCCCTCGTGCATTCACGAGAAATTGTGACCTATGAGGCCGACCTCGGGGCCCGTGCAAAAGCCAGGCTGGATGCATCTCGTCTCACTGCGGCTGAGGTCTGTCCTGGGGGCCGCAGCCCGCCCAGGGCGTCGATAGGAGACCAGCAAGGAAACGGAAGCTCAGAGGGAAGAAACCCTGGCCCAGGGTGACACAGTGGACGCCCGGGGCTGGAGTTCAAGCCCTTCTCTGTGACCCGGCAGAAACTCACGGGTCCTTCGTGGGTAGAGTCCGGGAGGAGATGGCACTTAGACCTGGCCTTGAGCGTCCCTGACTCTGGGGCAGCACTGACGGGAAGGCTGATGAGCGGGAAGGGAGGTGAATCCGCAAAGCCTTCCTGAAGAAGGTGGTGTTTGCGTTGGGGCCTCGAAGGTCCGCCAAGGCCGTTCAGATAAAAACGTGGCGTCAGTAACCGGCGCGCCTTCTCTCCGGCCCCCCCGCAGGTGTCCCTGCGCCCGTGCCCGCCGCCGCCCCCCCTGCAGCCTCAGCCCGATGGGCTGCTGACGCTCCCCGCTCCGCTCCGGTGCCATGTGGCCCAATGGCAGCGCCCCAGGGTCCTGTTTCCGGCCGACGAACATCACGTTGGAGGAGCGGCGGCTCATCGCGTCTCCCTGGTTCGCCGCCTCCTTCTGCCTGGTGGGCCTGGCCTCCAACCTGCTGGCGCTGCGCGTGCTGGCGGGCGCGCGGCAGGGCAGCTCGCAGGCTCGCTCGTCCTTCCTCACCTTCCTCTGCGGCCTGGTCCTCACCGACTTCATGGGGCTGCTGAGCACCGGCGCCGTGGTGGTGGCGCAGCACGCCGCCCTCTTCGACTGGCGCGCCGTGGACCCGCGCTGCCGCCTCTGCCGCTTCTTCGGCGTCATCATGGTCTTCTTCGGCCTGAGCCCGCTGCTGCTGGGGGCCGCCATGGCCTCGGAGCGCTACCTGGGCATCACGCGGCCCTTCTCGCGGCCCGCGGCCGCCTCGCAGCGCCGCGCCTGGGCCACCGTGGCGCTGGTGTGGGCCGCGGCGCTGGCGCTCGGCCTGCTGCCCCTGCTGGGCGTCGGCCGCTACACCGTGCAGTACCCGGGCTCCTGGTGCTTCCTCACGCTGGGCCCCGGGCTCGGAGACGTGGCCTTCGGCCTGCTCTTCGCGCTCCTCGGCGGCCTCTCGGTGGCGCTGTCCTTCGTGCTCAACACCATCAGCGTGGCCACGCTGTGCCGCGTCTACCACGGCCGCGAGGCCGCCCAGCAGCGCCCGCGGGACTGCGAGGTCGAGATGATGGCCCAGCTCACGGGCATCATGGTCGTGGCCAGCGTCTGCTGGGCGCCGCTGCTGGTGAGTGGCGGGTGCAGAGCGCGCCCGAGGCGCCCTCCCCGCTCGGGGACCGGGGATCGGGGACCGGGGACCGGGACCCGGCCGCGCCCCATCCACAAGGGACTTAGGTCCTCGGGGTCGCACACACCCCAGCGTTCAAGCGGCCTCCCTGGAGGAGCTTATGCGCAAGACACAGAAAATCCCCAAACCGAGGACAGGACCCGTCCGTCCTCCTCTGCAGCGGCCCCAGCACACGGGAGTGCTCAGAAAACCGTTTCCATAGCGTTTCAAGGGAATAATTTATTTTAACACAATAGAGTTTTCATACAATACATTTACTACAATGTGAATTAACATAAGTTAACATAATATAAACTTTAATTATAATAGACTACACATAATTAGTGATGATATTGTATTTTAAGGAATACTTCTATCAATTTTTATATTATACGTTATGTTTTTTTATGTTATATTATAACATAATATATGTTATATTATAACATATATCATTGTTAAATGCTATATAATATATAACTATATATTAATTCCGAATTATTAGTATTATATAACAGTTACATAATTATAATTATATATTATATAATTACACATATAACTGTTAAATACTATGTAATATAGAACTATGTATAAAAATTATACCTTAATTTTTAGATAATATGTAATTTGTTAATAACTGATATTATATTACATATTACATAATAGTAAATATAAAACCCAACATTTAATAAAATTTCATCTAAGAATTTAATCTAAATTTTTAAACAAAATTGTCATAAAAATTTTATAGAAATTTATAATATAAACCCTTTAAAATATAATAGAAAAATTAAATTATTTCATATACCATTTTCCATAGTTTTGTAGTATATTATAAAATATAAAATGTCTAATAGAATAGCAACACCGGCCATAACAGTAATTCCAACCGTTTGCACCTGCGAGTCTTCTTTGCCACCATATTTAATCGTGCCCAAGAGAGGAGCGGGAAGAGTAAGTTATTTTGCGGCCGCACCGACGGAAGCTCGGAGAGGTCAGGCAGTTCTCCCGAGGTCAGCGAAGCAGTGACAGAACTGGCCCGGGTCTCGGGGGCCCGCAGGTGCGGGTGGAGGGGGCTGGGCTGCCGCAGCCTGCCCCCCGCTAACTGCTCTGGCTCTCTGCAGGTCTTCATCACCCAGACCGTGCTGCGGAGCCCGCCCGCCATGAGCCCCACTGGGCAGCTGTCCCGAGCCACGGAGAAACAGCTGCTCATTTACCTGCGCGTAGCCACCTGGAACCAGATCCTGGACCCCTGGGTGTACATCTTGTTCCGCCGGGCCGTGATCCGGCGCCTCTACCCTCGCCTCAGTGCCAGGCCCAGGTCGCTCTCCCTGCAGCCCCAGCTCACCCGGAGGCCCACCATGGCGTAGGGCCAGGGGTGGACATCGGTGGCGGCTCTGAAACGAGAGCCGGACAGAGCACCCTGCCAGCGTGTCCCCTATTTAACCTCAGTCCTCCCCGACAGTCACATCTGCCCGTTCTGAAAGTCCAGGAGCCAGGAGAGCAGAGTGGACACAGAGTTTGAGTGGTGGGATTGTGAGGCGTCTTCCATCAGCCCAGGGTCCCCCCCAACTCTTCCCTGATCCCCCTTTCCAAGGCCTGTCTCCTCGCTCAGCCCCCTCTCAACCCCAGGAAGGGTGACTGGGGTAGGGAGTGTCTCTAGAGGCAATTAGACTACTAAGCCCCCTTCCAGAAGTCCTCCAGGGGGATTGTGACCCCTGAATATGACGTGCTGTCTGGAGTACCGTTGATCCCTCTGACACCCCAACCCGAGAAGGCTCTGTCTATAAAAGATTGAATGTGAACGGGCAGGCCACCCCCTCTCTTGCCAAAATATATCTCCGCCGGGCTGTTTTCCTCTGGGTCTAGAAGAAGGCAGTCCTCGATCGATCGCGGCATTTGATCGATCGCGGCATTTGGGGGCATCAGGTTGCTATGTGAGCACGTGGCCTGTGGGCGGGGAGAGCTGAGCAGACGGGCGGGTGATGGAGGAAGGGCAGAGAAGCAGAGGTGGGTTCTGGCTTCCCTCCCCACCTCCGTTACTGAGTCTTACTAAGCACTTTACAGGGCGATCTTCTGGGATCCTCCCTACAGCCCCTAGAGAGGGTTCTGGTATTCTATCCATTTTGCAGATGAGGCAAAGAGAGGGAGGGACATACGCAGACCATGGAGTGACTGACACCTGCCTCCTCCACTCCAGACGGAGTCACGCCCTCATAAGCTTTACGTTCAGCTGTTCCTCCGCTCAGCACCCAGACTCCCAGTGCCTTGAACAAACAACATCTGGCCCGTAGTAGGTGCTCAATAAAGATTAATTAAATGAATGAACGACGACTGAGCCTTTGAGGGTCGCCGAGTCCGGGCATGCACACCCAAGCACGCGCAGTGAGGACTTACAAAGCACCTGGCACGCAGCGGGTGCCCGAGCAGCCCCCCAGGCCCTCACACCTACCCCTTCCTTCGCTGTCCCCCAAACACCCTCCAAAACAACACACCTGGCTGCATTGCAGGAGTGGGAGGCGCCTTTATTCCCCAGGAGCCCTCGGGGTACATGAAGAGCAAGCCATGCCCCGCCTCCTTTCCCCTGCGCAGACCTGGGATCTGCTTACAACCTGCCGAAGCCAGTGAAACCGAAGCCCCTTTCCATTCTCCTTCCCCCTGCCTGGGGCGGAGCAAGGTCACCTGCTGCTTCTGGAGGAACTTGGTCTGGGAGGGGCAGGAGAGGGGATGCTGTCCATTGGGGCCACAACCCCAAGCTACAGCCCACCGTGCTGGGGGAGGGTCTCCGACCCCGACGAAGCAGTTCCCAACTTCTTGAGTGAGGGGGAGAGGCCAGGCCCCTGAGCAGGGGGTTCCTGGGGCTGGGACTGCATGAGGGCCACCCTGGAGGCAGAAGTAGGGATGAGGGATGAGGTGGGTGGGGTGGACCTATGAGGTCCCAGCTGTGGCTTGGGGGAAAGGGCTGGCTTCTGGGAAGTGGGAGGGGCCTGTGGCAGTGGGGCCAGGCCAGTGTCCACCTGGGTTCTAAGTACCAGATCGTGGGACGGAGGTGGAGGCTGACGGACTTTGCTGGGAACCAGAGTCGGGGCTCTGGGTGATGGGTCTGGGGGCTGAGGTCGGGCTGGGGAGTGGGGTCGGGCTGAGTTCTAGGTTCAAGGCCAGGGGTCTGTGGGCAAAGCTCATTTCTAACGCTGAGCTGGATTCTTGAGCTGGTCTGTGTTCTGGAGCTGGATTGGGTTTCAGAACCGGGCCGCGTTCTGAAACTGCACTGAATTCCAGTGCTGGGCTCAGCTCTGGAACTGGTCTGGGTTTTAGAACTGGTCTGGGTCTCAGAGCTGAACTGGATCCTGGAGCTGGGCTGGGTTCTGGAGCCGAGCTGGGCTCTACAGCTGGCCTGAGTCTCAGAACCGAGATGAGTTCCAAGACCAGTCTGGGTTCTAGAACTGAGGTGGGTTCCAGGGCTGGGCTGCGTTCTGGAACTGGTCTGGGTTTCAGAGCTGGCTCGAGTCTCAGAGCTGAACCGGATCCTAGAGCTGGCCTGGGCTCCAGGGCTGGACTGACTTCTTATGCTGGTCTGGATCCCAGAGCTGGGCTGGGTCTCAGAACTGAGCTGGGTTCCTGAGCTGGCTTGGGTTCTGAAGCTGGATTGGGTTCCAGAAACAGGCTGGGTCCTAGAACCAAGGCGGCTTCCAGAGCTGAGCTGTGTTTTTGACCTAGTCTGGGTTTCTGAGGTGAGTTGAGCCTCAGAGCTGACCTGAAGCTGGGAGCTGAGCTGGGTCACAGAGCTGAGCTGGGTTCCTGAGCTAGTCTGCTTGCCACAGTCCAGCTCGGTACCAGAGCCTCCTCGGGCTGTGGCCTGGAGCCGGTATATAGGGCCCGGCAGGGTTTCTGAGATGGGCCGAGTCCCAGAGGCCGGTTGGGCTGAGCTGGGCGGGGCGGTGGAGCTGGACCTGCTCCCGGAGCTAGACAATGTTGTGGACCTTAAGGCTGTCGCTGTATCGGTCTGGGTCTGGGGACCGGACTGGGTTCCAGAACTCAGCTGGATCTCAGTAACTGACTGTGTTTTGGAGCCGGGTGTGATTTCAGAGCCAGGCTGTGCTCCGGAAACTGGCCGGGCCTCGAAGTCGGTCTGGGCCGCAGAGTTGGGTGGCGTCTGAGGGCTGGTTGGCCCACTGCAGAGAGAGCGGGAATCTGTGCCAAGCTGAGCCCAGGGGACGGGCCGTGCCTCGGGGGCGGATGGCGCTGCAGAGTGCGTCTGAGTCCCGGGGATGGCCCTGGTCGAAGCACTAGGCTGTGATCTGGAGCTGGGCTCTGTCTCTGAGCTGGACTCATTGCTAGAGCTGGACCGGGCCCCAGAAAAGGGGTGGGCACTTGAGTGCAACCAGGTCTTAGAGCCAGGCTGGGGTCTGGATCCAGAGCGAGCTGCTCCACGTGTCTGGCTTCCTGAGCCGGTCTGCGTTTGTGAACAGGGCTGAGTTTCGGAGCTGTCTCTGAATCCTGTGCTGGCCTGGCCTCGGCAGCCGGGCTGCCTCTCGAGTCCCACCCGGGTTTCACGGCTAACTGGTGCTCCCGAGCTAGGGTGGGTGTCCAGGTATGGCTGTGTCATGAGGCTGTCTTGAGTTCCAGAGTCGGGTCGGGTTTTATGGAAGGGCTTGGTCATGGAGCTGGGCTGACTTCCAGAACCGGGGCTGCTGTCGAAGCTGGGCTGGGCCTTAAAACATGTCTGAGTTCCAGAATTTGACTTGATGCCAGCACATGGCTTGGCCTCAGGGCTGTCCTGGGTTCTCGAGGAGGCCTGGGTTTTGGAACTGGGTTGGATTTCAGAACTACATTGTGTTCTAGAGATGAACTTAGTCCCAGGAGTAGCCTGGGGTCTAGAACAGGGCTTGGTCTCAGAACTGAGCTGGGGTCTAGAAGTGAACTTGGTCTCAGAGCTAGCCTGGGTTCTAGAGGCAGGCTGAGTTCTAGAACTGGGTTGGGTCTCGGAACCAGATGAGGTTCCAGAAATGAACTTGGCCTCAGAGGTGGCATGGGCTCTAGAGGGGGGCTGGATCTCGGACCTGGGCTGGGCTCTGGAGCAGTGTGGGGCTTCGGGAACCGGCCGGCAGGGCTGGGGCTCGGGGCTGGGCTCTGGGCTGGGGCTGCGCTTGGCCCCGGGGCAGACTAGCCACAGGCCTCCCTGGCCTCGCCGATGGCGGCCCACACCTCCACCACAAACTCGTCCGGGAAGGCGAACTCGCCCAAGACGGAGTCTAAATGGTGCGCAAACTCCTGAACGCTCCCCGTCTTCTTGGACGTCTCCACCATGGTGGACGCTGCCGGAGTGGGAGGGGAAGTGGGTGAGGGTGCCCCTGGAGCCCCAGTGTCCCCTTGAGGCCCCTACCTCCTCCCATGGGCTAGCCTCCCCCCAGGGTCCACCCGGCTTACCCTGGCCCCTTACCCAGCTCTGGGTCCCGGATGCCCATGTAACTCTCCAGCAGGTCATCCACCCTCCGAGACGCCTCCTCCTCAAATTCACTGGGCTGGAGGCGTAGGGGGACAAAGCAGAGGGTCAGAACCTCGGATCCCTCCAGCCCAATACCCTCCTGGGCCCCCACCCCTTGGGCGAGGCAAGCTGGGACCTCACATGTCAATGCTCCAGCAGGAACACTATGGCCCTGCCTCACCACGGGGACTCAGCTGGCAGATGGGGAAACCGAGGCTGGGCGAAGCAGGTCTACCCAAGACCACGCTGACTCAGCAGCAGCGCTGCAGGTGCGAGAGCCCCCGAAGACCCCCTTCACTCACCACTTCCTCTACTGTGGCAGCCCCCCCAGAACGGAGCCGCAGCGTCTCCCTCCCGCTGGTCACTTTTGCGTCCATGGGGCATTTGCTGCTCCGGCTCCTCTGGCCAATCATATCTGGAGGGGACAGAGTGGGGGAAGGGCACGTGTGCCGAGTCGATCCACTCTTTGTAAACACTGGGAAGCCACCAGCTGAGACTTTCCAGAACCTTCTTATCCTTCAAAGGCCTTCCTACACCCATGGGTGTATCTTCAGAGACTTCTCTTGGAACCCTTTCTTCCCCCAAATCTCCCTCCTCGTCTTAAAGTGACTCTCTAGAAAGGATGCTTAGGACACTCCTGCGGCCAGAGGGTTGATCTAGTCAAGTCTTTGCTCTGGGACGGGCTGTTCCTAACTTTTGGTATGGCCTCCAGAGTCCCCTGCTATGAAACAGGGTAGATGGAGAATCTCATCCTGTCCCACGCTCCCTGGGACCGTTCTCCAGAGGCACTGGGATGCCTCTAGAAGCCCTGGTTCTGCAGCAGTGCTGCTCTGGGCGCCAGTCCACGATGAGGGGAGAAGGCTGTGCCGACTTCTCTTCGAAAAGTGCCATCCTGCAACTCACACTGCAAACCATCCTCTAAAACGCTGTAGCCTCACAGGAGTCCTGTAAGAGCTCCCGGCCAGGTGACAAAATAGATCTGGACACCTCCTCATCCTTTCCTGGCTTTGCCAGACGAACTACGACAATAAACTACCTACCTGTTCCCGACACAGCGCCAGAAGCTCCCTGTCATGCCATCAGAGACATCCAGAACCTTCCATCCTGCCCCATCCCCCCCACCTCGTGCTGTCCTGAGCATCCAGAGAAGCCATTCAGGACAAGCTCCTCCCACCCGCCTGCCCCGGGCCCCAGGGCCCCAGGTGGCCCTCACCGAAGGCTCTCTTGGGCCGCACCAGTCGCAGGGTGAAAGGCTGGGACTTGGGCAGCTCACGGAGCATCTTGGCGACTTCGTAGTGGCGGCAGCCCACGATGGACTGGTCATTGATGGCCTCGATGCTGTCACCCACGCACACGGCCTCGATTCTGTTGATGATGCTGCCCTCCTTGATCCTCTGCAGGGACCCAGAGTCACTCGAGGGGCCACCACCCCTAGGTTCCCGAAGCCCACTTTACCGGAAGGCGGCGGCGGATCGCCCCAGGTCACCGAGCACCCGGAAGTCCCGACCCCCACCGCGGGCACCTTGATGAAAGCGTAGCCGGCCCCGTTGTCCGTGATGGTCAGCCCCAGGGCGTCCTCCGTCTTGGTGACTTCCACCTCCTTGGTCTCGCCGCGTACGTGCGCAAAGATAAAGTCCTCCAGCCCTATCTGGCCGCCCAGAAGTTTCTGCATGTCCACTTTGTGGCTGTTTAGGGTGCAGAATAAGATCTGTCCCGAGGGGAGGGGGAGTCCAGGGTCAGTGACAGTGCTGGTCCCCCACCGTCTGCGCAGAATCACCCGCCCATGGGATCAGGGGCCTGATGGGGAGGCCGAGGCACAAAGAGGCATGAAACTGACCCAGTCACCCGGCCACCAGGATCTCAGCCATTGGAATGGGGTGTGGGGAGACTGGGACCCCTAGAATGGGGAGCAGAGTGAGGATCTACGGGCAGGAAGAAACCCCCCCCTCTCCACACCCCCATCCCAGACTTCCAATTTTAACTCTCTTGGGCCCTGACCCTCAGACCTTTTTTTTTTCCAGGTCTTTCTGAATCTACTGGCGCCCCACAAGTCTGCAGGTGCATATATATGCGGCAGCCCAGTCCCACAGCCTGGCCTGCAAGTCCCACCTGGAAGGGGCTGCCTAGAGCTCCAGCCCCCAGCTCCCAGCCCCTACCCCCAACCCCCAGCCGTGCCCACGAACCACAGACGTGCTTTTCTGAGCTCTGGGATCCGCCCTAGCTGGGCGGGTAGAGTGGGTTCCCGGGCGATCTAGGGACCCACTAAGCCTGAAACTTGCTCATGTTTTGTGCCGGACGCGCAAAGCGGATGTCGCCGGGGTATGGGCACCTCTGGCTCTGAGAGGTGCGTCTCTGATATCTGAAGATTGGGGCCCCCAAAACGGCGATGAGGGATCCGAGACCCTCAGTCCAGGGGTCCAGGCTCCACCCCCACCCCGGGTCAGCCCGGTGAATCTCGGGCGCTGGGGGTCCAGGGTCCTCACCTCAGTGGGCGCGATCCCGAAGGCCTCGGCGATCTTGGCGTAGAGCTCGCGGACGTTGGTGAAGCCCTCGATCTTGCCCGTGGGGCTGCCATGTGCCAGCTGCGTACGAAAGACGAGGCGCGGGCGGGCGCGGGGCGCAGCCGGGGGCTCGGAGGGTGAGGGTGGGGGCGCGGGCGGGCGTGGGGCCTCGGCCCCTGGGGCCTCGCGGGCCGCTGCGCTCTCCATGGCCGGAGGAGCTCGGCCACCCGGGCCACCGCCTCTGCCGGATCCGCCGCTTCCTGCAGCCTCCCCTCCCCCGGCCCAGGGCCCGACAGCCGAGCTGCCCGTGTAAGGGGATCCAGGAACCCGAGCCTCCCTGGAAGGTGACACCACGAGATGCAGGGGTGGGGTAGGGCGGGCCTCAGGTGTCTGGGCCCTGCCAGGGCCAGCTGCGCACTCCCTGGGGATGTCGGGCGGTCCGCTGGGCTCTGACATGTGGCGTGGGAAAAACATGGATCACAAATATGGGCGCGGACAGCTGAGCGCTCCAGAGCGCTCACTGTCTGCAAGGCGCTCACTTAACCCTTGTAACAGGAAGTGGTACGATGGTTGCCCTGGTATGACCTGAGACTCATCCTGGCCCATCTGTGCCCTCAGCCCTCCAGAGCTCCCGAGTCCCTCAGGAGGAAAGCCCAAGTCCTCCCTGCAGCCCACAGGCCCTGTATGACTTGCCTCCCTCCCCTCCCTGCTCTCACCTCCTCCCTCTCCCCACCTGCCTCACTCTGCCTCCTCACTCAGCCTCAGACAGCCAGCAAGGTCCTGCCCCAGGGCCTTTGCATGTGCTGCACCCCCTGCCTGGAAAACCTCCCAGAGCTCCATGTGGTTCGTCCCTCACTTCCCTCAGCTCTTTGGTCAAATGTCACCTCCTCTCACCACTACCAAGCTCCCTTCCCAGTTGCCTTGCCACCCCTCCAGCC
Organism: Pteropus medius; assembly: GCF_902729225.1. Classification (NCBI taxonomy): domain Eukaryota; kingdom Metazoa; phylum Chordata; class Mammalia; order Chiroptera; family Pteropodidae; genus Pteropus; species Pteropus medius. The sequence continues at coordinate 78,024 of NW_024347793.1, read as the reverse complement.
TTGAGCATCACCTGACATATCAGATATTTTATTTACTAATCTTGTGTCCTGTCTCTCCAACTGGAACGTCAGCTCCAGAAGGGCAGGGGTTCTGGTCTCCTGTTCCTCTGCTGTATCCTGCTGCCCAGTGCCTGGGGGTGAGTGTGGGGGGTGAATGAATGGTCCCCTAGCTCTCAAACCAGAAAGGGTCTGTGAGAATCTCCTGAGAGTTTCTAGACATCAGAAATTTGGGCTCAATAAGCAAAAGCAGAAGTGGAATCCTGTAAGGCAGCGTAAGAGAGGGGCCCCCTGCCCTGGGAGAATCCCAGAAACCGGACATGGATGGAAAAAGTCAAGTCACAGAAGGTTTGGATGATGGAAGAAAATGTATTTCAAGTTTAAAAACTTGCAAAATGTTACACACAGTACAATGTGGATGAGCCTTGAGCACACGAAGCCAGACACGGGCGCCACACAGTGCGTGATTCTGTTTACTTGAAATGTTCAGAACAGGCACGTCCTCAGGGACAGAAGGTGGATTAGTGGAGAGGGGGATGGGGTGACTACTAAAGGGGCCAGGGTGATGGAATGTTCTGGAATTAGGTTGTGCCAATGGTTGCACAACTCTATGAATACACCAGAAAGCACAGAATAGTACACTTTAAAACCTGCAAAAAGTCTATGGCCATGCCACCCTGAACAAGCCCAATCCCGTCTGATCTCGGAAGCTAAGCAGGGTCGGGCCCGATTAGTACTTGGATGAGAGGCCACCTAGGAAGACCAGGTGCTGTAGGCATAAAAAATTAAAAAAAGGAAGGGATCCTGTAGGCGTAAAAAATAAAAAAGTAAGGGATTGTAAGCTGACAGGGTCCTTGCAATCTGTGAGGTCAACCAAGGGTTGCCTCGCCTAAAAAATAAATTTAAAAATAACAATAAAAATAAAACCTTCAAAAAATGAACTGAAAACCCAAAATGACCAAAATATGTAAAGACCTGCCCAGGAATGGTAACTCCAGACTTGAAATGGGGGTGCCTGTGCCAGGGAGGAGCTGAGACTCAGTTCACGCCTGGGGAGACAGTGACAATATCTGCGTGTATCAGTCTCCCAGGGCTGCCATAACGAAGCGCCATGAACCGGGGCGCTTAAAACAGGTTTTCCTCACAGTTCTGGAGCCTGGAAGTCTGAAATCGGGCCGTCAGCAAGACCGCGCTCCCCACAACCCATGAGGGACCCCTCCTCGCGTCTCCTGGCTCCTGAGGGCGGCTGGCCATCTTTGGCGTTCCTTGGCAGCTGACGTTCCTCCACCATCTGCCTTGTCATCACGCAGCTGTCTCCTCTCTTATAAGGACACGTCATACTGGATTAGGGGCCACCCTACTCTTGAATGACCTCATCTTAACTCATTATATCTGCAGTGACCCTATTTCCAGATAAAGTCTCATTCTGAGGTTCTGGGGACTAAGACTTCAACATATCTTTTGAGGCAACATAATCCAACCTGTAACACAGGTGTTGGTCAAATTATTTTTCAAACGTTTTAGGGTGTCTTAAATATTCCATTGAAGGCAGGAGTCTCAGAGAGGATGCCTCAATAAATTAAGCATAGGATTACCATATGACCCAGCAATTCCACTCCGGGATGAAAATGAGAACTGAAAACAGGTGTTTAAACAAAAGCCTGTCCACGCATGTTCACAGCAGCGCAATTCAAAACGGCCAAGAGGTGGAAACAACCAGATGTTCATCATGGATGTTCGAATGGATAAAGACAACGTGGTCCATGCCCACATGGGACTATTACTCGGCCACGAAAAGGAATAAAGTGCTGACACATGACACAACCTTGACCGAACCTTGAATACATGATGTTCGGTGAGAGACACAAAAGGCCACACGGTGTGTGATTCCATTTGTGTGAAATGTTCAGAACAGGCACGTCCATAGAGAAAGTGGATTTGTGGTTGCCAAGGGCTGGGGGGCGAGGGGGTGGGCCGGCCTCGAACCCCCAGCAGGGGCATTTGGGGGATCCTGGGCACATCTTCCGGTCCATGCCACCGTAAAAACATACACAAGTTTGAAATTCAAATTCTACTTTATTTAAAAATTCTGGATTAAGCAATGGCAAAGGAGCTGCCTCCACGAGCGTCCTTCAGTGAGATGGGGGCAGGGTGGTCAGTACCAACACCCCCCCCCATTCTGGGGTGCAAGAATTCAAGGGCTATAAGCAGAAGGCCCCACCCAAGGGTGAGAGTGTCCTGCAGAGCGCCTGCCTGTGCGGGGCACCCATGGTCAGTGCCTTTGGGGGGGCCCTCCTGGTGTGTCACGTGGGGGTTTCCTCTGCCCCGAGTCCTGGGCCGGTGTAGCCTGTCACCCTCCCCACACCGGGCGTGTGAGCTGCTGTGGGCCCTCTTGTGTCCTTGGCTATGCTGCCCATGTGTGGTGCTCCCATGTCCCTGTAGTGTGACGTGCCTTTCTGAGGCCATGGAGTTCTACGTTCATTGTGCATGGCAGGCGACTTCTAGGTTCCAGGTGCTGGGGAGATCGAAAGCTAGAGGGCTGCTATAGAAATTTTAGTGGGGGGCTGAAGCCCCCAAGGTGCAGGATCGGGTCTGGCCACAAAGGATGGACCCCACCCCTTCTCCATGGGGTGGGGGTGGGACCATGACCAGAGCGTGGTCTTCTCTGGAGCAGGGGCGTGGCCAACGCCTTCATAGGTGCTCGCTGTGACAGGAGAGAGGGGGGTCATGATGGGGGACCCCATCATCTCTTGGTTCCCACCCCCATACTGGGTCCCCCTAGAGGCCACCCACCCTCAGCTCGTCCAAATAGATGTCAGGGTGGGGGGCCTGGAGTTGATCCCACCTAACCTGGGCAGCCAGAAGTCACTCAGAATAACCGGCGAAGAGGGGGGGCTGGCAGATCCCTCCCAGAAACATTAATACAGTTCCCGGCCTGATCAGTGTTGCCCCCCCCCCAGGTGGTCCTGCCCTTAGCCACGTGCATTAAATAAGCCCCGCCTGGTAAATCCTGCAGGACCGGAGCCCTCGAGCACGGTCTAGCTGCCAGATCCCACGCCTTAGCGCCCGCAGAACCCCGGAACCCCACTGAAGGGCAAAATACAGGCATTTCCGCCCAGGCCCACCAAGGCAGGTCCAGCCTGCGGCAGCGCCGCATGCTCGGCCGCCCCATCTGGGCTGCGCGGGCTGAAGCAGAACAGCCTGGGCACACACCTGGCAACCTGGGCCAGGATCTCCTTGATGCGAACGATGAGCTTCTCGTGCTGGGCGGGGTCGCGCTCGATGGCGCCATGCAGCCTGGCCATGTAGAAGTCCAGCGTGCTGAGCGTGGGAGTCTCGCCCGTGCCTGGAGACCGCGGGGCGGAGGGGCACTGATCAGCCGAACTCAACGGGGAGGAGGGGTGGCGCCGCGGTCTGGGCTCCACAGGGGCACAGGTCAGAGGATCGGGGTCTCTTAAGGGCAGGGTCCTGGGGAGGAGGCCCTTGGCGCGTGTCAGTGGGGTCGGGTGAGGGGTCAAGGGCATCTGGACCCGAGAAAGTTAATGTCAGCTTTGGGCGGGGGACAGATGTTAGTTGGCCCGGGCAAGATCAATCTCTTCTCTGCGAACATGGGGGGGGGGGAGAGAGGGAACAGGAGAGGAGAGGGATACCGGGGTTTTATTGAGGGAGAATTAGCCAAGGTCAGCAGAAGACAAGTGAAAAGGCGGGGAAGGAGGGCCAAGGTTAATGAGGGCGGGTCGCTCAGGGAGGCGGGGCTTGCGTGCTAGGGGCGGGGCCACAGGGCGGGTCACAGAGCGCGCTGGCTGCCGAGGGAGAGAGAGGCTCGCGCGAAACTCGGGGCAGGTAGGGGGTCCTATGGAGCAGGGTTCCGGTGATGAGGGACCCGGTTAGTGAGGCGGTCAGAGCCAGTAGGGTAGGAGCTCGCGGGGCAGGGCCATAGGGGCGGAACTCGCTCCGTCCCCGGCGCGGTTGGAGGAGTCAGCAGCGGCGGGACTCTCCCTTGATGGGAGCAGGGCTCCAGGTAACCGAGGGCGGAGTTAGCAGGGCAAGAAGGCGGGGTTGGCGGGGGCAGGACTCAGCGGGCGGGGACGGGGATTCCGCACCCGGCACCGGCAGCGAGGCGAAGCTGGCGGTGAGCGCCTGGCGCACCGCCTGGAGCTGCTGCTGCAGAGCCAGCGTCCGCTGCTCCTCCAGCGCCAGCTCCTGCTCCAAGCGCTCGCGCGCGCTGCTCATGTTCTGCGTGTGCCTCTGCAGCACCGCGTTCTGCTCTTCGAAGGCCACGTTCATCTTCCGCAGGCGCCGCAGCTCCGCCTCCCGCGCTGCAGCGGGGGAGCGGGGTCAGGGCCTGGCGCTTCCTCCCTTTCCCTCTGCTGGGCCTTTGCCCGAGCTGTGCCCCCCGCCCCCAAGCCTTCGGTCACTGCTCTGCTTCTAAGCCACATCCGGTAGCTCCCGGAGCCATACGGCGGGCGGGCAAGGAAGAGGATTCGGCTTTTAAGGGTAAATTCCCCCCACCTACTGCCTCCTGCCTCGGAGCCCTTTTGGCCCACCCTCTCCCCTGACACCTGCTTCCCCCGAGAACCCCTAGTCGGCGCTCACCTTTGTTTTGGTCCAAAAACTCTTCGGTGAAAATGGGGACATCGAAGGTGGAGAAGCCATCGCAGTCTCCACCCTGGGACAAGACAGACGACAATGTCTTTTCTGAGGGGGGAGCCAAACGCCCTCTGGGGCATCTCCAAGCTTGGGGGGTTCTGAGTCCATTTAACGACATCCCCACGGTGTGGCTTCCCTGCCTCTGCTTGCACAGGATGGAGAAGGGGGCTTATTTCCTCCCATGAGCATAGGTCCCGTTTCACCCAGGGGTCTAATGACCTTCAGATGCTCTCTTTGGAGGAGGGGCGCTTACCTTGTGTCCATTCAAGAGAGTATTCATGAGCCCGGAGCCGGAGTCCTCTGGTGGGGGGGCAAGGAGGGCAGTGTCAGCCTCCCAGGTCTCCTCTGACCCCGCTTTGCTTTGCACGTGGTGTTCCCCGTGCCTGGAACACCCTCCTCCCCCTCCCCCCCAACGTGAGCCCCACGGTGGGGGTCGCTTGGCCAGAGTCACCCGTCTAGGAGCAGGCACTCGGCTGCCTGGGGGCGGGGGCCCTTCCCACCTTTCTTGATCTTCTTTTCCTGGATCTTCTCCGTGCACATCTTGTAGGCTTCTGACTGCTGGTACGCCCGCAGCTCCTTCATGTACTGCTGCTTCTCCCGCTCGGCCTCGTCCAGGTACCGCTGGCAGGCGGCATGAGCAGGTCTGGCCCAGCTTGGGGGCGGGAGAGGCCTCCAAGGCCAGGCCTCCACCTCCGACACTGGGTTCCACCTTCCCAGAGCTTCCTACTACTCTCCAGACAAAACCCCGCCCCCCCAGCCTGCTACTCACAGCACCTCCTAGCTCCCCACCCCTTTATAAGCCACCCACTGGTGTCTGAGTGACTGCAGGCTCCCACCTCCAGGCTGCCCTCTCGCACCCATTTTGCCTGCCGAGTCCCAATTATGAACGCAAACCGGTAGTGGTTTTTGTTACCTTCCCTTGACTTTTTAACAATTTTTAAATGACAAGGTTTTGAACATCAAAAGGTTTCACGTAAACACCCAGCCCACACCCCTACTACTTCAACCATACTGGTTAAGTTTTAGATATATTCTCGCCTATTGCCACTCTCTCCCCAACAAGCTGGGGCGGACTCACAGGTGGTCAGTTCTCCAGGAAGAAGGACCCTCCACCCCTGGTCCTTTGGGGAATGTGGCTGCAGGGGTGTCCTAATGAATGGCGGGGGGGGTCAGTGGTACCCGGCCGGCCCCATCCGCCGCCCACCTGCTTCTCAGCCGGCTGCAGTTTGCTCCACTCGGCGCCCAGCATCTTGGTGATCTCCGGAAACGGCAGGTCTGGGTGACGCGTGCGGATCTGCTCGCGCCGCTCGTTCAGGAAGCGCACGTAGCCGGTGACCGGTGCTTTGGGACCATTTGGCAGGATCTTCTTCCGCTTCTTGCCCTTGGGCCAGCCGCGCTTCTTCACTGGCTGCAGAACCGGACCACGCGAATTGGAAGGGGCCTGGTGGGCTGGGGAGGGACCCAAAGGGGCAGGGGTGGGGCTTTGGAAGACGTGGGTGGGGCTAGAAGCGGGCGGGGCCCCAGCAAGGAGGTAGAACCTAAAAGGCCTGAAGGTACGCCTGGGTCAAGGGCTAGGATTGTGACCCGGCTTCACCCTGGACAGGGGTTTGGGGCTGGTTTGTTGTGGGTGTGGCTTTTGTAATATGGGCGTGGTTTGCGCTGGAGGAAGACCCCACGGGTCCAGGGGAAGGCGTCTTCCGCAGGGAGGTGAGCAGTGATAGGAGCTGGCATTTGATGGTAAACCTTTGGGGGCGTGGCATGTGCCTCGGGGTGGGGTCTCAGGAGACAAATCTAGACTGTGGGCGGAGCCACAGGGAATTCAAATCTAGTCCAAGGCGGGGCTTCAAGACCGAGAACCAGGGCCTCTCCCACCGCGGTGCGGGGACTCTCACCTCCTCCTCCTGGGACCCCTTCTCGCCAGCTCGCGTGCCCTCGCCGCGCTCTTGCTTGACAGCCACCACGAAGCCCCCATGCTGTCCAGGAGCCTTGCTGCCAGCCGGCCTGGAGCCACAAGACGCCAGGATCACCACCCCCCACCCCAACAGCGGAGCTGAATCCTGGGAGCAGGGGTTTCAGGGGGTGAGGGTCCCGAGATCGGATCAGGAGAACTAAAGGAGCCACTAGGGACGCCGGGGAGGGACTGGAGCCTGGGGTGGAGGGTAGAAGCCCCCGGGGGCCCAGGAGAGGGCCTGCCCAGGTGGCGGGGACTCAAGACCCTGGTGGGGCGGGGAGTCGAGGAGCTCCGGCGGGGTGGGCTGGGGGGAGGGGATGTCGCACTCAAGCCTCGAGTGGGCTGGGGGGAGGGGATGTCGCACTCACGCGGCGGCCGAGCCGGGCTGCTTGGAGCCGTGGGACATGGCCGCTCCTGGCCGCACCTGGAACGCAGACGCGTGGCCAAGTGAGGGGCGCCCGCGCCGCCGACAGCGGGGCCCGGCTGGGAAGCCCCGGAATGCCGGGGCCCGGAGCGCTTGGTGGGGACGAATCCGGGCGCTGGGAGGGCCTCCAGGGCGGGCGCCCCAGGAATCCTTTGTTGGGCGAATGGCCCCCGGGAGGCCCTGGGCCTCCCCGCCCTAGCCTGGGAGGGGCCCCGCCCCGGCCCCGGGACCCCCCAAGCCCCCGCCCCCTCGCAGGGCCCGGAGTTCCGCGGCTGTTTTCACCTCCACAGAAACTTTCCCGGACCTCTCCGCTGCTGCGACGCTCCAACCAACCGCCCGGTGCCCGCCCCTGCCCGCCTCCCCGCCCCCGGCATGCTAATGACGGCCTTCGCTAGCGGTCGGATTGGGTACGCCCTTTCCTTGGGGCGTGGCCATGCAGATGAAGGTCGGCGCGCCGGCCAGCGATTGGCTGTGGCAGCGGCTGAGCCGCGTGGGAGGTGGCTAGAAAAGGCTGCGGGCGGTGCATCAAGTTCGGCTGTGCTCGGCCACTCTCGGGACCAATCAGGACGCTTTGAGGCCTCGCTGGGCGGAGCCTCTTAAAGGGCCAGTAGGCGCGGCGTGGCCTCCTCCTGCCGGATCCCGGAACCTGCGGTGGCCGGATTAGGCCCCGCTCTAGTTGCCATGGGGACGGCGGCAGGTTGCTAGGGAAGGGGTTAAGGACCTTTGGGGCAGCCGCCTGCCCCGGGGCAAGGTGGAACCTGTTCTTAGCACCCTGAAAACCTGTCAGGGAAGTTTCCTGTTTATTGACCGGACTTAGGTTCCCCGATGCCCCGCTGTGCCTGGCCCTGCTATGAGCCAGGGGCTTCTGAAGGCAGGAGTTGCTTTTCTTCCTGTGCAACAGGGACATTGCAGGATGTCGAGGACCAGGAGGATGAGATGCTGTGAAGCTGAGACCAGGAGCTGAGTCAGGCGGATCAGGAGCTGGGCTGCAAGCATTTGGGAAAAGGTGGTGGGACAGGAAGGTTGCTAGGACCTCGTGAAGATGGAAGAGCAGGAAGCTCTCCCCTGGGATCTTGGGGACCCCCCGGAGCAGTAGCCTGGTCTTCTCATGGCCTGGGCTGGGGCTACGTCTGCTTCCGGAATGCCAGAATCGGTCACTGGGTGCTCACGATAGACCATTAGATTTTAAACTATCTGCCGACATCACCTCATCTCCCTCCACTCTCCCCCTCCTCCATGTTCCTCAAATATGTCCGTTTCATTCATTCCCACCTCTGGGCCTTTCCACTCGCTGTTCTCGCCTCCTGGCGTGTGCATCCCCCAGATCTGCCTGGCTCACAGCTTGACCTCCTCAGGTCTTTGCTCGAATATCACCTCTGGGCGAGGCTTTCCCAGGCTTGTACCCCACGTCATACACCCTGTCTTATTTTTTCTCCATATGTCCGTTTCCTCCATCCCCAGCACCTAGAACAGTTCCCATAGGAGCTGCTCAATACATACATATTCGTTGAATAAACGAATGAATCCTTTCTATTTCTAAACAGGCAGGTGCGGCTGCTTTGTAAAACAGTCTGGCAGCTCCTCAAAGGGTTAAATAAACATGGAGCCACCATGCAATCCAATAGCTTCACTCCTAGCTATCCACCCAAGAGAACTGAAAACACTTGTCCACACAAAAACCTGTGCAAGAATGTTCACAGCAGCAAGATTCGCAATAGCCAAAAAAGGAGAAGCAACCCAAATGCCCATCAGTTGATTAACAGACAAACAAAATGTGGCCCAATGGAAGAGTATGTGGAAGAGTGGAATATTATTGGCCATAAAAATGAATAAATTTCTGATTTACGCTACAACAGCTGTGAACCTCGAAACATGATGCTCAGGAAAAGATGCCAGTCACAAAAGACCACACAGTGTAAGATTCCATTTATATAACATATCCAGAACAGGCAAATCGGTTGAGACAGAGAGTGTATTCCTGGTTGCCTAGGGATAAAGAATTAGTGGAATAGGCATGGTGAGTGACCGCTTATGGGGTGAGGGTTTTTGGGGGGTGATTAAAATGTTCTAAAAATAGACTGCGGTGATGGTTTGTGTGATTCTGTAAACATACAAAAAAGCACAGAGTTGTATACTTTGAAGGGAGGTGTTGTGTGGTATGTGAGTTAAATCTGGCTAAGAGGATGAATATGCCCTGGAATCTTGATGGATCCACGTTCCAGATCCTGCTCTGTTGCTTCGTCGGCTGTGTGATCTCCCATGCCTCCCTTGCCTCTCTCTCTGCTGGATTAAAAACAATCCTTGGGAGGCCTCCGCCCTGGAAGTCAGGAAAGACCTTCAGAGCCCTGCCTCTTTTGCTTGATTGACAGATTTGGTGTTGCCATAGAAACCATTTTCCACTCCCGAGGTACTACAAAAGGAATTCAGGATTCTTCCTGCACATCAGAAATAAATGAAAGGTTTTGAGGCTGGTTTTGAAAGCAGTTTATAGCTCCTTGGCACCAAGAAAAATGCCTTGCTACATGGGTGTTTTCTAGGAAAAATAAAAGCGTATTCTTTCCAATTCATGTGATCCATACACAGCCCCGCCAACGAGCAGCGTTTATGCAATGCTACTTAGATCCTTCATACGTTTATCTAAAAGAGTATCCTTTTTGCCCCCAAATTATAAATTGGTTTTTCTTGTCAACATGAAGCAGTCTGAAGGCGTATAATTTTGTGTTAGTTTCTTTGCATTCATTTCTGCGCTTCATTTGGAAGTTTTTTTTTTTACTATGAAACCGGGAAGAGTGTCCCAATCTATTGCCCTAGAAATCCGAGATCCATTGAAAATACAAACGAAATTTATTGTCTCACAGTTCGGGGAGCTGGAATTCCAAGATCAGGACTTGATCAGGATCGGTTCCTACCGAGAGTTGTAGGAGAGAAGTTGTTCCGTGCTGTCTCCCAGCTGCTGGTGGTTTCCTGGCAATCGTTGGCATTCCTCGGCTTCTAGAATCATCGTCTCACCTCTGCCTCTGTCATCACATGACGTTCTCCCTGGGCACGAGTCTGGGTCCAAATTTCCGCTTTGCGTAAGACACCAGTCATACTCTTACTGGGGCCCAGCCTACTCCAGTGTGACTCAACTCATTGCATCTGCAACCACCCTGTTCCCAAATAAGGTCATATTCTGAGATCCTGGGGGTTAGGACTTCCTCCTCTGAATTTTGTGGGACACCATGCAAAGCTGATCATATGCACACACACGCACACGTGCAAATGCCTATAAAAGATACGCGGTCGGATCTTGCTTTTGTGAGCGTATTCTCTCTTGCTGCAAACATCAACCTGAAATCTCCCTTCACGCTATAACCTTTCTCCTAGTGCCCTTATGTGTCAGGTGTTCAGCAGTGCCTCAGTCCCTCTGACGCTGGCTGGGTGACATTCCTCAACGGGACTGGACCACCGCCTGTTCAGCGAGTCCTGACTGATACACAGTAGGGTCCTTTCCCGTGTCACAGCCCTGGCTGTTGTTGGCGCTGGATGAGGAAATAGTCCTGACTCTGTAGGAAAGGCAGACGAATGTCTCCTCTCTGCTGTCTGCGGCCCATGGACTGCTTTCTCTGCGTAGGTAGGAAGTCACGAAATGAATGGGCCGTGGCCCTTCCCATTTACATGTTTAATGCTTATTTGCCAACACGGGGGTTCAACTCTTCTCGACCCCCAGGAAAAATCAGGGTGTGGGTGTGCGCCGTTCTCCCGGGCTGCCCCAACCCTCCTGGGGCTTTTTTTCACATAGCGAATTTAATACAGGGGATCGTTTTAACTGGTGTTGAAAGGCTGAGAACGAAATGGGGAAGTACAGGAGTAGGTAGCAGCTGCTGGAATGAAGGGGCGTGGGGACAGAGTTCTCAGGCCTCCGAAGAGGGTGCACCCTGTTGCTGCTGCTGTTGCTGGACCCTCAGATGCTCAGGGAGGTGGCGCCAAACCCCAGCTGTGTGACTTGAGCAACTCATCAAAACTGTCTCAGTTCGCCCTTCTGTGAAGTGGGACAGTAACTACCTTCATGAGGCTGGTGAAAGGATTTACTGAGTTTAATTCTCACCTGGCGCTCAGAGCTGGGCCTGGCTAGTCCATGCTGCGTAAAGCCTTAAGCTACTCTTGTCCACCAAGAATCAAACCCCTGTTGCAGAGAATTTTCTAGTGCAGGGCTTTCAATCCAGGGGCGATTTAGCCCCCCGGGGGATACTGGGCGATGTCTAGAGGCGTTTTTGGTTGTCCCGGTGCCGGAGGAGGGATGCTGCTGGTGCCGAATGGGGGGAGGGCGGGGATGCTGTGACGCTCAGGAGAGCCGCCTGCCACGTGCTCCGCCGCCCCCTCAGCCATCCTGTGATCTTAGGACTTTGGTGCTGAGCCTTGAAGTCCTTCCCCTGCTTTCCTCCACTTCCCCCCTCCTGCACCGCTACCTCTGCTCATCCTGGGCCTGGGTCAGAGAGAGAATGAGAGGAAACACCCCACTCTCACTCCCCCCCGCAACACTGGAGGCTGGACCCGGGCCACCAGGACATCTGATCTCTGGCCAGGGAAGAGGGGACGCGGGTTTGGCGTCGGAGGGCAGCTGGGGACGCTCTGGGCATAGCAAAGGCTGCACGGATCGCTCCTGATCCCAGGCCCGTCTATCAGTCTGTCCTGTCCCAGGGCTGGGCACTCATCTATCCTTCCAGATCTCCGTCCTTGTAGCAGGGCGTTCTCTGATCCGCCTGCTCTTCCGACCCTGCTCTTACTCGGGGCAGGTGTGCTGCCCACAGCTGAGGCCTGCCTGGGAATAAGCCGCCCACTCCCACCCCATAGGAGTTTTTATTTGACCCCTCTCCCACCCTCTCTCAAAATTCCCCCTTAGCTCCTTGCTGACCTCGGGGTAAGGTCCTGACTCCTCATCTGCCATTCAGTCAACCTTCTGGGTCTTGTTCCTCCAGCCACAGCTCTGACTGTGGGGGGACTTGGAGTGTCCAGCTCTGTCCCCCTTCCTCAGACTAGAAGTTTCAAATCTTCAGGGCTCCGACATTGCTCAGCACGAAGCCAGATCCACTGAACAAATGAGTCTGTGAAAACAATAAATGAATGAATGACCTGACTCAGAGGCGCCTCCCTGGTTGGCCCCAGAGTCAGGGGCAGCCTCTTCTGCCTTCCCCACAGAGTCAGGGCCAGGAAATAGCTGGCACCAACAGGACCAGGCCCCCCGAGATGTGCTGCCTGCCACGGGGGACTGCCCCACACGGAACGCTGATAGAAGACTGAACACAGAGCCACCGTTTTGCCTTGGGCCAGACCCTCCCCTGCCAGGGAACAAAGAACTCAAAGATATGGGAGGTGCCTGTCGCTCAGTCCTCTGGCCAGCCCTCCGGCTGGGAACGCCAGTCTGGAAAATGGCCGTCAAATGGTGTAAAATCGCCTAGGGGTGTCATGGGATGACAGGAGGCGGGGAATGGCAATGAAAATCCTAAACTGGGATTTTGCAATAGTCTTTCATTTTTAGAAATAATTTTTAGAAGTCTCTCATTTCTCTTGAAGAAATCTAAAGGGAGCTTGACCTACAGGAAGGAAAGAATTGAGGTTCTTATCTTTCCTTATCCCTTTATCTCCTCCAGAGCGGTCAATCCTTATCACCCCTCTTCCCCTGCTCGGTTCTCTCTCTCCAGCCCCGCACCCCACCCACACCCATTGTTCAGGCTCCTTTTCATACAAGTGTGTGGTGCAGTGGGTGGTCTGCGTTAGAGCTGGGGCCGGGCTGGGTGCCCTTGGGCTGCCCGAGCCTCAAGTTCATATGGGGGTTAGTGCTGCGGTCCGGCTGGGCGCCCTTGGGCTGCTCGAGCCTCAAGTTCATACAAGGTTCTCATCTGTTTCCCGATATCTGTGCACATTTCTGATTCTCTGCCCGTATGTCCACCATCCAGTTATTTGACAAATATTTATTTTTTATTTTAATTAAACTTATTGGAGGTGACACTGGTTAATAACATGATATAAATATCAGGTGTATGACTTTATAATACAGCGCCTGTGTACTCCATTGAGTGCTCACCGCCCAAAGTGTAGTCTCCTTCCGTCACATCACCATGTATGTGACCCCCTTGACCCTCTTTGTCCCCACGCCCCCACTCCCCTGCCCCTCTGGTAACCACCATTCTGTGGTCTCAACAGATATTTCTTGAGCTCCTACTATGTGCCGGGCATTGCTTGGGACGATGCGGTGACTTAGACTGCCCTGGTCCCTGCCTCCGAGGGGATCACAGTTCATTGGGGCAGACAGATGGTTACAGCTGCAAGACGGGAGAGCAGATATTAGGTTGTAACGGGGGCAGCCCAGGGCACTGTGGGAGCCTAGAGTGATAACTGACAGCGGACTAGGGGGTGCTCAGAAGTCTTCCGGCCGAAAATATTAAGAGATGACACTTCTATCACTTTTAACACACATCATACCCACTCTAGAGCCGCGGAGACTGAGGCCCCACGAAACTAAGGAACTTGTCCCAGTTGGAACAGCTCGCGGGGGTGGGATTGGTCGGGAACCCATGATTCTGGCCACGCAGTTTAACATCACTGCTGGAGGAGGCCTGGGGGCCCGGGGAGGCCTGCATCCAAAGCTTGTAGGAACTTGTGGTGACCCAGTCGTGGGTGGTCCGTTGGAGGAGACTGGGAAGGGGGCGAGAGCTCGGGCCGGCAGAATGCACGCACCTGACTCACTGTCAGGTGAGCACTGTGCGTCCCTCAGCACCCTCTCCCCTCTCTGGGCGTGCACGCGTCCTGGCCTGTGAAATGGGAGAGGCTTGCTCCGCCTCCCGCCCAGCTGGGATGAGAAAACCCAGGTGGGGCGCTTGGCACAGTTGGCGCTCATTAAATGCCGGCGGGTGTTACGATGATTTATCCCCATTATTATCCTTAATGACTAATTAATTAGAACTAATACGTACTCTCCGCATCCGATTGTGTCTCTCCCGGCCGAGAAGTCACCGGACTCCGAGGAGTGGCGAGCTCGGGCTCGGGCTTCCCCGCAACCCACGCACGCCCCAGCCCACCCCGTTCTCCCCGGCCCATATGAGGCCTCATAAAGCTGCAGGCAGGCTAGGGTAGCGCGGGCCTGGCGGCCGGAGTCTGGGTAAGAGAGCCCATTGCGTCGCCCCTAACTTTGAGGGGTCCAACAAACCCCTAGCAACGTCGGGCGCTAGGACCGCGCGGCTCGGTCGGCGCGGGGTGAAAAGGCCAGGCTAACCCAGGAACCACGCCTACTTCCCCGGTGATTGGCTGTCGGGCCCCGGCGCGCGGCCCCGATTGGTGAAAAAAGCCGCTATTCACGGGATGCTCCGCCCCGCCCCGCCCGGGCCTTAGTCCAGGGTCTTCTGGCTCGGCCGCCACAGGCGCTGTCCGCGGGCGGGGCGGCGGGACGGGGCGGCCGCGGGCGGCAGCGGGGAGAGCCGGACGCACACGGCTGGGGCCCGGTCCTGTTTGCTAAGTGCTGGCCGGTCCGGCCCAAGCCCGGAACGCCGCCATGGGCCCGGGGCCCCCGGCGGCCGCAGCAGGGGCGCCCCCGCGGCCGATGTCCCTGGCGGCGCGGTTGAGCTACGCCGTGGGCCACTTCCTCAACGACCTGTGCGCGTCCATGTGGTTCACCTACCTGCTGCTCTACCTGCACTCGGTGCGCGCCTACAGCTCGCGCGGCGCGGGGCTGCTGCTGCTGCTTGGCCAGGTGGCCGACGGGCTCTGCACGCCCCTCGTGGGCTACGAGGCCGACCGCGCCGCCGGCCGCTGCGCCCGCTGCGGGCCGCGCAAGGCCTGGCACCTGGTCGGTAAGTCACGGCCGAGCCTCCGCCACCTGACTGCTCAGCTGCCCAGCCGCGCTTCCATCTCTGCCCCGTGCCTGAGTCTTTCCCCTCCGTCTGCCCCACGGCTGCTGTCTGACCCGGGAAGACCCCTCCATCTGACTGTTGGTGTGACCCTTCAGTGCCGCTTCTCTTTGTCTGTCTGACCCCCGGGACCCTCTGAAGTCTCTTTGGGTTGGGTCTTACTGCCCAGCGCCTCTTCTGTCAGTCTGTCTGGTCCGGCCTGACCTCTCCATCTGTCTGTGGGGGTGACCACCGGGACAACTCAGTCTGAGTGAGAGTCAGGCTGCCTAGAGTCTCTTCTGTCCGTTTTCCCAATGCGTTCCATCCATCTCCACCCTGATCTCGGGCAGCCTGTCGCTTGGGTGTTTTTCCCCCGCAGTGAGTTACAAGTCAGTACCTGACTGACCAGGATGGGGTCTGCAGGCAGTGGGTCGCCTTCTGGCCTGGGGGTGTTGCCAGCCTCGGGGGCTGTTGGGGATGGGAGGAGGCAGGTCCCAGAGGGGCGGGGTGCCTGACCAGTGCACACCAGTGATAAGGCCTGTGTGTCTGGGCATCCTTTCTCTGCCCGCCCAGGCCCTGGGCTTTGAGATTGGCCCCAGCCACTCTCGCTGCTGTCCCGCCCCCAGCAGGAGCGCGGGCTGCATCCTGGCCTTGGGGGTGCACAGGTCTTTTCAGGAGTCAGGGCCAGGAATCCGGCCACTTGGGGAATTCTGGGCATCAGCTTTCTAGAAGGCAAGAGGGACCAGGCTGGTGTCTTCTTGCCCTTGGGAACAATGAGCAGGGGAGGTAGTGGGTGACAGATCTCCGCGTGGCCTGAGGGTGGCTAGCATCACTGTGGCCGCAGCCTGGGGCCGGATTTCAGGTTTGTCAGGCGAGGACACTAAGGCTGTGCCTGGGCCACTCCAGACTGTAGGAGTCTCAGATCGGGAGTCTCAGTGACTGCGTCATCTGAAAACGAACATTTGAGGTGTCCCTCTGCGGGCTGATGTTGGGTTCGCTTGTAGAGCTGACCCCAGGGTCTCAAAGGCAGTTTTGTTTAGAATAGTAGGGTCAACTCGCTGACATGCAAGCAAGGTGGACCAGAGAGATGAGCAGGGTAATGGGGGGTATGTGAGAATGGCTCCTTTGAGGGGCAAGGGAAACCCCATCTGAGGAGATGGAGCCAGCATGGAAGGGTAGCCCTGGCAGAGGTGGGACCTGTTACCAGCTCAGAGCCCCCAGGCCTGACTCTGCCCCTTCATAGGTGGGAGGACTCGGATTCATTGAGGGTCCCACCTGACCCCAGGAAGAACCTGCAGAGGTAGGGAGGGGTTGGGGGGGTGGGGCTGGAGACATTTTGTAAATAACTGAAGAGTTTATGTTTTTGCAACCCTGGAAGATGGGTGCCCCGACCAGACACCAAGGCCTCCACCGGCACCCCTTCCCCTCTCGGGGTAGAGGGTCTGTTGGGGAGAGGAAGCCAGGGTGGCCCCTCGTGATGCCTGATAAGGTAGGTGACTTAAGCAAAGGTCACCCAGGCACCAGTGCCCACTTCTCTATTTGCTCGAGTCTGTGGGTGGCGATGGACTCAGTCTTTCCCTTAGCAAGCCCTCCGCCTCTCCACCCGGCCCGGAGGATCCTCGGAGCCAGACATGGGCGGGCACTCCTGTGGGGCCCAGGCTGGGGCGGACGCGTGGACTGGCCTTCGTGAGAGAGGAGCAGAGCTCTGGAGGATGGGACACTGGCTTTGGGTTTTGAAGGGTGTGTAGCGGGTACATTTCACACAGTTGAAGGTGCCTGTGCAAGGGCGTGACGTAACGTGGCTTTGAAGCTGCTGGGCTGGTAAGTGGTTCAGAGTAGCAGGATAGGATCTCCAGCTTCCACATACCATGCTCACTTCCCACAGCTACCCCAGGAAACAGATATTTCCATTATCTCCATTTTTTGGAAACCGAAGCCCCAAGAGGCAAAGTCACATGCCCAAGGTCCCCCAGCCAGGCAGCCTGGCACTGACAATGGTTAACCTGGCCTTGGCAGCAGCGGGTTGGAGTCTGGCCTAGACAGCGCAGTCCTCTGACCAAAGTCTGCAACGGGTGCCTGGCCCTGGGGCGCCTCCAGGCCCCCAGCCATCTGCCCCGGATGCCCCTCCCAGTTCCAGAGAAAGAATGGGGCTGGTTTTGGTTTCATTTCCTGGTTCCAGGACTGCAGGGGGAAGCCCAGGGTCTGGGGATGAGGTCACCTTTAGAGCTGGCTCCCTCCTGGCGCAGGGCTGGGAGAGGGAGCTGGGCTCAGAGTCCCGCAGGCTGGATGCTCAGCTCTGCGGCCCACTCAGTGGACCTGTTTCCTCAGCTGAAAAATGAGGATAATGACATCAATAACAGCTGTAATAGAGGCTGTTATTATTCACTCATTCAAGTCGATGGCCGTGGCACCCTGAACGTGCCTGATCCCGTCTGATCTCGGAAGCTAAGCAGGGTCGGGCCTGGTTAGTACCTGGATGGGAGACCACCTAGGAAGACCAGGTGCTGTAGGCGTGAAAAAATAATAATAATAAATACAATAAAATAATTTACTCATTCAAAAGATGTTGATGTGCCGGGCTCCATGCTGGGTCCCTGGGACGCAGAAGAGACTTAGAGACACCTGGTTCCCAGCCGCAGAGTCCACAGTCTGGTGGAGGAGGCAGGCAGGAAGCAGACGCAAGGATTCCTGCATGGGCTGAGGGGTGTGAAGAAAAGAAACGGGGTCCACACAGAGTGTGTTGGGGCAGGAAGGGGACCGCTGGTGACTGAGCTGGTCAGGGAGGACTTCTCTGAGGAGGCGGCATTTGAATTGAGTGCCGAGGGATGAAACGGAGCCAGCCTTGCTAAGGTGTGAGGGGCAGGGCATCTCGGGCAGAGGGCACAGCATGCGCAAAGATCCTGAGGCAGGACTATGCCCTGCATGTGGGAGGAGGCCCGTGTGGCCGGAGCAGAGTGAGGGGAGAGCAGGTGGTGGCGGTGGTGGTGGGGACAGGGACAGGGGCGGGTCGTGTGGGGCCGGGGAAAGGACTCGGCCTTGTTCGGGGCTATTAGAATGTTTTCCAGGGAGAGGTCCTCTGAGGAGCTGATGGGGACACTGGGGCTCGGGGAGGGCAGAGTCCAGCTTCCCTAGTCACGTGACTCCACAGGACCCCTGATAGGAGCTGCGGAGTGGGGTGGGCAAGTTGTGGGTGTCAGTGGTGCGTCTGTGGTGGGCAGTTCTCCAGGGCCCCCCACAGCGCCCTTTCGACCTGCTGCGTGACCTCTCGGGGACCCCCGCTCTCTGCCTCAGTTTCCCCATTTGTCGCAGGGGCCATAAACCTGGGACGCCCTGTCGTGCTGATCCCACACACCCCACTGCGTGACTTTGGGAGGGTCTCTAGCCTTTTTTGTGGTCACACCTGGGGAGCCCTGGGCCACTCTGTGGTCACACCTGGGGAGCCCTGGGCCACTGTGGGGGGAGGCCTAGTGATGTGACGTCCCCGCTCTGCCTACCCACAGGCACCATCTGTGTCCTGCTCTCCTTCCCCTTCATCTTCAGCCCCTGCCTGGGCTGCGGGGCGACCACGCCCGAGTGGGCCGCGCTCCTCTACTACGCGCCCTTCATCGTCATCTTCCAGTTCGGCTGGGCCGCTACACAGATCGCCCACCTCAGCCTCATCCCTGAGCTTGTCACCAACGACCACGAGAAGGTGGAGCTCACCGCTCTCAGGTATCACCTGGGCAGGGCGGGCGCATGCTGAACAGGTGAGGCGGGGCCACCCGGGGCCACCCTCTCTGTGCGGGCCTTGCCAGGCTGGGTGGCCCTGGGCCTCGCAGCTGCAGCTCGTACACCTGTAACGGTGAACCTAACAGAGCAGCTTTGAACATATCATGTCACAGTCCCTGTGGTTAACAGTCTGTCCGCTTAGCTCGGTTTTCTTCACGGTTTCGAGGCTTCAATCACGGCGTCGGCTAGGGCTGGTGTCTCATCTAAGGCCTGGGGTCTCTCTGCCCTACTCACGCAGTTGGTGGCAGAATTCATTTTCTTGCGGCTGTAGAGCTCATGGTGGCTCGCTGACTCTTCTGAGACCCGCAGGAGAGTCAGATCTGAGGGTCCGCTTAAGTTCTTTTCTAGAATCGCCTGATTAGGTCAGGCCCACCCAGGATCGCCTGCCTTAATTACATCTGCAAATCCTGTGCGACAGAATGCTGCGTAAACACGGGAGTGACGTCCCGTCATGCCCATAAGTCCCATCCCCAGGACCAGGCTAGGACCGGAACCGTTATAGAACCCTGCCTGCCACAGGTGGATACAGTTGGTACCCGGCTTATCCATCTGCTTGCTTGAGGTACTAGAGGAGGTTATGCTGAATTCGGTGACCCTCGGAGCATTTATGGAGTGCTTGCTGTATGCCAGGCACAGTTCTACGCCCTTCATGTGACTTACCTTCTTTGACCCTCATGAGAAGCCCAGGTTGTCATGTGCCCAAGGCTGGAGCGAGGTGCCTCTGGGACATATGCAGTAGGAGAAAGGTACAGGAGATGGCAGCTCCAGGCAGAAGGGACAGCACATGCGGAGGTGGCCGCTGAGGCTGGAGCTTAGGGGAGGGCCCAGGCTGGCCGGCAGTCCGTGCCATTAGTGAGTGTCCCTCTGGTCAGGGCAGCGCCTTTGTCGAGGGTCCCGCCCATCTCTACCTCAGCATGTCTGGTCCCCATCGTTTTCCTCCCCACCTGCCTCTGAGTTCCCCATTATGGCCGAGAGCTGCTGCAGGCGCTAACGACAGACAGGGTTGCTCAATGCCCGGGCCCCCAAGGGCTCCAGCTGACAGGGGACAGGCTGGGCCAGGCCAAGCTCTGCAAGTGCTTTATGGCCAACCTCGTGGCATCTTCACTGTCATCTCCGGGGGACGAACTGTTCTCTTTCAGAAAGGGAAACTGAGTCCTGCTGAGATCCAGAGGCTCCCTGCACCCTGCCCTGCCCCAGTGGGGGTACCACGGACGAGCCCCTGGAGGGACATTGCTCTGTGGCCGTAGGCAGGAGCCAGCCCAGATGGTTCTAGGCCGTGGGGCCCTGCCCTGCCAAAGCTCGAGACCTGGGTACCAAGAATTCCGGAATCCTGGCTTCTAAGTACTCGGGGCTTTCAGACTTGGGCTGCAGCCCTGACTGGGCCTGTTCTGCTTCTGCACCCCAGCTCCCTGTCCTGGCAGTCCCAAGTCAGAGTAGTCAATCACCAGGTAACGTGCAGGCTGGGGAAACTGAGGCCAGCAGGACTTCCTTGGGGCCACCTAAGGTTTAGTGGTCGAAATCACCCATTGGCCACAAGCAGCTCTGACTGTGCGGCTGCCTTGGGGAGGAAGTGGCCGTGTGGTTTCCTGGGCTGCCATGCTGAGGCCTTGCCTGTCCCCACCAGGTACGCCTTCACCGTGGTGGCCAACATCACCGTCTATGGCGCCGCCTGGCTCCTGCTCCACTTGCAGGCATCTTCGCACGTGGGGCCCATCCAGGATGTCAGCGACCAGCTGGGGGTCCAGGACGTGCCTGTGTTTCGGGTGAGCTGGGGCTGGGGGCAGGCCGCTGCTGGCCGCGCAGGCCCTGAACGTGGGGCCTGGGCCGTGAGAGCCACCTCTGACCCCGCTCCTGCCCGGTCCCCAGAACCTCGCCCTGTTGGTGGTGGGCATCGGTGCTGTCTTCTCAATACTGTTCCACCTGGGCACCAGGGAGGGGCGCCGGCGGCAGGCGGAGGCGCAGGACGAACACACCCCACTGCTGGCCCCCGCCGCGGCCCAGCCCTTGCTGCTCTGGAAACACTGGCTTCGGGAGCCGGCCTTTTACCAGGTACCATGTGCGGGCAGAGCGCGCTGCAGCGGATGCCGCCTCCCGCCAGGCGGGGCTGCAGGCGGGAATGGCCGGCAGAGGGGCAGACGTTGCTGACCTGTCACTGCTGTCTTCTCCCTGACCAGCAGTCGCCACCAGTGGGTCAGGTGCCAGCTGCAGCCAGCCCCCCGTGGCCCCTGCTGGCGGGAGTACAGGGCCTGACATCTGCACCGTCCCTTTGCCCACAGGTGGGCCTGCTGTACATGAGCACGAGGCTCATTGTGAACCTGTCCCAGACGTACATGGCCATGTACCTCACCTACTCCCTCAACCTGCCCAAGGTGAGCCAGGCAGGGCAGGGTGGGGTGGTACAGCGGGCGCCGAGCCTGAGCAGCCCACCTGACGTGCCCACGCCCACTCTGCCCAACAGAAGTTCATCGCCACCATCCCGCTGGTGATGTACCTCAGTGGTTTCTTCTCCTCCTTCCTTATGAAGCCGGTCAACAAGTGGATCGGGCGGCACGTGAGTACGCGGGCTGGTGGGGACGGCAGGAGTACCACAGACGAGGTCCCTTAGACGCTCAGAAGCCAGGTGATCCCAGGCCACGGCGTCCACACCTTGTAGAGGCCTCGTGTCTGGGACCTGAGTTCTAGAATCCTGGCTTCTGAGTGTCTCGGGCCTACAGAGCTCTAGAACTTTCTGTGCCGACCAGTATGTCATCCACGGTGGCTTTTGAGTACCTGAGATGTGGCTAGCGTGACTGAGGAACTGAATACCCCATTTTGTCTGATTTTACTTAATCTGCACTTAGACATAAAGGCACCTGTCTCTAGGATGTCGGCTCCCTGGTGTGGTCAGAGCTAGGGGCTCCTTAGGGATGGTCCAGCTTGACCCGCTCACTCTCTGGGGTTGGGGGTGGCAGTGGACGGAGGCCAGAGGGCAGGCACTGGGCTCGCAAGCCACCTAGCGAGGCAGGCCTGATGCCCGTCTCCTCTGCAGATGACCTACTTCACGGGCCTCCTGCTGATCCTGGCCTTCGCGGCCTGGGTGGCGCTGGCAGATAGGCTGGGTGTGGCTGTGTATACAGTGGCTGTGCTGCTGGGCATGGGCTGTGCCACCATCCTCGTCACCTCCCTGGCCATGACGGCTGACCTCATTGGCCCCCACACGGTAGGGCTACTGGACAGGGCCGGTGGGGGTGGGGACCGGGGCCCAGGCCACGGTGCTGACCTCTCCGCCTGTGTCCCCTCAGCACAGTGGAGCCTTCGTGTATGGCGCCATGAGCTTCTCGGATAAAGTGGCCAATGGGCTGGCAGTCATGGCCATCCAGGGTCTGCATCCCTGCTCGTGAGTGCGACTCATTCATTCATTCATTCATTCATTCATTCATTCGAGAGTACTGAGCATGTGCTGTGTGGCAGGCGACGCTCCAGGTCTGGGTGTTTGGTGTGGACAAGAGATCCCACCTGGTGGGTGTCGCAGGCCAGGGACACCTGGCCGTGACCTCGGGCACTTTACTTACTATTCAGCAAACCCCGGACTCCTGCTAGCGGGGGCTGAGGACACGGCCTACAGCTGTATTGGAATGTGAGTGGGCAGGGCTATGGGGAAGCCAGAATCCACATCACGCAGACCTGGGCTTCCGGACCGATGGTTCTAGACCACCACGTGCTCGCCTTGTGGAAGGCCAGGATCTGGGAACCAGAGCCAGCCTGGTCCTCTGTCCTCGTGGAGCTGGGGGCAATGCCAGCCATGGTAGTCACATAAACATGGTCCAGACTAGTGGCCAGGGGCATGAAGGACACCACACACAAAGGCCCGGCTGGGGCAGCAGGTCAGGGAGGATTTCCTGGAGGCGGCAGCATTGGTCCTGAGACCTGGTGGGAATCAGTGAATTCTAGACAAGTAGGAGGAACAGCCAGTGCAAAGGCCCTGGGGCAGGCCCGTGCCTGGCATGCTGGACAAACAGAGAGGACGTCCATGAGCATGGGGAGGGGACAGGGCAGGCCAGGCAGGGCCTGGTGGAGGGCTATGGGCCGAGGAGTGGGAGGGCCTGACTTGGGTGCTCAAAGGTGCCCTTGGTGACTGAAGTGAGGGCTGGCGCTTGGGGACCAGGGTGAGAAGCGTCTGCACTGGCTGCAGTATTGGGCGTGGGAGAGAAGAGGTTCAGTGCTGTGAAGGCGCTGCCTGCAGCTCAGGTGGGGCGACCTGGCCGTGTGTGGGAGGTCCAGGCTGGAGGAAGCCAAGTGTCCACTCATCTGCGCTGTCCCCCCACCCCAGCTCGGAACTCTGCTGCAAGGCCTGCGTGGGCTTCTACCACTGGGTAATGGTGGCCGTGACGGGCGGCGTGGGCGTGGCCGCCACCCTCTGTCTGTGCAGCCTCCTCATCTGGCCCATCCGCCTGCGTAGCTGTGAGTTGTAGGCTTCCCTCCAACCCCCCAGATCCCAACCTGGCCATGCGGGGGAGGGCCGGGGCCAGGGCCAGGGCCAGGGCAGGCCCCACGCTCACCGACCCACCCATCTCTTGCAGGGGCCCCTGGAGCCCAGCCCTGACGTCCCCCCAAGGCCTCCTGCCCAGTGCAAAGGACTGCGACCACACACATTCCACGCCCTGCTCCTCAGGTCCCCACCCCTCCTTCCTGGCCCAGCTGTGGAGTCAGCGGGTGAGGGCAGGACCCCGGCTGGGGCGATAGCTGGCTAGGCTCTCTGGTATCCAGGGGCCCACGGGTTTAGGGGTGCCCCGGCCTAACGGACAACCGGGGGTACCATGTTGCGTGAGGCAGGGTGTGTAGGTCCTGGGGCCCGGCTGGGGTCTCCCCTCAGGGACAGCGTCGTCGCCGAGCCCTTCTGGAGCGGGGGCTGGGGAGCCCAGCCCCGGCTCCCTGCTCCCAGGATGCTGCTGATGGTGAATAAAGAGCCGCCCACACGAGGACTGGCCTTAGCTGTCTGCCTGGGCCCCGGGCGGGGAGGGCAGTGGCTGCCCTGCACCTGTGCCGCTGGGGACTTGCTGGAGACTCCCTTTTTTACCTGACCACCCAGCGCCCTGGGCCCCAGATGTGGACAGAAGCCCAGGAAGAGGCGTGGCGTCCCCGCAGAGGGACAATCTTTATCAGAGGGTGGGCGTGTGGACAGCGGGGGGCCGCTGGCCGATGGCCGGGCAGTAGGGTTCCAGGTCCCACTGCCGGTAGTTCTGGGTGGTGTAGCGTGGCCGCTGCTGTGCTGACAGGTCGGGCACGTAGTCGGATACCCTGCCCAGTGGCTCCACCCCGTACCGGTGCCTGTTGACCACTGTGGGGCAGGACCTGAGTCACCTCCTGGCCCCAGCTTCCTGGCCCCAGGCAGTTTCACCCCCAGTGCCCGCGACCCTGGCCTCACCATATTCCTTGCCCCGGATGGGTCTGTCTTTCCACAGCATGGTCCCCCACCGTGTGCTGGGGGCCCTGTGCTGGGTGGGCACGATGGGGTCGTACCAGGCGGTCTCCCGGAGGTGCTGGGTGTAGGCTGCGGGAGAGTGGGAGGGAGGTCGTCTCTGGCCCTTGCTCTCCCTTGGGGCTGGCCCGGATCAGGGCGGGCAGGCCTGGCACTCACCCGAGGGCATGCTGCGCTCCCGGTGGCCGTAGCATCCTTGCCAGTGGGCGTAAGCCTCACGGTAGGGGCTGTCCAGGGACCTGGGGAGCGTGTACCAGGCTTCGCGGAAGTCCGAGTTGGTTAGGCCTGTGTACCATGACTGGCCGGCCGCGTCTCGTCCCATGGGCGTGTACTTCCAGCGCACTGCCTGTCTGATGGCCGGCGTCCAGCGGGGCCCCGCCAGGGATAGGTAGTCATCACTGAGGGCCAAGGGAGGGGACAGGCTGAGCCTGGGGCTGTCCCCTGCTCATCTCTAGGATGGGCCTTTTACCCCCTTTGCCACGTCGCGGCATCGAGGGAGCGAAGGCCTGGCCTGCCCTGTGGGGCCTTCTCCATCTCAGCTGCGAGTCCCAGAGTGGGAGGCCCCCTCCTCTGTCACGTCCTCCCATGAACCTCTCAACGTTTCGGCTCTCCTCGACTCTCCCCCAGGGGACTCCAGGCAATGGGGTACAAAAGCTGTGGCCACTCCTGGGCTCCTAAAGTCCTTGTCCAGCCTCTCACGTGCAGGCCCCTTCCTCTGGGAAGCCCCCCCGGCCTGGAGGCACACCGGGAAGACATGGTCTCAGCTGAGCGAGAGGCTTGAGGAGACCATGGGGGGGTCATGTCATCATCCACCCAGTCATCAGGGACCAGCTGAGGGTGAGGACGAGCTCACAGTTAAAGGACAAACTATGTAACTACACATTTGTGCCTGTTCCGGGGCCTCTGGTGCCAGAGCCTGTCCTAGGCTGCGAGCACCAGGGTTTCCCCGAGGAGGTGGTGGCCCACTCCAGGTGGAGAGAGTGACGTGCACAGGCCCAGAGGCAGCAGAGGACGGTTTAAGGGACAGAGAGGCCGCAGTGCAGACAGGTTAGTGAAAATGGGCTGATGGCAAAAATCAAACCTCAGTAAATTCCCATTAAAACTAAACATGAGAAAAAGCGGAAAACCCCGAAGTTGGCGAAGCTGCAGGGAAACCTGCTCAAGCAGAGAGCGTGGATGGCGCTTCCCCCCAGAGGGCATCTTGGCAGCACTCCCGCCCAGAGCCAGGCGAGCGTGTGCTCTTTCCCGTGAGCTCGGTCTTGGGACTCGCCTGGGGTGGAGCTGGCGCCCCAGGATGACCCCAGCAGGCCACTGACTGGACGCCTTCATCTCTGCCGCGGAGCCCAGCTCAGTCCTCGCTCGGCATCAAAACCAGAAACACGCCTCAGAAAAGGTGGGACGAGCCGGGTCGGTTCTGGACACCAGCCTCAGGGATCTGACGCAGACTGGGTTTGCCACCCAGAGGGACAGATCAAGATCGCCTGGGGTGTCCCGAGCTCTGAACATACAATGACTGTCCGCCCGCCCCAGCCTGGACTGCCCCGATCATCCCCGCGGCCTTCCAGAAGTGGCCAGTGCGTGTGCCCTCCGGGACAGAAACGTGGGAGCCTGCTGCCCTTTCTAAAATTTTCTTGGAAATGGAGTGGCGTGAAGAGCACTCATGGATCAGCTTTTGTTTTCACTGCTGCTGAATATTCACTGTAACTGACTGGGAATCGCCTGTTAATGGGTGCTCTACAGGGCTGGGTGTCCCCCCAAATTCACATCCACCGGGAACCTCAGAACGTGACCTGATGTGAACAGGGTCTTAGCGGGCAGCTGCTGAGGCCACAGTGGGTTAGGGTGAGCCCCAGTGTCCCTGTAGGGAGAGGGGACTCTGGACACACACGAGAGGTCACGGGGAGACTGAAGCAGAGATGGGGTAGTGCGTCGACAAGACCAGGGACCCCAAGGTCTGCCAGTGGGTCGTCGGAACCGGGGAGAACACGGAGCAGGTTCTCCCTCACGGCCTTGGGAGGAATTAGCCTTGATCCTGGATCAGCTTCTGGCCTCCAGAACTGGGAAAGAATAAACTTCTGGTGTTTGAGCTGCCTGGCCTGTGGTGCTGTGTCACAGCCGTCCCAGGACACTCCTGGACCCCTAGTTAGTTCCTCAGCGTGCCGTGTGGGTGTGCGTGCCACGCACAGCAGCAAGCACCGGTGACACCCCGCTCCTCCCTCACCCCCGCCGGTCTCCAAGCCTGCCTTGCTCTGACCGCCGGCGAGAGGCGATGCCAGCAGCAGCCAGGACCAGGCAGCGCCCCTTTCGGGAAGAATCAGTGACAATGAGAGAAGCCACACCAAACCCTGTCACACCCCAGACCCAGAGGCCGAGTCTGGGGGCAGGACAGGCACTCACTCACCTATAGAGAGATGCCGGGAAGTCCACCTCGAGGGTCCCCTGGGGGACGCAGGACCGGGCAGCCTCCCGCCTCAGGGTCTGCATGTCTGCCTCTGGGCTCCCGGCTGCTCTTGCCTAGGAGGGCTGTGGGGCCATTGTTGACAGCGACAAAGGCCACCTCTTGGTGTCCTGGCAACGGTGCTGGGGGCCCTGGCCACGGTGCTGGGGGCCCTGGCCCCTGTCCAGACCACGCCCTCCTGCCCCAGCAGGAGCGGGTGAAGGAAGGAGCTGGGGCCGGGCCTGTGCGGTTCGGGACTCAGCGCTCCCACTGCTCCTCAGCCCCCTCCCCACATCACGGCATGGGTCCCCGAATCACACGGAGCTTCTGAATTTCACTCCCGCATCCTCGGCCTCGCCTTTCCAGGTGCTCAGGCCGGGACTGTCCCCCCCGCCCCCAGTACCTGCCTCCTCACCCCGCACTCATCCAGTCTTCATCTATTTTCAAAACACATCAGAGCAAAACTCTCCACACAGATGTTCACAGCCGCGTGATTCACAATAACCAAAGCGGAAACAACCCAAATGGCCGTTGACTGAATGAACACAGCGAGGCCCACCCACACGCTGGAACGTCACTCGGCCGTGAAAGGGCGCGATGTGCTGACGCCACATGGACAGACGTCAAACACGACGCTCAGTGAGACGCCAGACACGGTGTGTGATTCCATTTATGTGACACGTCCAGAACAGGCACATACAGAGACAGGGAGGGGGTTCATGGTTGTCGGGGGCTGGGGAGGGCAGCTAACGGAGATGGGGTTTTTTTTTTCGGGGTGGAGTGTTCTAGAATTAAACATATGTGCACAACACTGTGAAGGCATCAAATGCCACTGAACTGTGCATTTCAAGGGCGTAAACTGTAAGTTATGTATATTTCACCACAAATTTAAAGTGACAGTCCAGGACTTGCCCCTGTCGCCACCTCCATGTGGTCCTGGCCAGTCATGCCATCACCCATCCAGTAGAGCCTCCTTGGGGGCCTCTCCGCATCCCTGCACCACACCGTCAGTCACGTCTCCACACATCCCTTCCCAGCTCGGCACACACCGGGGCGCCCGCCTTGGCCCACAAGGCCCTGCATGACCTGCCCGTCCCCTTCCTTTCTCCCTCTCGCTCCCTCCGCTCCAGCCACCAGGGTCTCCCAGCTGCTCCAGCACGCCAGGCACAGTCCCGCTCCAGGGCCTGGGCATGGGCTGTGCCCTCTGCCTGGAAAGTCATCTGCCCAGGTGTCTCCTGCTCTTCTTCGGGCCCCTGCCCAAATGTCAGGTTTGCAGTGAGCCCCAGATTCAAAGCTTTCCTTTCCCAAAGCCACCGACCCCTGTGACATAGCACACACCTTCCTCTCACCACGACAAACTCCACGAACACAGGGCTTGGGATCTGGTGTTTTGTTGCCCCCAGTGCCCAGGACGGGGACCTTGCCCTGGGGGGAAGGGCCTGCTGGGTGCTCCACCAGTCACGGGCAGCTGTGAGGTCCCCTGGCCTCTCCCTCACCCACTGTTTCCCTGTTCCCATGAAATCAACACTTGATCAGCAGACACCCAAGACAGACCTGCCCACCCCGCCCAGCCTCAGCCTTGCCCAAATGCGAATGCTGGGTGGGCGATCCGCTCGCCCTGGCCCGTCAGGTGGAGGTGGCAGCGCACCTGCCCTGCCTGAGGCTTCGCACAGCCCTATCAGCCCCCTCACCCCACCCCACTGCACACGGAGGCCTCCACCTCCCAGCTGTGCCCCAGACTGGCGCGATGCACATCCTCCTCACCCTGCCAGACCATGAATCCAGGGACACTGGGGTCCCTCAAAGACGGCTGCCCACCTCCGGTTTGTGACGTTCAGCTGGGTCGAGGCCTCGAGTGTGA
Organism: Pteropus medius; assembly: GCF_902729225.1. Taxonomy (NCBI): domain Eukaryota; kingdom Metazoa; phylum Chordata; class Mammalia; order Chiroptera; family Pteropodidae; genus Pteropus; species Pteropus medius. The sequence goes on along the minus strand of NW_024347793.1, from coordinate 49,616 downwards.
CTCCAGCTGTCAGCCACCCTAGCCGGGGACCAAAGACGCAGATGGCCGGCCAGCCCCAGCCGTGCACGGCGCACAACTGCTTTAACGACAGCACCGCGTGACGCGAGAACGAGGCTCGCTCTGCACCGGGCGCCTCCCTGCCAGACGCGCAGGTGAGGGGCGTGCATCTCGCGCCCGTTGTCCCAACCCCTAAGCTCGGGTCCCACCTGGGCAGAGCTAGCTCCCGGGCTCTTTGGCAGCGGTACAGGATAAAGGTATGGTAGAAATGGACCATTTCTTATTAAAAAAAAAACCTCAACAATCTCAAGCGATCTAAGGACAGACGTCTATGTACACTGTCCTTGGCTGTCCCCTGCGGCGCGCAGATGCTGGGATGGGCCGTGGGGCAGGGCCTACATCCTAGCAGGTTCCAGCTGACTGCCCCTCCTACGTGAGGGCTTCAGAAACTGTGTCGCGTCTCTCCCAGGCGCGGTGGGCAGGCCGTGCCCTTCCCCAGCTGGCCTGAAACATTTCTAAGACCCCTCTACAAAAACACAAAACAAACTCAAAGAAAAGTCACAAATACATATATACACATGCATACATGTGGCCGACTGCGGGGAGGACACTGGAGTGGGGCCTCCGAGCAGAGCCGGGGTGACCCCCGCCCTGGCCAGGCCTGCTCTGCCCAATCTGCACCCGGGACCACCTGCCCCCCTCCGATTTCTCCAAGTCCTGAGATGAGGCCGGAGTGGGTGATGCCCAGATGCAGCTCAGGGCCAGGGCAGAGGACAGGGTGGGGCCGGGTCGGAGTCAGCCCGAGAAGCCGCCAGGGCGACCACTGGGCGCGCTCCCCTCGCTCTCCCTCCTGGCTTCCCGTGGCCATCGGCGCAGATGGACGGGACAAAAAAATGGCCCGGTGCAGAAGGGGCTGAGGAGGGTGAGGCGCTGTTCTTAGGCCTACGCGCCCGGCAAGCTGCAAAACTGTAGTCCTGCCCGGGGTCGGGGCTTGGCTGTGACACTGTCGGTGACAAGGATGGTGTGGGCTCAGGGCAAGTACGTGACAGCGAGCAGACCCAACTTCAGTCTTCCTTGCACAGTCCATCTCGAGATGACCTCTGGCGTACAGCCTGCCTGGGCCTGCTCTTGACACCTAGCCACCAGAAATGTCACCAGATGGCCGGTTCAGGGACAGCAGAGGCAGCTGAAAAGAGACCTGTCAGGCAGGAGTGTCCCTTCGATCCGTGGGCTGACCTGAACCGTCCTCCTGCTGGGACCTCCCCCGGCCGACTGGCCCGGCGTCCGGCTGTTTGTCTTGTGACGGGCGGTGGCAGCAGCGGCGAGCGTGCTTCCGGAAGAGCATGCAGCCCCACGGGGCGGTGACGAGCACAAAGGGAAGCGGGCAGGGGTCCAGGGAGGCGTCCATCCCGCTCGGAGCGCTGACCGTCCGAGCCGTGGCGCGGTGCGGAGGGAGCCGGAGCCCCGAGCCGCTGGCCCGACCACGTCCCCGCCCCAAACACCGGACAGGGTTCGCAATCAGGTTTTAATGAGAATCCTCAGGGCCCCTCCAGGCCCGGCTCCCCGCCCACCCCGGCTCCTCCTCTGGGGACGTGTGCGGGGAGGGAGGGTCCGTGCGCTGAGGACGGTGGCCTCTGCCCGGGCGGCGTGGCCCGAGGTTTACCGGATCCTGGTGAAGAGGTTGAGGACAGACACGGACTCCTGCGGGGCACACAGGAGGGGCCGCTGAGCCGCGGTGCAGGGAAGCAAGGCTTCGGGCTGGAGGGGCCTCAGCGGGCACCGTGTGTCCCCAGTGCCCCGACACACACGGGGGCGCAGTGCCCAGGGCACCCTGGCTGGGATGCCAGTGATGCAGCAGCAGAGGGGGCATGTGGGGATCCCCGGGGGAAGTTACAGCAGAGTTTGGGGAGGAGGCTGCTGGGGTGGTACTGGGCGACACCCCCGAGACGAGCTGAGCGAACACGCATGGGGTACACCTGGTGCTGACACCCGCCCCCTTACCTTTGTTGAACGGGTTTTGCTAAAGACATTCCAGAACCTCAGGGTTTCGTCTCCAGCACCGGTGACGATAGCCTCTCCATCAGGGGACATGGCCTGCGGGAGAGAGGTCCCCATCGTCCTTGGGCCCTGCAGCTGGCCACGAGCACTGAGCTGATGATGGGGGGCGGGGAGAGGGTCCCCACCAAAGCTGAATGCTGAGGACGCCCCGCCCCCGCCCCCGCCCCAGGGGATTCCTCTAGTCTCCGCCCTCTGGCAGAGTACACATCTATTTACACACAAAACAGTTTCTGGAAAGAGACAAAAATGCTGGAAGAGGGAGTGTGTTTGGGGTGGGGCCCCAGAAAGGTGCAAGGGGGTCTCTGGTGAGCCAGCCTCAGATTCTGGGAGGTAGGTCGGGGATAAGTTGCGGCTGCTTCATGTGTGTTTTGGTAAAGACACACGCGTGGACATCCTCGCAGGCCTGGGGACTTCGGGAAAGCAGACTCCCAGTGACGACACAACCAGAGTCTGAAAGCAGAACCTGTCTGCCCGGCAGACCGGGAGCTGGCCAGGATGACCCCCCAGGCTCAGGCGAGGGGGGCCGTGGCCAGATCTGCACCCCACCTTCCCAGGAGCGCAGACTCACCAGGTACAGGACCCGGTACGAGTGCCCGGTCAGCTTGGCCACCTGGGTCAGCGACGGGTACTTCCAGACCAGGATCTGGTTCTGCGAGTAGCCGTGTGTGCTCACCTGGGGGTGCACAGGGGCTGTCGGAATTGGGGGCCTCCTCGCACAGCCCCTGATTCAGATGCAAGTTGTTGACTCCCCCAGACACCCCGCCAAGAAGCAAGGAGAGCCAGGCCTGCTCCGCGTCCCAGAACTAGCCGCGCCTGCCCCCGCGCTCTGGTTGATGACTCGTGAGTGACAGGGAACCACACTGCACCCAGAGCTCTGCCAGCCTCTCCTGGTGGTCAGCGGGTACTCCCAGACCGAGATCTGGTTCTGTGACCTGGGTGGCAGGGGCCTGGCTTCACCCCAGGACACTGGAGGAGGTTTTCCGGGGGCCCAGGGCTCCTGCTCCCACGTACCCCAGGGCCCTGCCCTGCACTCACCAGCTCATTGGCGTGCTTGGACCAGGCCAGGTTGCACACCTGGGAGCCCGTGTCGATGCATTGCAGCGGCTGCCCTGTGAGCGTGTTCCAGAAGCGGATGCAGCGATCGGCTGTGCCGCCGCCAGACGCCAGCAGCCCGTGCTGGTGCGGGGACCAGGCGATGGCCTTCACAGCCGCCAGGTGCTCCGTGTACTGCTGCACGGGGCTCAGGCTCGAGTGGTTCCAGACCAGCAGCTGGAGGTGCGGGGGACAGTGGCTGTGAGGCTCTGGACAGCTATGGTCCCCGCAGGGAATGATGAATGGCCTCACCCCAGCCTGCCATTGTCCTCCCTTGGGGCGTACCCTCGTCCCCCCGCTCTCTGGACGGGGCTGGTTGGGTAGGTGGGGCAATCCGAGGCCTACCTTGTTGTCATTGCCCCCGGAGGCGAGGAGCTGGTGGTCCGTGGACCACTTGAGCCCACACACTTCCTGCCGGTGGCCCTGCAGCCGCCGCTCAGACTGTAGGGGTGGGGTGCGGCTGTCCCTCTGCAGGATCATGCGGTCCCGGCTCCCGGATGACAGCTGCTCCGCGTTCCAGGCCAGTGCCCCTGGAGGCCGGGCAGAGGGCGGGGTGAGGCTGACGCCTGGCCCCTGGGGGCCAGGGGGTGCTGGGGACCACGCTCGCCCGCTGGGACCCTGGGCTCCCACCAACGCGCGCCGTGTGGCCTTCCAGCATAGACAGCTTCTTCCCCGCAGCCGCGTCCCAGATCTGCACGAAGCCCTTGTGTGTGCCGACGGCCACCAGGTTCCCCTAGGAGTGGGGACAAAGGTGAGAGCAGGCATCAGACCCCAGGGTGCAGACCAGGCTTCCCTCGACTCTCCCTCCCCCTCCTCACTGCAAGGCCTTAGGAACCCCACTTTGAGAATTTTTATGAGTTCATTTGAGCCAAAACAGCTGACACTTGCCGGAGAACCAAGATATGAAATGCCCTTGGGGACATTTCTTTAAAAAGCCTTTAATGCATGTCTCTTTGAATCAAGGTGACAGCCGCCCTCGGAACTTTCCGAGGAGATGGTCACACGATTCATGGTTTTGTCAAAACCCAGCCAACACACACTTAGACCCACGTCCTTCGACGTATGGAGCCGGCTGCTTGAGCCCGGGCTACCCATGGGCTGGGGTGTGGGGTGGGGCTCTGGGGGGACTGCAGGTAGCCCTGTCACTAGTCACCTCTACCAGGTTGGGGAAAGGCTGAGGACAGACCCCGTCCCAGGGCTTGGACAAGGCCACCAGGTGGGGTTCCGCTCCTCTGCTTCTCCCGGGCCCACACACTGCGGAGGCCCCTGCAGTGAGGCCCACTGAGAACCCCCTGCCGGCCCCGCCCAACCAGGGAATGGGCCCGTGTACTGACCCGCTCAGACCAGCCCACGGAGGTCACTGAGTCCCCTTCCACCGAGAGGTCGCAGAGTCGGGTCACCTGGGGGAAGGAGGGAATGAGCGGTGTTGAGCTGACTTGCTGCTCGCTGGTCCTTCAAAGCCCGACCGTCAATTCGTCCATTCATCTGTTCATTCATTCATTCAGTCACACCTCAGGCCTACGGGGACTGGCGTCAGTGCTGGGACCCGGGATAAGGAAGCTGGGGTGCCCAGGAGGCTGCAGGCTGCAAGGGGACACATGCCAACACAGGAATGAGTGCCTGCGAGCCTGGGGAGGGGTGCTCCGATAACGAGGGCACCGCGCAGAGGGGGTGCTGACAGTGGGCACCAGTCCTCTCTGGGGCCTTCGCTCACCTTCTGAGCCCGCTTGCGTTTGGTTTTCTCTCTGAAAACCTCCTACCCTGAGGGACGGCGCCTGAGCCCACGGTGGGCCTGGCAGATGCTCAGTTACTGCTGGCGGGGGCGGGGCGGGGACAGGCCTCGGGCTCAGCCGTTCCCTAATTACCATGTCCCCTCCTGGGCAGATGCAGACAAAGCTCACACTCAGGCCGGACCGAGGACTATGTCGTCATGGAAGCCAGCCCACAGCGGGTGGGGCATCGGAGCCTCCACTCACACCTGGTGACTGGCCCCGGGTCCCAGTCTGCACACTGAGGGCAGGCCCCGGGGTGAGGGGGTGGCCCGGTGCTGCCCTGGCTCTGGAGCACCTGGCTGCACTCCCGCCACATGGGCTCGGCTGGGCTCAGCTACCGGAAGTGGCCGCCCCACAGCCCCGTGGCACACACGCGTGTGCGCATGCACAGGCACTGGAGCGCCCACCTGGCTGGTGCAGGCGCTCCACAGGTACACGCAGGTGCCCAGCCCCACGCTGAGCACGTTGAGCGATGACCAGTCCACCAGGTTCAGGTAGAAGTCGTCCTGCAGCTCGGGCGCGTCGAGGACCTTGAAGGGGATCTTGGAGATCTTGCGGGTGGGTTTCCGTGGCGACCGCAGCAACTTCTGACTGTAGGGAGAGCCCCAGACAGTGATTCTGTGTCAACCGGTCGCATGGTCACAGTGACTCCTGGCTGACTCTATCCCTGGTTCGCGTGAGCCGCTGGCGTCTCTGCACCCGCTCAGCCTGCCCCTCTGCCCACGTGAGCCCAAAACTGTCGGTGACCCCATGGACACAAGGCCTTTGCCCCTGGGTGTTTGGCCACCCCAGGCCTCAACTGCCACACCAGCACCTCCTCCAGAGAGCCCTCCCTGACTCCCCCTCCCCCAGTTTGAGGCCAACGTCTCTAGGACAAGTGTCCCCAGTGAGGGGGTCCCTCTCTGTGCAGTGTTCAGGACCACCTACCTGTAGCCCCCATGCCCCGCCCAGCTGCCCATCCCGCCTTGCAGGCCCAGACCCACCTTTTGTTGCTGACAGGGGACAAGGAGTAGGGAGACACGTCGTTGCCGTCGTCCGGGCTCGAGCGCTTGGTGCTGAGGGAATACTGGGGTGGGGGGTGCACACCTGCTGAGTGGGCCCCGGCGCACAGCTCGGCTGTCCTGAGCGCTGGGCGGCTGGGTGGCAAAGTGGGGCCCAACCCAGAAGGGGGATCTGACTGGGGGCACCCCGGGCTCCAGAACTCAGGAGCAGCAAACCGGGCAGCCTCTTGGCATCTTCCCAGCAGCGACGGCCAGCGTGCTCCTGCCCGGCCACGTCCACCAGCCCTTCAGCTATCGTGAGGGACCCAGGCCAGACTCTGACAATGTCAGGGGCCCCATGAGCTGGGACATTCTCCGTGGGAGAGTCTGCTGAGGGTGCCGCTCCTTTCCCCAGCTGCCGCCCCTTCCCCCAACATTTGGCTGCCTGTCAGTCACAGACACCTGCCCTGTGGTCAGCTTTGTCTCAGCAAGTGTCCAAGAGAGCAATAGGCTATCCCCACAGGCAACAGCAGACAGTGGGGGCATGGCCGGCAGGCTCACCGTGAAGAGGCCCTTCTTCTCCGGGGTGGACGGCTGCAGCCTGCGGTCCTCTGTCTGCGGGTCCTGCACCTTCTCGATGCCGGCCCCCAGCAGCTCGTTCTTGAGCAGGGCCGAGTAAGCCAGGCCGTCTGCGGGCACCAAGCATGGGAGAGGCTGGGGCGGGCCCGGACGAGGCACAGGGTGGGGGTGAAAGGAGGGGTCTGGGGCTCTGACTCCTGACCTTTGCCATTATCTGAGGTGGCGTCCTTGGCTTTCCGGTTCTGGCTGGGAGACTTCTCGTTTTCCTGTGGGACAGAGATAAGCTGGAACGGTCCCAGGCTGCAGAGTCAGTGGTCCTTCCCTCCGACCCCCCTGCCCTCTGCCCTCCGGGGCCCTCACGTTGATCCTGTGGAAATTCACGCTCCAGTTGGCACCGGCTCTTGAGGGGATGAAGCGGTCCCCGTGCTTGCTGGGGGAGGACACGGGGGAGTTGGCAGGTGTCAGGGTCCGCCGCATCTCTGCAACCTGGAAGGATGGCAGGCTGGGGCTGGGTGCCTCAGAGCCTCCTAAAGGCATGCCAAGACCAGCCCGGCCCACCCTGCCTGCTGCACTTGGCCGCTGGCCGTTGAATGAGGGGTTCGATCTTGGAAACCCGAGGGACGGGGGTAAGCAGCTCATGTGCCGGTGGCTCCATGAGGCAGGAAGAGCTCGAGACACTGGCACGCAGTGACCATGACAGACAGAAAGCACGGAACAAAGAACGTTTATTCCCTGGGCACCTGCTGCCACGTGGCCACCACCTCCCACCGACCAGGCTGTCCTCCCACAGAGCCACGACCCAACTGCCTGCACCAGGCGTGAAGGCGGGTACCGACCCCACTCGACTACCCCAGGAACGTCCTTAATGTTTAAGGGGCCTCCTGTGGGCTGAACCGTGTCCCCAAAGAGCGTATGCTGTAGTCACATGGGAGTAGAGTGGGCCCTCAACAATGGCCTTATTGGAGAGAGAAAAGCTGACAAAGAGAACGTGATGTGAAAACCAGGCAGAGACTGAGGACGAGTCGAAAGGTCAAGGACTGCTGTACCGCAGAAGCTGCGGGAGGCAGGAAAGACCTACCCGGTGCAGCTCAGCCCTGCCCGCCCACCCCACATGCTCCCGTGTCCCAGCACCGACCCCTCCCACAGTGGTCTGGCCGCCCCCAAGCCAGCTTCCTGCATAGGTTGTGGGGTTGGGTACTGGGTCTTTTGCCACCCCGTCTGGAAATGGGAAGGCGGCTCACATTCCCTTGTCCCCCGTTGGTCCCGACTACAGCCCCCCGGGAAGGACTGGCGCCCCTGCAGACCAAAAGGCAAAGGCCCCAGGCCCTGTGATAATAAGGGACCTCCAGTAGCAGGAGGGGAGGTGCACAGAAGCCCTGGGGAGTGAGTCACAGCTGAAGTGTGGCCGTCACATGGCCATGGGGAGGGCCTGGGGGAGGCCTGCGGGAGGAAGTCACCTGCCCAGCACATCTGTTCACTAATGGCTGAAGCCCAGGGGTGACCACACCCCTACCCTTTCTCCCCCACCAGCTCCCCTGGGGCCAGAGCAGGCGGGGCCGGCACTCACACTCGGCAATGTGTTCTCATTTTGGATGACAATCTGCCGGAGGAGGCGCCGCTCGTAGTCCTGGTCCATGGCGAGGCAGGGCAGGCACGGCCTGCCGGCCAAGGTCAGCCGCCAAGTTCAGCCAGCCAAGGTCAGCCTGGGGCAGGAAGGGCAGGAGAGGTCAGCACCAGTGGGCACCCCCCACCACCACCTGGTGACCACAAGGCAGACCTTGGGAATAACTGAGTCCTCCCACCATGTGATGGGGCCCTCTCTCCCAAGAGCCCAGAGTACAGCTTGGCTGCACCCCACAGGTCCTAGAAGGCAGAGAGAAGCCAGGGACAGATGGAGCTCCTCTCCATTTCCTCTGCAGGGACCTTCCTCCAGGCCCCCTTGCCTTTGTCAGGGGATGGCCCCACCCACTCCCCCAACCCAGGCCCCCCATCTCATCAACTTCTTGCTTCAGACCCTCTGAGGCCAGGAACCATCCGAGGGGCCACGACCCTTCTCATTGGCCCTGAGAGGGAGGCAGGGGGCTGGGCAAGGGTTGGGGTGGTCCCAGAGAGGATTCCCCACTAGGATTCCCCATGTGGCCTGATGCACAAAACAGGTGGGGATCAGTAAGCTCCAGAGGAGTGTGCCACGCCTGGCTGGGCACTGGGCCCTGTGCCGGCACGTGGGCTCCAGAGCCAGGCCGACGAGGTCGTAGCCCAGGGACATCGGCCTCCAGCTCCCACCCAATCTGGGGAGGCCTCTCTGAGGAAGAGGAGTGAGAGCATGCCAGCAAGAGGAGGCTGGAGAAGAACATTCTAGAGCGGGAAGGGCAAATCTGAGGCAGGGAAGGGCTGCATGTGTTCTGGGATGGGGCAGAGGCGAGTGGCAGCCTCAGGGAGAAGGGACATCCTCTACAGCGGGGACGGTAAACCAGGGTCCAGGGACAAACCGGGCCCATGGCCACACCTCCAGCTGTCAGTAGAAGATGCTGCCAGGCCTGCCCGCCCCCTCTCCCCCCGCCGGCAGCGCACAGCATGCAGAGCGCAGCAAGTGCCCCGGACGGCTGACTGTGGCTTCTCGCCGTGGCCTGCTCTGCACCCCGGACCCCCCGCCACCGCCACTGTCTCTCTGCTCCTCTGGCTATGGCCCAAAGGCCCCAATGCACGCAGTGCCTGGCCCGTTCCAGCCTGAGCCTCCAGGTGGGTGCCTGGGCTGAAGACAGACCGAATATCAAAGAAGTCGAAAGTAGAGGCCAGCTGAGAACTGAGTTTATGAATTCCTGTAGCGTTCTGAGCTCAACACCTGACTTTTGAGAAAAATTACAGTAAAATACAGATAACGTAAAACCACCATCCCAACCACTTCAAGCGCACAGCTCGTTGTGTTAAGTAGACTCTCATCATCTTGCAGCTGTCACCACCATCCATCTCCAGAACTTTCTCCTCTTCTCAAACTGAAACTGTCCCTTAACTCCCTATTCCCCCCACACCTCCGTCGGCTCCTCAAGAAGTCACACACACAGCCACGTGGCCCAGCAACTCCATACCGAGGTTTACACCCAGGAGATCAGAAAGAGATTCACAGAGACCAGCGAATGTTCCCACCAGTGTTACCCACAATCATCAAAAAGAGAAACCACCCCAGTGTCTAGTGAAAGGTAAGACACACAAGACGTGGTCCAGCCATACAGTGGAATATTCAGCAGAAGAGGGAGTTCTCACATCTGCTATGACATGGATGAACCTTGAGAATATGACACTCAGTGAAACAAGCCAGACACAAAAAGATGCACCCTGTGTGCTGTCGCTCACAGAAGGTCTCTAGAGAAGCCAAATCCACAGAGACAGAGTAGAGTAGAGAAACCAACTGCCCTTTTAAAACAAGGTCCCTGGGGAAAGTACCGGCTCAGAGTCACCAGGCAGGGAACCGATCAGGGCTGACAGCACTCACGCCCCGCGGTGAGGGGCTGCGCTGTGGGATACTAGGTGCGTCTGCCGAGGCTCTGCTTTACACCCCCAAATGGCCCCGTCGCGGAGACCAAGCTCACCGTGTGGCTGAAGCAGCACCTCAAGCTTGCTGGGACTTTGTCCTTCACCTGCCACGACAGGACACACAAGGATGCCTTGGTGTGGCCCCGGCCAGAAGCTGAACACCTGGCCAAAGTGCGTGATGCAACCACCAGTCCCTGTGCTGTGTCCTTGCCACACCCACCACTAGCAGGTGGCACGCTTCGCCTTGCGCTCCCCAGCGCAGCGCCGTGAGCTGGATGCCCGGAGCACCCCTCGTGCAAAGGAGGATAAAGACAGAGCGAGGGGCAGCAACACCCCTCCCTCCACGGAACTGGACACCCACGGCCCTCCCTCCACGGCCTGGCTCCTCTGAGCATGCGCTGGCTCAGAGCCTTGAGCCACGCTGTCCCCCACTCTGGCAGGCAGCAGGCCTCTTCCTCTGGGGAGAAACTGGGGCTGCAGTGCCTCAGTTCCGTCCTGGCTTAAACCTCTGGGATCAGCGGCCCCATCTTGGCTACAGGCTTCCTGCTCCCTCCACCTGCCTGGCCCCAGCAGAGGTCCCCAGATGCATTTCTGTCCATTGTGGCCATAGGACAGTCTCCAGCAAGGGCCGACACTGCCTCCTTCCTTCTGGCCTCCCTCACTTCCCCTGGGCCAGGGCCCCTCCCCATGCTCCTCCTCCCCTGCGCCCCCAGCCCGGCCTATCTGGCTCAAAGTCCACTCACTGACCTACCCAGGTTGCGCCTGCCTCCTCCTTCCACCTCCAGGTCCCCAGGAGGCCTCGGCTGCGCCCAGCATCCCCCTACACATGCCCTCACACCTGACAGCTCCTGGGGCAGCATGGCCATATCTGGAACACAGAGACACCTGTCTGAGCACCTGTCCTAGATGGAGACACCTGTTCGAAGAACAGTTTCCCATGGGTGGGCCCAAAGACCTTGCTCAGCACGGCGCCGGGCCCTGCATGAACCGGGACAGAGCCCCGGGGCCACCTCGAGCGAGCGCCCTGGGAAGGCGGTTCACAGGGGCTGGACAAGGACGGGAGCAGCAAGGTCTCCGGTCCAGTCAGCTCTGAATGTCAGCGGGGGCCATCCCACAAGCGGGCCAGCTGGCTGTGCCCCCGCTTTGCAGACCAGGAAACGACGCTCAGAGGGGCTGGCTACCTCCCCGCAGCGGCTCTGCCCGGGGCTTTATTTGCCGTCCACTGGGCAGTGAGCCCTCGGGAGACAGGGTGAAGGCCGTGCCTAGTGCCCAGCAGCCGCTCCTCTCCATGGCTTCCAAATGCGCTGTAGGCCACCCGGCTGCCACCGCTGAAAGTGCGCTGTTCTGGATGGCTGGCGGCCTGCTCCCGCCGGCGAGGGTCCAGGGGAACACGAGCCCTCCCCAGGAAAGAACCCAGGGGCCTCGACGCGGACTGCTCAGGCTGTGGCAACGGCGGTCCAAACCTCCTGGCCAGATGAGCTCACTCCCCAAGGAGACCACCTCCATGCACCAATGCCACCAGGTCGCGGGGCTGGCAGGGCCCAGACGCCAGCTCGGAGGCGCTGCACACGCCGGAAACTCGGCAGAGTCTGAGGCGCGGTCACCTCCGAGATGCAGAGCGTGAGTCTGGTCTCCCAGGATGAGCTAAGACGCAAAGTGCCGCACAGCCGGCTGTGCGCTGAACTTGAGTCTAGGAAGTATGTCCAGCATGGCGCGTCCTCCGGTCACCAGCAGATCGGCTGCCCGGCTGCCAGCTACATCCTGTCGTGGCAGCTTACGGCAGCCTGTGCAGTAGGCGGCGCCTCGCCACTTACAGATGTGGCTAGTGAGGACCAGAGAGGTTCCAGATGCTCAGTGTATATGGTCCTCGTCCCCAGGACCTGAGGGTATGCCACATCACGTGGCAAAGGGGACTATGCAGATGAATTAAGTCAAGGCCCCTGAAAGGGGACGACCCTGGATTCCCGGGGGCCCAGTGTCCTCACAATGGGGAGGCGGGAGGGTCACAGAGAGATGACGAGGCCGCGCTGCCTCTGGAAGCTGGAAAGGGCCGAGACGGTTCTCTTGGAGCCTCAGGACGGCCCGGCCCTGCCCACACCTGGACGGCAGCTCTGTGAGAGCCATGTTGAACTCCCGACCCCAGGACTGCGAGAATAAATTTCTGTTGTTTTAGCCACCAAGTGTGTGCTGATTTTATGGCAGCTGCAGGACACGGCAGGACAGGGGAAGGTGGCGACCACAATGCAGCCTCCCTCACCAACCCTGCTGGGGGTGGCGGCTGCGTAGAGGCTTTTGAGACGCCTGTGCCCAATGCAGGCCCTCGGTGGCCTTCTCTCCGCCCGCCCTGTGCAGCTCACTGCGGAGGGCTGACCAGTCCTTCCCTCTCGCTTCCCTCTCCACGGACCCCTCCCCGCCCTTGACTCTCGAGGACCCTGCTCTGCCTGAGGCGGAGGACCTTCTCTCCACCAATGCACATATCTGCTGAGCACCCAGCACAGGGCTGGGGCTGGTGCCACTGAGCAGGCGTGGAGACCAACACGGTTCCAGACTCTCATGCTCCCGGCCTCTTGGGGCGGCAGGCCAGAAACACGGAGCTGGGTGAAGAACAACTCCAGGCACTGGCATCTACTACCAGGATGCATATTTAAAAAGCGGCTCCGACATCCAGCTGAGTACGGGGGAGGGGGAGGGAGCCGAGGGGCCACTGGATCCCAGCACCTGGCCTGGGATGGTCTCCCCAGGCACCTGCAGGGGGACCCATGCGGGCATGGGCACGGTGGGGGGCTCCAGAACGCACGCTTCTCAGGCTCTGGCCTGGTGAATGCAGGTAACGATCCCGACGGGGGTGACACGGCTCATTTCTAAAGCGGCCCCGCCACCGTCGGGAGCACCCACCACACGCACCTCGCCCGGTTTCCCTTGGGGAGTTGGAGGAGGCAAACCCAGACTCGATGGGCACTGACCAAGATCGTAGAAGGACAGTGATAACCAGCAGGTCAAACGGCCGCAAACTCACGCCCAAGCTGCACAGCCCTGCAGCCCGGAGCTCGGCCGGTGTGCAGTCTGGCCCATTCCAGAATGCTGACCGTGGCGCTCGAAAACGGGTCCTTGGTCCCAGGATTGGGACCTCCGGGGGCACCCACACCTCAGCGTCAGCGTGGGGACCCCCACCTGCCTCTTCTAAGACTGCTATTTACTGTACTGAAGAACAAGACCCCAAAACTGTAAGAGAGCGGTCACTTCATCACCGGAGAAACGCAAAGTGTCTGCAAGGCAAACACACCTTAAAAAAAAGAGAGAGACAGCTAGGAAAACCCTCTGCCACCCTGAGGACAGACTACAGTGGCACAGGGCACGAACCACCGTTCCTGGAAAAGACGCTCGCCCTCGTGTGCAGCGGGCGCAGGCGGATTCCCCCGTCCAGCCGCCAGGCTGGTTCTGAAAGGTGGCGCGTGCGCACTGGCCGGAGGCGTGGGAGCCGGCAGACACTCGCCCGCCCTGCTGGCAGGAGCTGGCGCTGGCAGGACTTCTAAGGAAGATCGTTTGGCAACTGCTTTCAAAATCTAAACATGCACGTCCTTTTCAATGCAGTGTTTCTACTTCTAAGAATTTGCCCACAGTGACTCTGGGCGCCTGCGAGCAAAATCCGGTGTATGAAGGTTCTGTGCAGACAGCTCACGAGCGGAAGGCGACAAACGACCTAACTGGCTGCCTTACTGAGGCTTCTTCCTTCTTGGGAGACGCTGAAGTAAAAAGGGCGGGCGGGCAGGTGCCCGGCACCCGTGCCCCAGAGAACAGCACTGTGTGGACACGTGATATCTGGAAGGCTGAGGAAACCCGAAGAGCAGGTGGGCTCTGGGGAGGGGACCCAGAGGGCAGGGGTCAGGAGAGGGAGGAAACCTCGCTTCCCCCCACACATCATGTTGTCCTTCCTGAATTCTGTGTCACGGGCACATGTTAGTTATTAAAAAAAAAAACAAAAAAACAGCTGGGGAGAGATGGGACCACACAAGCCCAGGACGCGAGCAGCAGCGTCTCGGTGGCGGGGGCACAGCTGGCTGTGCCCAGAACATCCTGCAGCCTCTGCTGTACGTCTGAGAAGTTTCCTAACAAAATGCTGGAGAGAAAAAGCAGTCATTTCTCTATTAACGAGCCCACTGAGCGCAGGCCCTCACGGAAAGGCTCCCCCAAGCTGCAGGGAGCTTCGGGCTAACGCTGAGGACAGACATGGGACAGAAGCCATGACCAGCCCTGCGACATGGGGGCGAGAATGCTGCCCTGGGAGGCTCTGCCCGAGGGGCGCCACTTGCAGGCTGGTGTCCATGGTGGCCAGGGCCCTGGCTGCCCGGCTTCCCACTGCCACTGTCCCTTCTGCAGGGTACTGTCACTGGAAGCCTCACCCACCACTGAGCCAGCCCTGAAGGGGGGCCTCCTCTTCCTCCCAGTGGCTTCCGGAATGAGACAGGAAGCTCACCTTCCGCCACTGTCTCAGATGAGCCTCAACCTGCTCCCCTGGGAAATGGGAATGCCCCCAGTACATGAGAGTGATGAGGTCCCCATTCGGCTAGGGTTGGCATGACCACTCACAACCACTGGGGGCTGCCCCGCCATGTACCCCGCATGTGTACCTCCAAGAGCAAAGCCACCTTGGGCACCGATGGGGCAGGGCCCTGGCTTTCAACCTGGCTGTCTGGTGGCCTGCTGCACCCTCCTGAGGAGGCAGTCCCTGCCACCCCTGGCTACCCGACCTCACGTGGTTCCTGCTTGCCAGATACTCAGCAAAGACAGCTCACTCAAAGTATAATCCAGTGCTTCTTGCCGGGGCGACTCTGCCCTAAGGGGCACTGGGCAACATCTGGGAGCACCTGTGGTCAGAACAGCAAGTGCTCCTGGCATCGAGTGGGTGGGGGCCAGGGGTGCTGCTTGACCCCCGCAATGCTCAGGACGGCCCCAGAGTGACCCAATGTCAGTGGTGCTGAGAGAGACCAGGCCAGGGCCAGGCCACAGAGCCTGCCTGCAGACAGACGATGACACCTGTACCAGCAGAGCCAAAGGGGCCTGAGGACAACCCCGTGCCAACCCCTGCGTGTCCTTCTGGGGGAGCCAGCGGGGCCCAGGAGCCCGTGTGAGGAACGATGTGGTGAATGAGCTTCAGCCCCCAGCCACCCACCAGCTCCCAAGGGTGGGCAGGTGCCACCCCTCCCCCACATCAAATGAGGAAACGAGGTGAAGGGGCCTGTTTGGGCAGAACAGATGACAGCAGCCAGCACCTCAGGACTATCTTCCAGGCTTCCTGGGGCGGAGGCTCAGCTGTGGAGGGCGCTGTCACAGGAGGCGGGGCCTCCTGCCTGCCTGGGGGACACAGCCACACAGCCTCCTCATTCACCGCAGGCCTGAGGCCCTCAGGAGCGGAGCAGTCCGCTTCCAGAAGCCCAGTTTCGAGACCTTGCTTATCTCGAAAAACTGGTCCCCACTGTTCTCATGTTTTGTAAGGCTCTTCGAGGAACCAAAGGACATGAGACATCCCCATGACACGTCTTCGTGACTCAGTGCTTTGAGGCAGCCTGGTCAGGCTGTGCTTCCTATGAAGTGGCTGGCACCAGGCTCTCCCCCCTCCCCCCTCTCGTCACTCTCCATGGGGGGCTGTCCCGGGCACGGCAGGGGTTGAACAGCATCCCTGGCCCCACCCAGTCGACACCAGGGGCACGCCCCGCAGTTGTGACAACCACAGATGTCCCACACATCGCCAGTGTCCCCTGGGAGGCAGTCCCACCAACCAACAGTGAGGGGGGTGAGGTGGCACCTGCCACCCACAAGGGGTATGGAGGAGAAGGGAGAGGAAAGCCTGCCAGTAGGACCCTGTGAACACCCTGTGTCACATCCTGAGTGGGTGGCAGGGTCTCGGGTGAACCGGACACTGCTCCTGGCCCTGTGGGGAGACCATCAGAACACAGATGACAATGACAGTGGCGGATCCCACCTGTGCCTCTCTACGAGCCAGCACGGATCAAAACACTTGACATGCTTTATTTAGTTTTGTCCCCAGGCACAATCCTATCTCCATTTCAACCTGGAAACTCAGGGCATGGGCAGCCGATGGGTGACGATGGGTGGCAGAGCTGGGGTTGGAACCCTGCCTGCAACGACCACTCAGGTCGTGACCCTCCCATGGGTGAGGGTCCGCAGGCTCAGCGTGGAGCGCGCCAGCAGTACTCAAAGGCCTGCACTGGATGGCTTACTATGGCGCATGTGAATCCCCGCCTGGCACTTCCTGTGGGAACCATTCGATGAGGGGTCATGGTGACAAAGGGCTAGGGGCTTCCGGGCACAGCCTTTCACAGGGCCGGAAACCTCTGGAGGAAAGTGCTCCTGTCTGACAGGCACACAGGTGAACCAAGGAGGCCCGGAGGTGGCTCTAGGTGCGCCAGGCTTTGAACCAGGCCCGCCCTCTTGGGAAAGGCAGTTGGAGAGGGCATGACAGGAGCCATGGCCTTGCTCCCAGCCATTCTCTAAGGGGTTGGGGGAAAAGCTCTGCATGAGAAAGACCCAGCCGGAAACAGGGCGGGTCCAAGTCTCCGCTCTTCGTTTGTTCATTAGTTTGTTCATTCATTCGTTCATTCATTCAGCTGATGCTTACTCCCTCCTACTATGCGCAGATGGCCCCAGGAGCCGCTCAAGGAGCTGTAAAGCAGAGACATGGAGTCTCTGTCCCCCCAGGACACCCACCCCTGGTGAGAACTGCCGCTCTAAGTCCCAGAAACGATGCCTGAACGGAGGTGAGCCCCTACCCTTCCCACCACAGGGCACCCGCCCCTCCATCGGACTCGGTGAGACATCCAGACCCGAAGGCCCTGGGTCTGCAGCAGCCAAGACCCCAAACCCCACACAAGGAAGAGCAACTTGGGCACCACGCTCACGTGCTTTACGGTCATTTACGTGACCTTAACTGTGACTGACACCAGACAGCCAACTCTCAAGGCTGGACGGGGCCTTAAAAGGGACTAGATGAAGCCCGATCGGGTACCCAGAGCCCTCTCAACTCTACATCAGCTTGCATACCTGCAAGGACAGGGAGCTCACCCCCTAAGAGGCAGCCTGAACGTCAGGCAGTGCCTCCTCAGTCTGTCTACTGCCATTCTCACCCATGGGTCTGAGGTGGGGGTGGCAGAAGGAAAAGCCTAGTATGTTCAGGGCAGGGTACCTCTACTACCCGCCCCCAGCACTGCTGACACGGGGGGTGGGTCACTCTCTGGAGGGGGCCGTCCTAGGCACTGTGGGGTGTTGAGCAGCATCCCTGGTGCCCCCACTCGACGCCAAGAGCACCCCAGTCGTGACAGCCACAGACGTCCCCGGACATTGCCCCCGGTGGAGACTCCTGGTTTCAGGGAATCCTTAGGGAAATGTTGCTTCCCCGGGCTCCACAGATCAGCACTAACCTCTCTCAGCCGCTCAGCCCTTCCGAGAGGACAGACAGAAAGACAGACACCCTCCACCCCGCCGGCCTCTCCTTATTGCGGGAGAAAAACAAACGCAAGTCTGGCCCGCCCTGCCGCGACTGTCACACCCTGTAGGGACTGGACGAGACCCTCCAAGTCACAAGCCGTGGTTCCCGGTCCATGTGAAAAGGCCTAAGGTTCGGAAAAACTGGCCCACAGCGGTGTGGAGCGCTGGGGGCAGGAGGAGGGAAAGGGGCGAGGCTGGAAAGGCAGGTCTCGGTGGCCGGTGGCGGGGAGGTGGGGAAGAGACCGGGAGCGAAGGGGGTGCCATCAGAGGTGGGTCTGCAGGCTGGCAGTGGCGGGGCCCACGTGGAAGGTGCTGCCGTCCAGGTCGGGGAGCAAGGGCCCCGGGGAAGGAAGCGGGGGTGGGCAGGTCTGAGGAAGCGACCTCTTCTGGACACTCCGCTGGAGGTGCACAGGACAGACGACAGGACACCCGGCGGGGGGTGGGGGGTGGCGGTGGGGGAGAACTGGCCACAGGCTCCGTGGGCCCGGAGTTCAGGAGTCAGCTCTGGGCCCCGGCAGCAAAAGAGGACAGGAAGCTGAGGGCGAGGGACAGGCCACCAAGGCGCATGTGCGAAGGCACGAAGAGGCGTCTGAGCTCCGGTGAATGAGAAGGGCCACCACACAGCCTGCCCAACTGTCTGCGGCAGCTCTGTTCACGACAGGGAAGAGGCGGAAGCAGCTCGACTGGCCGCCGACTGGTGAATGGATGGACAAAACCTGCCACATCCACACACTGGAATATTATTCGGCCGCGAAAAGGGACAAAATACTGACGTGCTACGGCTTTAAAGCACGAGGCTCAGTGAGAAGAGGCAGACACCAAAGGCCGCACGGTGTGCGATTCCGTTTTTATAACATGTCCAGACAAACACGTCCCCAGAGACAGAGGGTGGGTTCACGGGCGCCAGGGGCTGGGGAGGGGGATGGGTAGCGACTGCTGAGGGGGACAGTTTCTTTTCGGAGGGACGAGAATGTTCTGGAACTAGATAGTGGTGACAGATATACAAGCTTGTGAGTACATGGAAAACCACTGAGTTGTACACTTTAAGCGGGTGGCTTCTATGGTGTGAGAATTATATCCGAACGAAGCTGTTACCGACAGAAATTAATGAGTAAGATGATAATGAGGAGGGCCAGTGAAGGAGACGGAGGGGCTGGGAACGCGCAGTAAACCCCGCAGTCCACCTTTCGTTCGGGGAGGGGCGCCGTTCACTACGTGGCAAGGCTGGGGAGGATGCAGGCGTCATCATTCCATTCGCGCCGGAGGAAAGTGAAACAGGAGAAAGCAGTCACTCCCCAAGGACACAGGAATATATGGCAGTCGGGGGCACACGGTGAGGGGCTCTGGTTGTGTCCTGAGTCCCAGAGCTCAACAGACATCTGTCACAGAAGGGAGGCGCTGCGGGGTTCGCCTGGCTTCTGTGCACACGCACGAGCAGGCCCCGCAGAGCAAAGCCTTGGAGAGGTCGAGTGAGGGGAGGGCAGGGCGGTGACCTGTGGAGCAGACGAGCAGGAGGCCTTTGGGGCCTGTGATGGGGCAGAAAATGGACCACAAGGAGTTGTCGGGGCAAAAGAGGGGCAGCCGGCTCTGCGGGCTCCCTGCGCCAACCCCCAGACGGGCCGGCCTCAGCACCCGCCCAGCCAGCGCGCTCCAGCTCCAGCTTCGGCAGGGCATGGCACAGGCTCTGGGGACAGGCCCTGCCCTCACACGGTTCACGACCTAGACTCGCTCAGGGCCTCCCCCTTCAGCACTGCCAACATCGAAGCCGGGTCACTCCCTGTGGGGGCCTCCCGGACACTGCGGGGTGTTGAGCAGCATCCCTGGCACCACCCGCTCGATTCCAGGAGCACCCCACCCTCAGTGTGACAACCACAGATGTCCCTGGTTGTGAACCTCTGCTTGAGAAGAGAACAATTACAGGGACACTGAGATTTGGCTGGTTCCTTATAGACCACATCCCTTGATCTGGACGCCAGCCAGGAGCCCCAAGTGGGCCCTCCAGACAGAATGACTGTGCATCCTAGTCCCTCTCAGTGACACTGAGCAAAAACATCCCCACAACCAACTCCGTGCTGGACCTCCCCAAACTCAAGAGTCCCCAGTGTATAAAACCCGCCTGGCCAGAGGCCCCGATACATAGCACCAGTAGGTGATTTCTGCAGAAACAGACAGCGGGGTGCGGTCAGTGAAGGCCCACTTCCGAAGACACGTCGGCTCCGGCTGGCTGCTTCCAGGTACTGCCAACAGCCACCTCCGCTGGCCAGGGCACACTCTGAGATTTTCCCGGGAAACAGTCCTGGGGCAACCTGGCCACACTGAGACACTGGCCCCCATGATGGCAAAGCAACTGTCCAAGGACTGGAGCCCTGGTTTTAGGAGGGGGAGGGCCCACATCCTTAACAAAACCCCCCGGAGCAATCCAACCTCGCCTATTACACAAAGTGCCGGCTTCCACTCTTGGTTCAGAAGGAAACGCCATAACGTCAACAGCAAAACAGAAGGGGCTCTCGACATCAAAGGCCAGGGTGGCCCACGAGAAATTCTGCCAACAGCCTAGGATGCATTCTAGGGACAACGCACCACTCTGGGGACCGTCCCCAGAGGATCTCATCAGCTTCCTGCGTGCAAATCCCGCCCACACATCCAAGGGAGACCATCCAAACTCCTTCATTTCAAAGTCCCTCCCACCTGTCTCCAATCCAGGGGAGTCGGCTATGTAAACTGTGGGCGGTCAGTTTTTCTTTAGGTAAAGGATCCTCATTTAAAGCGTGGTCAGAAAATTAAGGAATTAAGTACAAATTGCCACTGACATAGTCACGGGAATTAATGTACGGCATAGGGAATACAACCAATGACATTGTAATAACTATGGAGGATGCCAGATGGGTACCACAACTGGCCAGTTCTTAATGGCACAGGTTAGGGTGTTCTGGTTTTGGGGGACAGAGCGCAGCCTATTTACAAGAGGTTTGTAGACACTGACTGCAAGGGGCGGGGGATGCAGGTTGCAGGTGGCCTGGGTTGGGGAGGTCACGAAGGGCCAGGTATGGGGGAGGCTCAGATTTGGGGGCGATCACTTAGTAAGGTACGTAAACATCTAACCATGTTGTACACCTGAAATGAATATTGTGTGTCAACTATAATTGAAAAAACATTATGGTAAGATGGGGAGTGGTGGAGAATGGGTACAGCCTGACCAGTGAGGGGCATGAGGTCATCACCTGGTGGACTGGGGTGAGGGGATCTAGTTCCCAGCCTGGGAGGCACAGTGAACAAGAGGGTGCTTTGGGAGGGATGGGCAGAGAACAGGGAGAACCAGGTTTAGACTGGACACATCCAGTGGCAGGTCTCGGGCTTTGGACTGAGAGCAGATCTAGACCGTGCAGGGCAATGCAGGGGCAGGGGGCAGTTTCTAGTAGGAGAAAAAGGCTCTGGCTGAGGTGGGGGGCGGCCCACACTTATTTTGGACTGGATGGTGGGGCCTGTGCTTGCAGGGAGAGAAAGTCCTAGATATGACTGGCTGGGCACAGACAGGCTGCCTCAGATTTTGGTGGGGCCAGCGCCAAAATGGGAGCATGTTTCTGGGTGGCTGGTGGCTGGAACGGGTCAGCTGAGAGGGTGGAGAGCAGAAAGCAGAGGGGTGGGTGCGAGGGGACCATTTATGCATTCGAAACACGCTGCCTAAGTGCTTCTGCGTGCCAGGAGCCGACAGGGGAGGGGTGAATACAACGAGGAGCCCAGACAGGCAGAATCGCCACACCTCAGTCTACTCGATTCCGGGTCCACAAGGCTCAAGCTTTATTTTATTGGGGCGGGGCCTGGTTCGAGCCTGGGTGAGTCTCGAGAGCTATGGGGGCGCTTTAAATTTGGGCAGGGCCTGCGTTGGGATGACTCTGGAAGACCCCTGTTTGACAATCCAGAGATGAAGAGCACAGGTTAGGGCGTGTGCCTGTTGTGTTCTGGGGGTCGGGGGTACCCCGGTACTGGGGGAGGCAGAGCTTGGCCCCACGTTTGTGGTCGATGACTGCGAGGGGAGGTCGCGGGCTGCAGGTGGCCTGGGTTGGGGGGATCAGAACCAGGTTTTGAGGGGAGGCTCGGATTTGTGGGTTAAGACGGAAGCGGGATGCTGAAGTCACCCCCGGCCGAGCGCAGCTTGGGGGGCGGCGTCCGGCGGTCCGAACGGCTCTTGGAGGGGCCCCAGCGTGCGGGTCGCAGCCCGGCCGGTAGGCTCGGTTCCGGGGGGCCTCTGCCTTGGTCCGCGCCGCCTCCAGGCCCGGCTCGGGGGTCGCGGCTCGGGCCCGGGGGGGCGGGTCCCCAGACCCGGGGACACCTCACCTGGCTCGCTCCCGTCGCCCGCTGGCTCCGCCAGCCCCGCCTCTTCCGGCGCCGCGCCGCGTCGCCTCCGCTGCCCGCAGCTCTGCCGGGTCCGGCTACGGAGGCCGCTGACGGGATTCCGGGATCCGTGCTCCTTAATATGGCGACGATCGCGGCTCCGCGGCTCCGCGGCCTCCTCCGCCGCGCGCGCTCCCGCGGCCGGCCACGCCCCCGCGCCGGCGCGCTGCGTGCTGGAGCCACGCCCCTGTCACGCCCACCACACGGGCTGCGCCTGCGCGCCTCGAGCATCTCGGGAGGCCGAGCTGGAGCCGCGATTCGAATCAACACAGGAAGCGCGGCGCCCCGCGTTGCCAAGGGCAACCGCCGCCGGAAGAGGACCCGGGGCTCCCCGGAATGTGGGGTGTGTGTTTTAAGGGACGGTCGCAGAAACGGAGGCCCCAAGGGCCTACCTGCAATAGGGTGGGTAGAAGCCAGACCCACCCTGCAGTGAGGCAGTCTACACGACAGGGTGGGAGACTGCGGACAGGTGCATGTGCGGCAAACCCCACCGCCCCACCCCCCGGACCGAGTGCTCCTCCCCGCCTGCCAAGCAGGGAACAAATCATAAAAATCTCTGCTCCAAAGCGGGCAAAGGATCCCAAACAGGCAATTCTCCAAAAAAAATAAATGAATGGGCAGTAAGCATGTGAAAAAGTGCTCGCCACCGTTAGCTATTAGGGGAATGCAAAGGAAAACCACAGTGTGATAGACAAATACCATGGGATTTTACTTACATGTGGAATCTAAGGAACAAACTAAAGGAACGAACAAAAGGAAAACAGATTCCCATACAGAGAGCGAACCGGTGCTTGATCGATGGGAGGAGGTTTGCGGGGCTGGGTGAAAAAGGTGAAGAGATTAATTAGTACAACTTGGTAGTTACAAAACAGTCACTTGGATGTAAAGTACAGCATAGGGAATACAATCAATAATACTGTAATAACTATCTAGTGCCAGGTGAGGACTAGACTAATGGGATCTCTTTGTAAAATATATAAATGTATAACCATTGTGTTTTACACCTGAACCTAAAGCAAAATAAAGTACCCACAGTGTGATACTAGAATGGCAATGGAAAAAGAAAAAAGCCCCCCTACCCCAATATAACAAGTGTTGGCCAAGAAGTAGAGCGACTGGACCCCTCGAGCTGGTGGGAATGGAAAATGCTGCAGCCGCTGGAAAAGTTAAACGGTCACATAATGGCCCAGTAATTCCACTCCTAGGTATATATCGAGAGAATTAAAGACGTGTGTCCACATAAATATTTGTATACGAATGTTCATAGCAACATTATATACAATAGCCAAAAACTGCAAACAACCCATCAACGAACGGCGGATGAATGGATAAACGTGATACATCCACATCACGGCATAGTGTTCAGCCACGGCATATGACGCTCGCTACGACATAGATGAACCTCGAGAATATGATGATGCTCACCGAGAGAAGCCAGACACAAAAGGCACAGACGCAGTGTGTGATTCCATTTATGTGAACTGTCCAGAACAGGCACATCCTCAGAGACAGGAAGTGAGTTCGTGGTTGCCAGGGGCTCGGGGAAGGAGCAGGGAGTAACTTCCAGGGACTTTCTTACTGGGATGATGAAAATGTTCTCAGGTGATGCGGTGGGGGTTGTACGACTCTGAATATACGAAACCCCATTGAATTATACACTTTAAATGAGTGAATCTTATAGGATGTGACTTGTATCTCAATGAAGCCGTTGTAAAAAAGATTTGTCGGCCTGGAGCTGAATTATGGAGAATAACAAAAAAAAAGGAAAGCAGAGAATGAGTGGTCACAGTCTCAAATACAGTGATCGAGGAAGGTGCCACTACGATGGTGACATTTGGGCAAAGATAAAAAAGAAAATAGCGCGCCGTGGTACGTGACTTCTGTTTGCTCATTTGGTGTAAAACGGTATCACATAAATTCACGTTTATCTGATTTCAGTGACCTCCACAACCACGGGAGGGTTTACCGCAGCACCATTCAATAGAAACATAGCATGAGCCACATAAGTAACTTAGAATGTTCTAGTAGCATTAAAGAATTACAAAGAAACCAGTGTGACTAATTTTAATAATATATTTTATCAGCTTGATATGTCAAAAATATTTTACATTTTAACATGCAATCAAAATCAATAATTATCAATGAGCTATTTGATGTCATTTTTCTCATACTGTCTTAAAATCCGGTGTGTATTGTGTATTTACAGCCCATATTGACTCGGGTGCTAATTTGCACTGGAAATAGTTGAGCTCTATGTTTCATACAATGTTACAGTGAAAAAGTAGATTCACAGGCCCCAGGTGTTCCAAGCATGCTTAAGAGTTTCTCAATTACTGAATCAAATACCAGATCTTTCCATGTCCATTTAGTTAAATTTTTAAAAGTTAAAAATTCAGTTCTGTAAGTGGCCACATTTCCAATACTCCACAGCTGCATCTGGCTAGTAGCTGCCACATTGGATGGTGCTGATTTGTGAATGTCTGTTGGACAAGGACGGTCCAGGGCAGCGCCCAGCACAGAGCAGGAGATCAGTAAATGTTGAATGAAGACACTTCTTCAGTATCTGCCCCTCCAGACCAGGTCTGATTTATCTCTTTCCTCAGACTCAGCACTCACCCCAAACCAAGGTTATCACCATTCCAGCTGAAACGTGACACATCGAACTAAACGGAATGATTTAGATGCACTACGCCTCTTTAAAAAATTACGCTGGTGATGAAAAACTGTCCACATCCATAATACTTCCTCCTTTTGTTTCCAACAGAACTTGATGCACACCCAGGAAGCAAAAGAAAGCAGATTTTCAGAATTCCACCTCTGCCATCCAGCTCGGTTGTTTTATTTTCAAAGAGCATCTGACAGGGATGGGACGTGAGTGGTACACAGGCCGAGGTGGATCTGTCTTCATTTAAGAGTTTGGATTTATTTATTTTTTTTTTTTGCATTAATTTTGGATTTTTTAAACACTGCATTAATGGAGGGATGTGTCATAAAAGGACAACACGGGAGATCACTGTGCATTAGTTTCCAACTGCTGTCATAATCAATCACGACCAACTTAGCAGTTTCAAAAGACACCAATTTATTACCTTATTCTCCGGAAGTTGGGGGTCCCACATGGGCCTCACAGGCTACACCCAGGCGGGGTAGGGCCAGGCCATTCCGAGGCTCCAGGAGAACCGTCCCAGCTTCCAGAGGCGCCACGTCCCAGGCACACTGCCCCTTTTCCCTTGTCACAGCCGGCAGCGCGGCCTTGTCCACGTCTGTGACTCTGAGCCTCCTGCTTCCCTCTTACGAGGACCCTGTGAGGACACTGGGCCCCCAGAAATCCAGAGTCGCCCCTCTCAGGGGCCTTGACTCGATCCCACCTGCAAAGTCCCTTTTATACCATGTAAAACATGTTCAGAAGTTCTGGGGACGTGGGCACGGACCTCCTGGGGGAGGGGTCACTACTCAGCCCACCACGTTTGTGGTGTTGGCACCGTTTGGTATCATCACGGAGGTGTGCACACCCAAACTTAGGCACGCACATAACGAGTCCAAGGAAAACTGGAGAAATCTGACAAGATTCTGTGAGTCGTGTCAATGTTGACAGCCTGGTCATAGTATTATATTAGCGGTTCTTTTGTGCTGCTTTAGTTACCATGGCAGGGCAGGGGGCGGGGGGGGCTGCATCTTGCGTAATATTTCTTACAACTGCATGTGACTCTACAATGATCTTAATATAAATGTCAATTTTGAAAAGACAAAAAAAATCACCTTAAAATACTGATCGCATTTACTGAGTTTTCTGCACCCCCTTCGTTCTGTGCTCAACACTCCCGCATCCCCCACCGCTGAAAATTCTCCTCCCTCTGATTCCATTTGTGGAGAAATCATTCAACTCCTATTTATTTCGCCCTTTCTTAGCAGAGGTTCACGTTTTGAGAAACTACAAGTCCAGAAGTGTGACAGCCCTATACGCAGTCAATAAATTATGTCTGTCTCTGCACTGGGTGCCAAGATTGAATAGGGGGCCAGAACCCGGAGTGGGTCACTCCGCCTGGGTGGGCGCTGGAGGCCAGGCTGGACGGCCACGCTGAGATCAGAAATATAAGTAAGTGTGGCGGGTTCAACTGTGTCCTTCAAAATGGCATGTTTGCACCCTGCCTGCCCCTCAGTTCCTGGGAGCGAGAGCTTATTTGGAAATTGGGTCTTTGCAGAGGGAATCAAGTTCAGATGAAGTCACACTGGAGTGGGGTGGGCCCCCAATCCAGTGACTGCTGTCCTTACAGGACGAGGGAAATCTGGACACAGACACAGGGACACAGCCGAGGATTGCCGGCCACCGCCAGAAGCTGGAAGTGGCAGGAACGACCCTCCCCCGAGCCTTCAGGGGGCTCTTGGCCTCCACTGCCTTGCTCAAGCGTAGCCGAGGCCACTATCAGGGCCTCACAGGTCTGCAGGTCCAGGATTCCGAGGTCCCTGACACACAGGGCCTTCCTTGCCTTCGGGTGTGGCCTCCATATCTGCTTCCTGCAGCCCTGGGCCTATCTCCTTCCCCCAGGCCTGTCTCTACAGATCACACCTGGCACTCTGCCCTGTAGCCCTCCAGAGTCAACACAGCGCCTGGCCCGAGGGAAGCCCCGCGAGAACTTCGCCCAGAGTCACAAAACACTGTCAGAATGTCACCTGGAGTCACCAGACACAGTGATGATGGTGTCCTTGCAAGCCAGCCAAGGTGGACTGCTCGCCCAGGTATCCGGGATCAGCTTTTAAACCCAGAGGAAGACAGTAAACTAATAATAATAATAATAATAATAATAATAATAATAATCAGAATGTTGGCTCCATGAAGCCAGACACTGTTCCATTGTACGTCCTCTATGCCTGGGACAGGACAGTGCCTGCCACACAGTAGGTGCCCAGTAAATATCTGCGAAATGAACGACTGAATATCTTAAACTCGTAGTTGGCCTATCGAAGTGACTCTGTTGCTATGCATGGCATATTTAATGCATTACTTGGTCAGTCTCCCTATCGATGGACAGTTCGATATCGATAACGAATTTATTCCTTCCTCAAATACTCATTCAGCATCTACCGTGTGCCCGGCGTGTAGCAGGTGCTGGGGTCCACTCAGTGGTGTGCTGGCCCCGGGGGTACTGACTCGCTGGAGTCACTGTCCGGGATTTCGTGAGTGGACCGTGGTGGGACTGTTTGGGGCTCTATTTGTACTTTCCAGATTGTGTCATATGATGGAGAACGAAGCAGACAAAAATCCCTGCTCTCACGGTGCTTGTAGTCTAGAGAGGAAGACAGGCAGTAAACAAAATAATTAGAAAAACAAACAGTAAAACATAGATGCTATGGGGAAAAATAAAGCAGGGAACTGAATAAAGGAATGCAAACGTTTCAGTGAGGGAGTGAATAGAGATATTTGGAAGAAAAAAGTATTCTAGGTCAACAGCATGTGCAAAGGCCCTGAGGCTGGACCTTGCCTGGCTTGTTGGAGGAACAGTGAGGAGGCCCCTGTGCCTGGAGCAGATGTAGATTAGGAGGAGGAGGGAAGGTGGGGAGGGACTGGGAGGTGAGCAGGCTTGGGGGGGAGGGGGGGCCGGGAAAGACTTGGCTTTACCCAGAGGGAGGTGGGAGCCTGGGGGCGTGTGAGCAGGGAGGGGCCTGACTCGGGCGCTCACAGGTGCCCTCTTGTGGTTGCTGTGGGGAGGACAGACTGAGGGGGAGGAGCGCGTGAGCCGAACGTGGGGGTGCTGTCCGGTATGGAGCGAACTGCACACTGGTCCAGGTTAGTGATAATGGGGGCTGAACCCCAGGGAAGGTAGAGGCGGTGCTGTTAGTGCTTTTCCATTTTTTTTTCTCATTTCAAATAATGTTGCAAGGAGTATTTCATTTTTACTTTTTTTATATTGCTGTCCGATAAATTCGTCAAAATGGATTCGCAGACTCAAAGGTCGAAAGGTTAAAACACTTTTTAAATGTTTAACTTGGAAATATTCGAACGTTGAGAATAGAAGTAGCCCTCCTTTTCCTTGACACCTATTTTCCACTGGTTTATTATAAAAACTTTCAAATGTATAGAAAAGTTAAAAGAATTTTAAATTGAATTGTCATATGCCCACCATCCACTTTCTCTAGTTACCATTTTGCTATATTTTATCTATTACATAACTATCCACCCTTCTATCTACCCATCAATATATCAAATTTTTTACGCATCTCAAAATAAGTTGTATACATCTTAGGATGTCTATTATCAAAAGTGGAAAATAACAAATGTTGATGAGAATGTGGAGAAATTGGAACCCTTGTGCACTGTTGGTGGGAATGTAAATTGGAGCAGCTGCTGTGGAAAACAGTTTGGGAGTTCTCGAAAGTTAAACATAATAGTTACCACATGATCCAATAATTCCTCTCCTGGGTATGTATCCCCCCAGGGGAGTCAAATACAACTTGCACACCCACGTTCACAGCAGCACGACGTACAATAGCCAAAAGGCGGGAACAATACGTGTCCATAAGCAGATGAGAAGATAAAATGTCCATTGACATGCAATAGAATATTTATTCCTCCTTGAAAAGGAAGGAAATTCAGATACACGTTACAACGGGGATGAACCTTGAGGACATTATGCTCAGTGAAATAAGCCAGACACAAAAGGACACATACTGTGTGATTCCACTTTATGAGTTCCCTAGAGGAACTGACTTCACAGAGACAGAAAAAATATAACAAGTTAACAGGCCTGTGGCCACTGTGAATAACGTTGCTGTGAACATGGGTGTACAATTGCCTGAGCCCGCTCTCATTTCTCTTGGGTGTATACCTATGGTAGTTCTATGTTTAACTGTTTGGGGAACCATCATACTGATTTGATATAGTCCCTTAAAAACTCTCTTTTTCTTGTGTGGACAGCATCCTGGTGACAGCTAGTGGTGGCCTGGACCCTCATGGGGGCAGTAAAGGTGAGCAAAGTGACTGATTTGGATTCTTAGAGAGGTAGAGTCCACAGGACCGAGGCTGGACGTGACGAGAAGGCTAATGGTTAATGGCCTCTCCCTCGCTCCAGTTACTCATGTCAACACCCTGTACTTATCTTGACAGGTTAAGACTCTCGGGGGAGGGGAGAGGTAGACGGGGTAATAGGGGTCAAATATATGGTGACAGAAAGAAATCTAACTATGAGGGGTGAACACAATATAAAAATATATATGGCTTACTGTTAAAATGTACTGAAATTCATCGGATTTCATTAATTAATGTCACCACACAAAACTCTCCCAAATTCCATGCCCAATCCATTCGCGAATCCTGTTTGCTCTACATACCAGCCTAAAAGCTTCCCTTAACACCTCCAGTGGCTTCTCAAGGGTAAAAATGCAGGCCATCCCATCCTCAGCGACCATGAACAATTTGGCAAGTGAATTATTGAATGAATGACTCAATCATGTCTTTTTAATCCCGCCTGCTCTCTCTGGTCTAGCCACGGTCATTGGCCACGCCCAGGGACGCTGCGCATGCTCCGTCACTATCCACCCCCCCACGGGCTGAATCGGCACAAACCATTTCCACAAGTCGTACCGGGTGGTGCGGCCGCAGAGAATCGCTTTCGGGGAAAGGATGGACGTTGCCCTCCCCCTTCCCTGAGGGATTTCCTTAGACGCCTTCTGGTGTGGGAGTGTAAGTTACGGTGCCGGTGCCGACGCGCGCTTCCGGGTCTCCTCCCGCCGCGCAGCCTTTGACTGCATCTCCCCCCTGCGCGCTGCGTTGGTGCCGTCCGGCTACGTCACGTGGGTGGCAAGATGGCAGCCCCCAGAGCGCGCTGCGAGCGTCGCAGTTGGTGAAGTGGCGGCTGCGGCGGCGGCCCAGCCTGGCGGTCCTGCGTTTCGGGCGTTCGCTCCGGCGTTCCGGCAGCGGGGAGCACGGTGCGGGGCCCGGACCTGGCGGGCGGGCACGGGGCGGACACCTCGGTGGGGGTCCCGGCTCTGGGATTCATTGGCTGGCGGTTGGAGAAGCCTCCTCACGAGAGGTCTCGAGTGCCGGTGAGCTCTTCCCCCGGGTTCTGGGGTCCCAGCGCGTGCGGGGGTTCTATGTCGTGCGACTCCTTTCTCAGGATTCTGGGAGGACCGGTAATCGAGGGTTAGTGTAGACAGATCCTGAGGCGTCCGGTTCTTAGGAGTCCATCCTAAGGAAAGGGGTCTTGCGAGCAGCCCTGAGGGATCCCTTCTGGGGGGGCGGGGGCTGTCTAGTTACTGGCGATCTTTTTGAGAATTCTTGGTTTAGAGAGGTTTTTAGGAGGGGGAAAGGTTTCCTGGATCTAGGTCTCTTCCTCCATCCCTAATTCATCTTGTGTGTCTGAGACCTTCTTCACAGGTGTGAGCAGATTCTGCCTTGGTCGGGGGCTCATCCCCTCAGCCCCACGCCCACACCCCGGTCCCCCATCCCAGTGAAAAATAGGCCTCAGGTGTGATCTGCGGGCTTCCAGCTGGTAGGTGTAGTGTCCCTTGTCCTCAGGAGCACAGAGGCAGGTGTGGGGCTCCGTGCAGAAATTCTTAATAGTAGCTCAGCTTTATTAGGTGCCTAATAAAGCTGGGCGCCAGCGGTTGTGCTCAAGCGTAACTTCATTGACGATAACTCTGTGAGGTCCCCGATCCCCTTCTGCCCATTTTCCGGATGCTACTGATTTTATACCGTGTATGAAGTGATCAGGAGCGTGCCTGGCAGGCAGTAGATGTTCAGTTCAGCAGATATTTATGGAAGGCCTGTCAGGAGGCCTGGGTCTCGTCTGCTCTTAATTTGCTGCGTGGGCTCACTCCTGGCTTCTGCGGATTCCGATGATCCCTCTTTCAGGTGTCACCTTCTTTGATGGTCACCTGTGCTCCTGCAGCTGCACCTCCCTCCTTAAATTAAACCAGGTGGCCCTGCTGATGCCGCTGGGAGCCAGAGGGCTGCCGACATGCCGCGACCTGCTTGTTATATTTACGAAGCGGCCACCAGGTCCTCACTGGCCTAGAGGACAGAGGGGGAACACTCCTCCCAGTCTTAGCTGTGTTGTTCCATCTTATTTCATCCACTCAACACAGCATCATCGGTTCAGAGCTCAACTCTGGAGCCCAACCACCTGGATTTATAACTTCACGCTGTTTCTAAGCAAGTCATCACCCTGCCTGTGCTTCTGTTTCCTCTTCTGTAAAATGACAACAGTCTTAGCGCCTGTCTCATCGAGTCGTGGTGAAGGTTAACAAGCTCATGACTCTAAAGGGCTCAGGAAAGGTGCCTGGCGCGTAGCATGTGCTCTGTAAGTGTCAGCTGCTGCTGTTACTGTGCGGGTTCTTGTTCCTCCCGAGACCCTCCTGTGTGCCGGGCGTGCAGCAGTGACTGAGAGACTCGGTCCCTGCCTTCAGAGTCCAGTGAGGGACCAGACTGACCACAAGAGGCTAAACCAATAAATACCCAGTACGGTGTGTCACGGTGGTACGCGCTCCAGAGAAAGGACAAGGAAAAAGAGATAGAGGCGTAACGCTGAAGACGTGATCAGGGAAGGCTTTCCTGAAGAGGTGACATTAGAGACTCAAGGAAGCGAGTGAGCGAGCATGGGGGG
This sequence comes from Pteropus medius, assembly GCF_902729225.1. Taxonomy (NCBI): domain Eukaryota; kingdom Metazoa; phylum Chordata; class Mammalia; order Chiroptera; family Pteropodidae; genus Pteropus; species Pteropus medius. The sequence continues at coordinate 18,113 of NW_024347793.1, read as the reverse complement.
CATTTTGGGAAGAGTGTACCTTAGGGCAAGAACAGCCCATGCAAAGGCCCTGGGGCAGGACTGCGCGTGGTTTGTTGGGGGTACAGTGAGGAGGCCTGTTTGGTCGAGTGCAGTGAAAAAGGGAAGAGAGGAAGGAAGCGAGGGCGGGGAGGGGACAGGGACAGGTCGCACGGGGCCTCTGAGACTGTCAAGGAGTTTGGAGTAATGAAGCACTGTGATGTGTTGCAAGGGAGTCACATGGTCCGGTTTACATGCTGAAAGGGCTCCTGTATCTGTTACCTACGCTGGGTAACAAATTATCCAGTGTTTCTTACAACCTGCCCTCAAGTCACACTGTCATTTCTTCCATATCCTATTGTTCACATAGGTCACTCCTATTCATTTGGGGGGATGGATACCAGAGGTGGGCGTCATGGGGGACAACCTTGAGGACCAGCTACCAGTCCCTCTGGCTGTGGTGTGAACAGACCAGCGGAGGTCACTGCTGATGACTAGGCCAGAGGCCCAGAAAGGGAAAGTAAATGATGGAGACCCACACAGCAAGTAGGCGGGGCCAGAGCAGCCAGATTTTCACCCTAGATGTCAGGCCGGACAGCGGCAGGAAGCCACCACCAGGTCCCAACATAAACGAACAAGTCAGTGAGCCGGAGAAGGACACCTGTAACCTGGCCTTTCGGTTTTCCATCCTAGGTTCTTGTGCCTGAGGAGAGCCACAGAAGGGAAAGGTGGCTGCCATGGTGACAGAGCAGGAGGTAGAGGCCATCGGGCAGACGCTGGTGGACCCCCGGCAGCCCTTGCAGGCGCGCTTCCGGGCGCTCTTCACACTCAGAGGGCTCGGCGGCCCCAGCGCCATCGCCTGGATCAGCCGGGCCTTCACCGATGACTCTGCTCTGCTCAAGCACGAGCTGGCCTACTGCCTGGGCCAGATGCAGGACCGCCGGGCCATCCCTGTGCTAGTGGACGTGCTGCGTGACACCTGCCAGGAGCCCATGGTGCGTCACGAGGCTGGTGAGTGGCGGGGCTGCGGGTGCAGGTGCCCTTCTGCCTTGCGTACACGCACTCACGTGACCCAAACTTGGGCCCCGCGGCCGGTCGCCACAACTCCACTCTGCCATCCTAGCAAAAAAGCCACCACGAACCAGTCAACAGATGGGCATGGTCATGTGCCAGTAAATATTTATGGACTCTGAGATTTGTATTTCACATAATTTTCACCTGTCGTGAAATATTATCCCTTTGATTAAAATAATTTTTTTGAACTGTTAAAAACATTCTTCACACATAAAAACAGGTGTTGGGCTGTAGACTGCCAGCCGCTGATGCCTGTTTTATCCATTTCATCCGTTGGTCGGTCATTGTTTTGAGTACGTCCTGAGCATCCCTTGAGGGGCCCAGGGCCTGTCCCCGCCTGCCCAGTGACCTGAGCTCTCTGCCTGGCTCTTCTCAGGGGAGGCCCTGGGGGCCATTGGGGACCCGGAAGTTATGGAGATCCTGAAGCAGCACTCCACCGACCCTGTGCTGGAGGTAAGGTGGCCGGGCCCCGCCCCTGGGTCTGGTTGCCAGGGCATCTGCTTGGCCAGGGATTCTGGGGAGGGGTGGCGGTGTGGGTGGGTGCAGCCCACTGCCCCGCTGGGCACAACCAAACCCTTCTCCCCACCAAAACCCGCCCTGCTTGGCCAGCCTGTACTCGGCCCTGAGCCCTCACCTCTCCATCCATCCATCCCATGGCTTCTCATCACCTTTAGGATAAAATCCCAGGTCCCCACTGTGACCCGCAGTCTGTAAGTCTGTTCTGAGCACTGGTGGATCTGGCAGGCCCCGCCTCCCGGCCTTTGCACTGGGTTTCCACGTCACCTCCACATGGAGCCCCTCCCGGGCCCTGTCTCCCCCAAAACTCCCAGGAGATGCGGTACGGGTCTCGTCAGGCTCACCCCCACATCCCCACCGGTCACCCCTTTCCCTGTAGGTGGCCGAAACCTGCCAGCTGGCCGTCCGGCGTCTGGAATGGCTGCTGCAGGGCGGCGGGGCGCCTGCCGCTGGGCCCTACCTGTCAGTGGACCCGGCCCCGCCCGCTGAGGAGCGCGACGTGGGCAGGCTGCGGGAGGCGCTGCTGGACGAGGCCCTGCCGCTCTTCGACCGGTACCGAGCCATGTTCGCCCTGCGCGATGCCGGCGGCGAGGAGGCTGCCCTGGCACTGGCCGAGGGTGAGGAGGGGCCCCAGTGAGGCTCTGGCTGCGTCTGGGACAGGGAGCAGCGGGTGCCGGGGCACGCGCCCTGGCCCAGCCCCCCGCACTTCCGCACGAGTTAACACATCCTCGGAGGCGGCGAGTGCTCTTATTGCCCCCCATCCCCATGGGTGGGTAACAGGCCCCCCAGGCAGGGTGACTTGCCCGCGGTCACACAGCCTGTCAACAGCGGCCCTGGAGGTGGACCCTCGACAGCCTAACTCCAGCGCCCTGTTCTACCTGCCCAGCCCCCCTCCCCGGTGTCCCCACCTGCCCGGATGGCACTGCCCTGCAGTGACCCCGCCCCCTGCCCCCCACAGGCCTGCGCTGTGGCAGCGCCCTCTTCCGCCACGAGATCGGCTACGTATTGGGCCAGCTGCAGCACGAGGCCGCCGTGCCCCAGCTGGTGGCGGCCCTGGCCCGGGGCGCCGAGAGCCCCATGGTGCGGCACGAATGTGCCGAGGCCCTGGGCGCCATCGCCCGGCCCGCCTGCCTGGCTGCCCTGCGCGCCCACGCGGCTGACCCCGAGCGCGTGGTGCGGGAGAGCTGCGAGGTGGCCTTGGACATGTACGAGTACGAGGCGGGGCCGGCCTTCCAGTATGCCGACGGGCTGGAGCGGCTGCGCCCGCCCCCCAGCCAAAGCCTCTCCCCTGCGGATCCATGACCTCGCCCGCTCTCCTCCAGGACGCGCTCGCTCGTTCCTGCGAATCGGAGCTCGCTTCCTGTCTGTGCACTTGGGACCCCAGCCGCCTTTTCATCTCGAGTACCTCCCCCACCCGGGTCTGGCTGAGGTCTCTGCTGTCCCCCTACTGAGGGGCCTAGCACAGGGCTGCAGGCCTCAGGGCGGGATGTCAGCATGGGGTGAGGGTCTGATGGGGTGCAGGCGTGGGACTGTGCTCGTGGGAGGTTGGGGTGGCCCACCTTTTTGAGGAATGAGGGGGTGCAGGGGAAGGTGTGGTGGACTGGGCTAGGGACTTGGGCTGGGGAGGGACGAGCAGGCCCCAGGTCAGAGCTTAAGTGGAATAAATTATTTTTGCCAAATAGTGACTCTGAGTGTGTTGGTGGCCGCAGGGGTGGGCTGGCTGTTCTCAGGGAACGTCCCTTAAGGGTGCGGGGGCTGGAGTGTTAGCTCCTCGCCTGTCCTGTGCCAGACAAGCCTGTCCTGCTCCCTCGCTGTCTCCCTAAGGGAAAGTTGCCCAGGCAGCTCCAGGGGGGTATGGGAAACAAGCCTTCCAGCCTGGTCCTCCCCAGACCCTCGTGGGGGCACAGGGGAAGGGGTTTGGTAGTATGGCTAAGAGTCTGGGCTGTGGGACCCCAGCCCAGCTCCCCCTCCTCTAGGTGCAGCCTTAAGCAGCCCACTTACTGCTGTACAAGGTGAGCCTAATGACGACCTAACTGCATCTTCCTTTCTGTGGGTCGACAGTATCCCCGATGCAGGTGGAGGGGGGCTCCCTGAGGCGCAGGTGCCAGGAGGCGGGTCCTCGACCTGCCTTAACTACGACCGTCTCTTCTGCTCGCAGCCCTCCGACACCAAATGTGTGGGTTTTCCACACGCAGCAATTCTGTTTCCATGCGGACGCCTGCCTGGTGCCCCACAATTCAGTGCAGTCCCGACGCTAGGGTCCCGGGCTTAGCGCAGCCCCCAGGACCGCCCCCAGGACCGCCCCCACGTCAGAGCCCGTCTGGCCCCGAGCCTCCCAGGCTTGTGCTTCCGACCGACTGGGGTCCCCACCACCCCACCTCACGTTTGAGGTTTTGCTGGAATGGCTCCGGACTGAGGAAAGCATTTTACCTACCCGTTTGCTGTAAAGGACAGAGGAAGAGGCACATGGGGCGAGGTCCCGAGGGCTCCCTCCTGTCCATGTGCAGCTGGGGCGCGTGGCCTCCTTGGCACGTGGAATCTCCCTGAGTCCTTTCTTTTCGGGTTTTTATGGCGGGCCCATCACGCAGCCTTGTTGATTAAGTCATTGCTCGCGAGTGAGTGATCAGCCCCAGCCCTGCCCTCCCGGGGCGGGGTCAGGCTGAACGTTCCCGCCCACTCCATTAGCATGCACTCAGGTGTGGTGGGAGGGGTAATTTTGGAAGCACAAAGGGGCCCTCTCATCGCTTAGGAAACGACAGGGTTTTAGAAGCTCAGTTCCAGGAACCTGGACGAAGACCAAAGATGCGTTTCTTATTATCTGTGTCGCCCTTCAGCCGCTGCCCTGACCCCAGCCCGTCGCCAGCCCGGCCATTTCTTCAGCCGTTCCCCTTTCTCTGTTTTCCCTCTTTATCCATTCGCATGGACAGGAGTTAATTTCTTAGAAATAAGGGGAAAAAACTCACCACCCCTCCTGTCCCCACTGTCACCCGAGGAAGCGTGGTCAGACCCTCACCAGCTCCTATGCTCACCCTTCTCTCATACACCAGCCCCAGCCAGGCTCTGTCCATCCCGTCCCCAGAACTGTCCTTGCCCACAGGTGACCTCCTTCCTAGTGCCCAAATCTGGTAGTCACATCTCAGTCTCTGTCCTCCCCTCCCCCCAGCAGCGTCTGACCTGCCCGGTCCCCCCTCCTCCCAGGAGCTGGCCCAGCTTCCCTTCCACCTCTCGGGACTCCTCAGTGCCTCTCAGTGCCCCTTGCTGCCCAGGGCTGGATCCCAGGGTCTCTGCCCACCCCGCCTCCCTCCAGGTGGCCCGTCTATGAGCTGGTGACACCCACAGTCCTGTCCCCATCCCAGGGCTCGCCTGAGCTCCAGACTCGGGGCCCAGCTGCCTCTCGACATCTCCACTTTGATACTGATGAGGCACCCCAAACCCAGCACATCCTTACAATTCCTCAGGTGACCTCCAAAGTTGCTCCTCCCACAGGAAGTGGTTATGCCATCATCCAGGTGCAGCCTAACAACATCCAGGTGTGACCACCTTCAAATCTATCCCAGATGCACCCACTTCTCCCTTCCTCTGCCGCCCTGCGGGCCAGCCCACCGTTGCCGGCCAGGACCAGCTCAGTACTCTCCGCCCTGGTCTGTCATCCCTTCAGCAGCCACCAGAGGGCGCCCAGTCAAGTCCGGCCCCTCCTCGGCCCACAGCCCTCCAGGGCTCCCACCTCCCTCTTGGTCAAAGCCCATGTCCTCCCCATGCACATGGGGCCCTGTGCGACCCACCCTCCTTTGCAGCCCTCCCCTCTCCCTCTCTCCTCCTAAGCACCCTGCTCTACCACCGAGGGCTTCTTTGCTGTTCCTCGGACGTGCCGGGCACGGTCCAGCCTCAGGGCTTTTGCACGGGCTGTGCCCTCTGTCACCTGAGGTGTTCCCCTGGCTATTTCCCTTCCTTCTCTAGGTCTCGGCTCAAATGTCACCACAGTATGGCCTTTTTTTTAAACTTTAACTCCCCTTCTTGCAGTGCCAGCCCTTTAGACCAGCGGTCCCCAAACTTTGTGGCACCAGGGACCGTACTCCTATGAGAATCTAATGCCTGAGGAGCTGAGGGGGAGCTGAGGCGGTGATGCCAGCGCTGGGGAGCGGCTGCAGATACAGATGAAGCTTCGCTTGCTCACCTGCCGCTCACATCCTGCTGTGCGGCCCGGTTCTTAACAGGCCACAGATCAGTACCGGTCTGGTCTGGGATGGGGTGGGGTGGGGGTGAGGTTAGGGATCCCTGCCTTAGACCACGGTCTCTGCCCCTCCCCCATACTCGTCACTTTCTGACCCAATACGTCATTTACTCTAAGGTTCGGTTTTTCTCAGCCCACGTCCCCATTCTGAATGTCGGCTCCACTAGCAGAGGGTTATCCCAAGAGCAGGAACAGCCCGTGCAAAGGCCCTGAGGTGGGGTGGACGTGCGGGGGTAGCAGCTGGTGTGGCTGGAGCTGAGTGAGGGATGGGGCCGGCGGGCAGAGTGATTTGCGATGTCATTCATCCAGGCAGATGGTAGCTGTGGGGGAGGCCCAATCTTCTTACTCAAAGCCCTTTAATACTTCCGCTGCACGGGTCACCTCCGGGCCTCTCCTGGTCTAGGTGGCCACTATGCCGGGGCTGGCGGACGAGGATGGGGCCGAGGGCTGGAGCCAGGCCCCGCCGCTGTACGAGGAATACCGCCCACCGCCACTGGACGCCATCCGCCTGCCCAGATACGTGCTGTACCTGCTGCTGGCTGCGTTCCTGGTGGTGGTGGTGGCCTATGCCATCGTCGGGCACCTCATCAAGGACCTCGCCCACGACCTGGCGGGTGAGCCCCAACCCCAATCGCGGGTGTGCCCTGGTCACGTGCGGGGGCCCTGCGGGGGTTTCCGAAGGCTCCCCCTGTCAGGGAGGGTAGGGGGTGGGCGGGGCGCCTGTGGAGGCCAGTGCATGCGCAGAGGGCGGACAGGGCCCGGGGAGGCCCCTCACCAGCCTCTCCCCGCAGACTGGGCCTTTGGCCCGAAGCCAGACCAGGAGGATGCCCCCCGGGAGCTGCGCCCAAGCCCGGAGGGCGAGGATCTAGAGGAGCTGGACCTGCAGCTGGCCCTGGCCTGGCGGGGTGACGAGGACGCTGGCGGGGGTGGCGAGGGCACCCCCGCGGGAGCCCCTGCCCCGGCACCCCGCCGCCCTTCCATCTCCTTCCAGGTCCCGCCAGGCCGAAGATCCTCCTGGAGGCTGGACTGAGCCGGACACCGCGCTCCGGCCCAGACCCACCGCGCTCGCCGCCCTCGCCCCAGTGAGATGCCCTGTCATGGCAGAGACGGTCTCTCTCTTGGTTGGCGGGCCCTGGTGGCCGGACGCTGCCTATTTCCACATTTTTGCTCCCCCCAAACGCCCGGAGCCTAACCCCAGCCGGCCTCCGCCAAGCCGCTGGCCAATCTGTAAACCTAGAACCCGAGATTTACAAAGAGATACTAGCTGGACCTCACCTTGGTGCCTGCCATCATGCTGGGTAAGGCCTTCCCTTGGCCTCCTCATCCAACCCCGAGTGGAGAAACGGAGGCACACAGCCCGGAGACAACGTGGTTGGGGCTCGGCCCCTACCCCCTCCGCTGGGCCTTCCTGCCCTCACATCGTCATCTTGACCCCCGCCCCGGACTCTTGTGCCCTGCTGCTCAGTCACGGGATCCGCCTGTCCCCGAGGGCCCTGACTTCCCCGCTGGCCGGGGGCAGCGCCCTGGGCTTCCCTTCCGAGCTTTGCGCGGGACAAGGCAGATAGCAGGGCTTCGCGCACGCCTGCCTGGCGGGGCGTAGTGGGCCTGTCCTCGGGCTGTGTGGCCTGAGCTCCGTCACGTGAGTGGCCCACCTGGGCAGTGGTCATAACCAGACAGGAGAGAAGGAGGCCCCGGTGTACGGGTGGCACCCATAGACGCGGACGCAGTGATGCTGGCGACCCCTCAGCCCCCAGGGGCCCTGCGGGGGTCTCAAAGGCCTGGAGAACCAGCCCCCCCCCACCCTGGCTTTCCTGCCATGTGCCCATCCTGTGGCAACTGGGGTGGGGTTCCCCTTTGCCCGGGCAGGGCTCCCTATCTAATCAACTGGGGACCAAGGTTGACCGGCAGGGGGGCATGGAACCTGAGTCATCAGCTGCCCAGGGTGCAACATCCTCCGGCTGCACGGGAGCAGCCGGGTCTGGAGGTGGCGGGCAGGCGTGTGGCCCTGCCCTTCCAGTCCCCGTGCTCATCCCCTCCTTGGCCATGGGTCCCCAGGGGCCTGGGAACCAGGACGAGGTCACATAAGCTGGCGGTGAGGGAGACCAGGGTCCAATTCCGGCTCTGGCTATTTCTGTTTGGCCTTGGGGCACCTGGCCTCACCACACTTCTCACAGTGGTCACACCGGAGGCGGGAAATGCGTGGGCTGTTCATAGAAGGAGACGCCATAACGCCAAGGCGCTGAGCCTGCGCGGGGGCCTGGCTCCCGGGTTAATGGTTATGCCGGGTCCAGAGTCTGCCCTCCTGGGGGGAGGGGCACCGACCGGAGGAGGGGAGGGGGCCTGCCCTGCCCCAGACCTGCCCACACCTTATCGGCTGGGCAGGGCCTCACCCAGACAGCACTGCGCCCACCGGGACTGCACAGTCCGCTGCTGGCCGCTCCCGCCATGAGGGCCCTGGCGACCGCTCTCGTGCTCAGCATCCTGCTCTTCCTGCCGGCCGAGGCCCAGAAGGGTAGGGCCCCCACCTCTGCGGCAGTGGGGTGGTGGGACGGGCTTGTCATCTCCCCATTTTCCATGAGAACCCGAGGCCACTGAGAAGGGGCAGGTGGAGGAGGAAAGGGGTCAGGTCGCTCCTGTGACCGTTCCCAGGCCAAACCCCGACCCCAGGCTGAACCCCAACATAAGGCTGAGCCCAGACCCCAGGCTGAGCCCCGACCCCAGGCTGAGCCCCAACCCTAGGCTGAACCCCATCCCCAGGATGAACCCCAACCCAGGTTGAACCCTGATCCCAGGCCAAACCCTAACCCCAGGCCCCAGCCCTCACATCGGCTGGGTCCCCAGCCAAACCCAGACTCCAAGCTGAGCCACGCTCCTCAGGTTGAACCCACCAGGCCGAACCCCAACCCAGGCTGAGCCCCGTCCCCAGGCTGAACCTCGGCATCAGGCCAAGCCCCGTCCCCAGGCTGAACCCCAACATCAGGCTGAGCTCAATCCCTAGGCTGAGCCCTGACTCCTTCTCTTAAACCCACCTGACGCCCAGCCTTTTCCAAGGCCCCCTCTGTCCGAGCAGCCCCAGATCCCTTCTCCCTGTCACCTTTGGGAGGCCCTCCTGTCCCCTACCTCTGAACCTCACCTGCCAACAGCCACGGGACGTCGCTTGAAGCCATGGTTGGTAGGCCTGACTGCCGTCGTGGTGTTTCTGTTCATCGTCTTTGTCCTCATGCTGGCCAACCGCATCTGGTGCTCCAGAAGGAGGTGGGGTGCCCCTCTGACTTCCTGACCCTCTCTGGTCCCTCCCGCCTCCCCATGTCCCCGGTGGGCCTCAGAACCCCCATCTCACAGACCACAGCCAAGCGGCCCACCTGCCTTGCTTCCTGGAGTTCATGATCCCGGGGTGAGGCTATCCCCACCCCCTGCCCTTCACCCACCCTCACCCCCCTGTCCCTGTCTCTCCCACAGAGCTGAGGACGATGAATTCGGAATGGAGAGCAACCTGTACCAGGACGTGGACCTGAGGTACTGCCTGTGTGAGCGGGTACTGTGACGGGTGTGGGGGGACAGGGACTCTGTGGGAGGCCCCTCGTAGGGGGGATGAGCATGCACAGATGACCTCTTTCTGCCCTTGAACACAAGTGCATTCCCGCTCCAGGGCCTTCACACTTACGGTCGGCTCTGATTGGAACCCCTTTGCCCATGTCGCTCGGCCAGCTCTTTCCTCTCAGTCCCCGCTCAGCTGTTCCCTCCTCACAGAAGTCCACCTGGAACTCCAGCCTTCCTGACGCTATGTCCCCACAGCCATGCGGTCCAGCCTGGGCTTGGGGACAGGAGAGCAGGAGCTGGGAGGAGACCAGCCTGGCTCGAAGCTTCTCAGCTGAGCCCGGGATATGCCAGAGAGAGGTGTGGACTTGGCCATTTGCCGTGTCTAAGACCCAGCTCGGGCTCAGTAAGATGAGGTTCCTGCTTCCAGGATGTGTGGAGGGTCCAGGTCTCACCTGGATCCACATAGTTTCCTCCCTGCCTTTGTCCTTCTCCACCCATCCACCCATTTACACTCCCACCCATGGATCTACCACTCTGCTTCCCTCCGTCCATTGCCTTCCCATTCATTCATCCATCCTTCCATGCAGCTGTCCACTCACCTAACTACTCATCCACCACCTAACTATCCATCCCTCCAACCGTCCAGCCATCCATTCTCACCCACACCCACCTACTCACCCACCCATCAGCCCGCTGATCTACCCACCCATTTACCCATCTACATCCCTATTCCTCCATTCGCTGACCCATTATTCTCTCTTTCCTCCGATCGATCTGCTCACCCGCCCATTCGTTTATCTATTAATCCCTCCATGCGATCTTCCATCATTTAGCTACCCGTCTACCCGGCCCTCCGTCCACTCTCCCAGTCATCCACCTGCCCGTGCACGGGACAGCTGAGCCTTAGTTTCTGCCTTTGTGACATGGAAATGAAGCTGCCTCGTTAGGGCTGTTTTGAGGAGTCCATGAAGATACTCCCCGTAAAACACTCATCAGTCACAAGGCCTGGTATAGTAAGTGCCCACTAAATGGGAGTGATTCTGCTTCTTATTGTGGTCCGGGGCCTTTGTGTTCCTCCAGCAAAGAAGACAAGGAGAAAAAAGAGAAAAAGGCCAAGGAGGAAGGAGAGAGCAACTTGGGGCTGGAACCGGAGGACGAGAAGCCCGCGGACCAGGAGAAAACCAAGAACACAGTCATGTGAAGACTGACTGCCCACTCCTCCAGGCGGACCCCGCCCCCCAGATGTCCCTTCCACACCCTACAACCGATGACCTCACCCTGCAGCCACCGAAACACAGTGCCCCAATGAAGAGGCCTGGGGTCTGCTCCGCCCCCTCCAGGGGTATCCACGGGCCTTTCTTCCCAATTTGCCCCGCCCGGTGACTCTTGCATTTGGTTACGGAGAGACCGCCAAGCCCCGGCGACCTCATGGCTCCCCCTGCTGCCACCCTCTACCTGGCCTCTTTTCCCTCTGCCGGATGTCTCCTGGCACAGAGCCCCAGGACCAATATGAGTCAGGGGTCTGCAGCTTGGGGACCTGCATTAAAGTGATCAGAGCCCTTCGCAAGGGCTCCTGTTGTGTCTCAGGACCGTTTCCTGCTGGGAAAGGCAGCTCTTGGTTTGAGGGGTGCCGCAGGGGTGGGTATGGAAGACCCAGCTGCACAGATGCGCGGGGCAAAGTAACCACCCCCCTGGCAAGCCTGATTTTGCTAAGGAACCCTGGACTTTGAGCCCCCGCGGTCTCCAGGGAAATCCTTGCTCCCTCCTCCCTGGGGTTTTGGGTCACGTGACCCCGTTTCAGAGAACCTGGTCTTGGAGGAGGGAGGGGCCCAGGGCCTTGCATTTTCTTAGGAAGAAACAAGCACTTTCTCCTGTTTCCCCCTTCTCCTCACTTTCTCCGGGCCCTGGGCTTTGCCCTGGATGTGAACTATTTCTTAAGAAGTTAAATACCCTTAACGAGGACTTTGACGAAGTATGGCATTTGGGGTTCCGTTCTGGGACCCGTAGCTGGGCTTCTGTCCGGGAACACTTCCAGGATCGTCCACCAGGGGGCGGAAACCCATAAACAGAACGAACGAAATAAAAGCCCTAACGGAGGCTCCCCCTGAAGGCCTGGTATCGTTATCCTGTCTCAGCCAGTACCTAATTAGTCCAATTTCCCAGCTGAAGATACTGAGGCTTAGAAAGAAGGAAGCCACCGGGCAGGTCTCCCTGGCTGTTGCTGGCAGAGCTGGGAGTGACGTCCAGGCTGCCCCAAACAGGGGAGCGCTTGCAGGCTGTGGCGAAGGTCAGATTTGAAGGATGTAGGATGGGGGGGCAGGGGCTGGGGTGGGAGGAGTATTCCTTCTTCACCTAGGAGAACTCTGCTCCTCCGCAGTGCTGTGTGGCCTCAGGGAGGCGGCCCGGCCTCTCTGAGCCTGAGTCGCCTCTTCTGCGACGTGAAGACAAGGGTTCTGAGCACCGGAGTGTGAGGCTCCGGGGCCGAAGGGACACTGCCAGGCCTGGCACATACTAGATGCTCAGGAAATGAGCTCCCTACCTTTTCGGAGCCTCCTTCTCCCACGGCTCTGGCTATGGAGCGTGAGGGGATCAGGGTGAGCTTCAGGGAGACAGGGTGCTGGGATGCTTGAGACTCTGGCTCCCCCCACCCTCCAGGGAGCCCGGAACCCAGGGAAGGGAGCCCCACCCTCCCGCTTCCTGCGGCACCGGCCACACCCTGCCCTGGGGTGCCCTGGGCAGCCATCCCACTTCCTCCTCCGGTGGGGGCTGCACCCCAGAACCTGCTGGGCAGGGGCGAGGGCAGACGGAGCAGGATGGATAGATTCTGGACAACCCCCAGCCATCTCTCCCTTTTGGCGGTTCTGGTCTCGCAGCCGGTTCAGGCCCAACCCCGTAAGGCCTTGGGGGGCAAGGAGCGGGGGACGTGGGGGAGAGCCCCAGCCTGGCGGCCAGGACGCTGACCCCGCGCTGCTCCCGCCCGCAGTGGCCCAGAGGAAGCCGTGGCTGGTAGGGCTGGGGGCCGCGCTGGCCTTCCTCTTCCTCGTCTTCGTCCTCGCGGTGGTCTACGCCGTCTGGTGCAGCGAGTCTCGCGACAGGTGGGCCCCAAACTCTCGGAACCCGCCCTCCCTAAGCCTCGCTCCTCTGTGCCCCGCCCTCTCTAAGCCCCGCCCCTGTCGGAGCCCCTCTCTGCACTGGCCCCGCCCATCTCTAATCTAATCCCCTCTCCCCTGAGGCGGCTGGGGCTCTGGGGTAATTTTTTGATTCAGAATCGATGGTGAAGGGAGGGGCTCACATAATCTCGACAACTTCGCTACTGGCTGTCGACCTGCCAAAGGAGGTGGTTTCCTCACAGAGGGCCTCGTCCCTCTAGTGTTTCACGTGGGTTCTGTAAAGTCTTTGTCACCTCCCCTCTTACCCCTGTCCATTTATCTACCCAGCTATTCACATCCACTTATCCGTCCATCTACTTATCCAACTACCCATCCAACCCTCCCTCTTTCCAGCCATCCATCATCCCTCTCTTCCTCCTTCCCTCTTCCCAACCTCCATCATCCATCCGTCCATCCATCCGTCCGCCCTTCCATTCCCATCCATCCATCCATCCATCCATCATCCATCCATCCATCCATCCATCCATCCATCATCCATCATCCATCCTCATCATCACCATCCATCCACCATCAATCCACCTTCCCACCTCCCATCCACCGTACCTGCTCATCACCATCGCCTCCCCTTATTCACCCACACTCCCACCAGCTGGTCCATCCCCCGCCCCCGCTCTTGCCCATCCAGTTGCCAACAGTTTGGGGAGCCAGGAAGCCAGAGGGGCCAGACATTTAAGAGTGTCATTTGGGCTCGTGCACCTTAAGCCCGGGCTCCAGCACCTTCTTCCTGTGTCCTCACCTGCCTGAGTCTCAGCGTCCCGTTCTGGACCATGGGAACACGGGCATAGGAATCAGAGGTTCTCGGAAGAATCGTAAGAGGCCTGCAACACTGTTAAGCCCTTGTTAAACTGGGGTATCTGGGTCCTACTTGTCTCCACAGCAATAATGAGAAGGTGGAGGAGACCGTGAGAAAGAAGGAAGGAGAGGGTGACTGGGACCTGGAGCTGGAGGAGAAAGAGGAGCCTTCAAACCACGCACAAGTGGCGAGTGCCTCCCCATGAAGGCTTCCCGCTCACCTCCTCCAGGCAGCCCCCAGGTGTGCTCCAGGGCCTGCTCTGCACCCTCTAAGCAAAGGCCTGGTTCTGGGGCCAGCAAAATGACTCTGCCAGGGTAAAGTGTCCCTGGATGGAGAGGGCCCAGGACCTGCCCCGCCCCCCTGCCCCAGGAGGGCTTCAGCACATTGCCTGGGCATTGCACACCCTGTTCCCAAGCTTGGTTTCTGCCTGGACATTTTCAAGCCTGAGGGCACCCCTGGACAAGGGGCTGGCCCTGACCCCGAGATCCCCACCATTTCACATCTCTGCCTAGTCTGCATCGCAGGCATGTTTTTCACCTACTGCCTGATTTTTTTTTTTTCCCATCTGATTTCTGCTGCTTTTCAGATTTCCCCTGAAAATCCAGCTCCCCTCCTGTCTCAAGGTCTTTCACGGCCCTGCCCCATGAGTGCACAAGAAGCATTTGGCCCCCGGCCCCTCTCCTGGCCTCCGTTTGCGTCTCTGCCACGTGGGAGGTTGGGGGAACCCCCAGCACATCCTGCTCAAGCTCCCTTTCCATAGGCAAGAGGGAAGATGGGGAGAAACCGTGCAGATGGCCCTGCCAGTCCTTGCGGGACCCAGGGCACAGCCAGCCTGCCTTCTGCATTCTTCCTTTGCTGCTCTTGACTGTGAACTTGGAGCAGGCTCTGCACCCGGCTGTCTCCTGGGGAATGAGGGCCCTTTCCTCTGTATGCTGGGTTTCTGGGCCCTGTCCTGGGAGCTGCCGCACCCAGGAGCTGGCGTGTGGGGTGCCTATCCTGCATGCCCGGTGTCGGCTCTGTGGAGAAGGTTGGAGTCCCAGCTTTCTTGCTGTGTGGCCCAGGGCAAGTAACTCAAACTCTCTGAGCCGAAGTGTCCCGCCCTGTAAAAGGGGAGGAAGACGACTAGACCTCCTCTAAGTCCTGGTGACGATGAAGCGAAATAATGTCTACCAAAGTCACGAGCACGGAGCCAGAACCCAAAAGGTGGCTGATGAACGTCAGCTCTTTGTCATGCTGGAATGATGACCATGCTGCGGGAGGAGCCTCTCGACTGAGGGGGATCCGAGGCGCACTGAGTGTGTCTTCAGACTGCGCAGGAATTGTCTGCCACCAGCCTCTTCTGAGCTGTCAGTCTGCGGTCCCCGAGGCTTGGGGGCGGAGGGGAGGGTGAGGGGAGGGGTTGCCTGGTCTCATTTTCCGCAGGGGGCGGGACTTCCTCACTCGGGGTCGTCTGGAAAGTTTAGGGGACACGTTTTTTTGGCGTTGTCACAAACCTGCCCCCTTTTATGGCATTTAGTGGGGGACCCATGGATGGCAAACAGCCTGCGATGCTGTGACAGCACCCCCAAAGCAAAGAATTGTTTCAGCCTAGAGATCAATAGCCGAAAAACACTGAGGCTTTCCTTGAGATCGAAGGCCAGATTGAGCCTCCCACCCCAACCGAGCCGCGACCCATGCTGGGTCCTCACCCTCAGTATCCTGCCAGCGTCCCCCTTTCCTGCTGCCGGGAGGGGCGGGACCGTGAGTATGGGGGCGGAGGGGACTGGGGCTGCCTGCGGCTCCCTCCCCCCAGAGCCTGATTTCTGGGTCCAGGTCCTGAGCCCGCCCACCGGAGAGCGCCAGGCTGAGGGCAGGAGCAAAGGCCCAGCCGAGGAGTGGGGAGAGGGTTGCAGCCAGCAGGGGCGCTGCCGGGGAGGCCAGGACCCAGAGGTCTGCGCCACCACCCAGAGCAGGTGCTAACCAGGGGGGCTGGACTGTTCTCTGTGGGGGGCCGTCCTGGGCACTGGGGCGTTGAGCAGCATCACCCCCCACTCCATGCCAATAGCTTCTTCCTCCAGTCATAACCACCACAGATGTCCCCAGACGTTGGTGAATGTCCCCTGGGGACATCTGATCTACAGGCCTCAGGAAACCTGCCGGTTCCCACAAAGTGTTGGGGTCCCCGGCCCTGCAGCCACCCCACCCCTCCCCGCCCCAGCCTCTTCCCTTTACCTGGCCGGAACACAGAACAGCCTGCACCGGCCCAGAAAGGACTAAGACAGCCAGGAGTGGAAACATAACTTGTTTAATTTTTATACATTTTTTCTTTTTTTTTTTGCTTTTATTGAATCTTTTATGGAACCCCCCCTTTTTTTTTCCTTTTTTTTTCTTTTTTGCATAGGGAAACAAACAAACAAAATAATAACAGCCAGAGTCACTTTCTGTAAATGGTACTTAGGCGCGTCCGCGAAAACCGAAATGATTGAGTAATATACAGGTTATGACGTGCAGGAGCGGGGCGGGCGAGCTGGGAGAGGGAGGAGGCTGGGCCCGGGCCTGCCCACATGTCCCCTGGTCCCCCTCGCGTCCCCACACTGGGAAGGGGGAGGAGGACTAGGTGGGCGGTGGACCCAGCCCGAACCTTCTCTGCGCTCGGGTTCAGGAGCGTGGGGTGTATGTGTGTGTCTTTGTTACCCGGTGTGTGAGGCAAGCAGAAAGCGAGACACAGTAAACTATCCTGGTAATATCAGTAAAATACAAAATGAGAAAAAAAAAAACCTCAAAAAAAAATATCTCGGAAGAAAATGAATAGCAACACCACCAAAAACTGGAAGGAAGAAAGGAAGAGAGGGAGGGAGGGAGGAAATTCAGAGGAAAATGGGTCTCTCTCCCTCCTTTCCGCTGCCCCACGTGCTGTGTGCTCTGTCCCTCAGCCACTCTGCTTGTCCTCCTTCCACGTGGGGTTCTGGGGGGTGGGAGGGCAGGGAGCTGGGGCAGGGGCCAGGACCCCTGGACTTGAATGGGGCTTTGGTTTCAGGGGGCCTAACTGGGACCCAGGATGGGAAGGTCAACAGCTAGATGTGTCGATGCATCTTGGGAGTGGGCTTCGGGGAGTCCCACCCGGAGGGGACCTGGGGAAGCTCCTGTCCCTTTTCCAGGGGTCCCCTTCCAACCAGGAGGTGTAGATGGAGGGCTGTGGGGAGGGCAGAAGCTTGGGGGTATGTCACTCCCTTCCCGTCCCAGAGCCCTTATTCCTGTTAGATCTCGCCTCCTCCTTCCTGAGGCCGGGCCCTTGGGGGGCCTGAGGGAGCAGAGGTGGGGGAGTACCCCAAAACCACCAGCAGACATGTGAGGCACTGCTTGGGAAAAGTCTGTTTTGGTATCGCTGGCGACAAGTCCTGCTGGTATGGCTTTGGGTCCGTCTGTCTCCCTGCCTCGCCGGGGTGGGGGGTGGGCCTCGGGCCAGCTCGGACCCCACACACTCTGAAACGCTGAAGGACGAATGGATGGATGGGGGCAGGCTGTGTCAGTGTGGAGGTGGGGCTCTCCAGGTGCAGAAATGGGGAAAGATGGGAGGATGGGTCTGGAACCTCAACACCCTCCGGAAAGACAGTAAAGGCTGGGGTCTCAAGAGAGAGAATCCAGGCCAAAATAAAGAGCAGCCACTGTATAATCTGTTACAAGAAAAAAAAAAATCCAAAATTATATATATATGTATAGTATAGTCCTACACTGCAGGTCAGAGTACCATTGGAGAAGCCGGAGGGAGTGTCTGTGCTGTGTCTTTATTAGGGAATTCTGGGCTGAGTTGTATTTGGTCTAACTGGCCTTGCGTGTCTGCTAGGTTTTCCTCCCTGAGGCACAGTTCTGACACGGAGGGTTCATGAGGGCGCAGTCATCTGCACCAGCGGGGCAGCAGCCCCGAGTCTCGCTGAAGTTCTTTTCTGGATGCAGTTGTCTGGCTTTCTCCGGGGTGAAGGTCAGGACTGCAGCCCAGGGGCAGGTTTCTCCGAGTCCAGCATTCGAGTCTTGACTTTGAGCTGCCTCTCACACCTGGTTGGTGTCCAGGCTGCCTCATCCCAAGACAGGAGCAGAGCTGCGTCTGTGCATATTTTAGAGGGGCCTCCCTTCTTTTCTAACACCAGGCTTGGACTAAGCGACCCAACTAGAGGAATTTACATAGAGTGGGGATGGATGGTGTGGTGGTGGGTGTGACACTTGGGAGAGAGGTGGCCTGAGAAGATGTCAGTTTCCTACACGAAAAAAAAAACCCACAGGGAAAAAAAAAAAACCACCCAATGGCCTCTCACCCCCACGTCGGGGCATGAGCGCAGACTGCAGAGCGGCTCAGGGTCTGGTTCTTGGTGTTTCTGCCTTATTCTGCCTGCAGCAGGGGGCCTGGGAATTCTGCCCACTGGGGATCCAGTAGCTTTTCCGAGAAAAGGGGGCGACCGCAGGATGCCATGCTGGCTGGGAAGGACCTGCTCCCAGCTCTCAGCGGGGTGCTGAGGGCGCAAGCGCACAGCCGGGGGCCAGGAAGGGCGGTGGTGGGTACGGGTCACGGAGGGTTAAGAATGTCCCAGCAAAGCCCCTGGGAGGGGTCCTGGTAGGGAAGCCCTCTGCCACCAGCTGCTCCCACCTCCCTGGAGGGAGCCTATGAAAACTGACGCACATGGCCTTGGGCTCTGGCCAAGGGGCAGCTCCTAAGGGCAGTGTCATGGCCGGATGAGACCGAGGTCTGGACTCTCCCTCTGTCCCCTGGGGCCTGCCGAAGTGTCTTTTGGGAAGAAAACACGGATGAGCGTATGATGGC
>NW_024347792.1:0-510 GCF_902729225.1 Pteropus medius | reverse complement strand
GCTTGGAGGTGTGGAAGCTACAATGTTTCCTTGTGGTTTTTGTTTTGGTTGTTATTTTATTTCCTACACTAGCATGTAAATTTGTTTTGGTCAAAAATGTCTGTGTTAATCTATTTAAATAGACAGGACAATGTTGCCCTTAAGAAAAGAAATATTATATTGGCACATTCTATTCTAGAAATGCCTTCCCTGTTATCTAAATGTATAGCTCATATCTTATTTTAAATTAAGATTTCTAAATTAGAGGAGATTTCAACACTAGTTTTGCAAAGAAAAGAAGTTCACATGAAGCTCCAACTGTTGTAAAGAAATGTAAAATTATAACACTTGCTGAATTCCAACATCCATTCACTATTTTTTTTAAACACACCAAATAAACTTATATGTAAAGAACATATATGTTCAGTTTACACACATACAAAAATCAATACAATCATTAGCAAATACATAGATTATGTTTAAAAACATAGCTTTGACATTTAAAAGCTATTTTGTTAATTGAGTCCAAGT
>NW_024347791.1:32794346-32841919 GCF_902729225.1 Pteropus medius | reverse complement strand
GGGGTCATAGGCCACCTTCCCCTGATTCAACCTCCCTGAAAGAGCCAGTATCTGTTCAAGTCCCATTGAAGGTGATTCCAGGAGGTGGAGGTGAGCCTACTGTCATCTACTCGCCATTCAGTACTAGTGATTTATATAATTGGAAATTGCAAACGCCATCCTTTTCCGAGAAACCACAAGGACTAACCTCCCTTTTAGAGTCTATTTTCTTTACCCATCAGCCCACTTGGGATGATTGCCAACAGCTCTTACAGGTCTTATTCACTACTGAAGAAAAGGAAAGAATTTTGCGGGAGGCGGCTAGAGGAGTAACAGACCCAAATGGGCAGCCCACAGCAGACTTAACCAGGTTACAGGCTGTGTTTCCGACTCAACGTCTCCAGTGGGATCCAAATACAGATCAGGGTAAGGAGGCTCTCCTAAGGTATCGCCAGTTTCTGCTACAGGGACTCCGGGCTGCTGCACGTAGACCAATAAATCTGTCCAAGGTAAGTGAAGTAATTCAGACTAAGGACGAGTCGCCTGCAGCATTCTTGGAAAGACTATTAGAGTCTTACCGCTTATATACACCTATTGACCCGGAGGACCCCAACAATAGAAGAGCCATTAATTTGGCCTTTGTGAGCCAGTCGGCCCCAGATATTAGAAAAAAGTTACAGAAGCTAGAAGGTTTTGAGGGAGAAAATTTATCCAAATTGCTAGAAATAGCCCAGAAAGTTTTTAACAATAGAGACGATGTGCAGAAAATAATGTTTGTGGGGAAGGGACCTATGCCAGGCAGAGGAAGAGGAAGGAGCCGAGGAGGAAGATCAGGATTTGTCAGGCCACCTGGACCAGGGGATAAACAGGTTGGCCTTGAAAAAGACCAGTGTGCCTATTGCAGGCAGAAAGGGCATTAGAAGAATGAATGTCCTAAGCGAACAGAAGGTGAAAAGAAAAAGCCAGACTCCCTAATTCTTTTGGAAGATGAATAGGGTTGTCAGGGCTCTAAAGGCCCCCGGGAGCCTCGGATAACCTTAAATGTAGGGGGCCAACCTGTGAATTTTCTGGTAGACACTGGAGCGACTTATTCTGTTTTAAATCAACCCGTGGGGCCTGTGAGTAAAGAAAAAACCACGATTCTGGGGGCAACTGGACAAGGAAAAGCATATCCTTGGACTCAGGCTCGTATAACTGATTTAGGAAAAGGAACCATCACCCATTCCTTTTTGGTTATGCCTGAGTGCCCCTATCCTCTGTTGAGAAGAGACTTGTTACAGAAATTACAAGCCACAATTACATTTGGATCAGATACTAACACCCTTACTTTAGGGGATGGGCCCTCTTACATCTTATACGTAGCCCCGTTATCAGAAGAGTATATCCTGATAGATCAAGGGCCTTTAGAAACCTCCTCGCCCTTGATGGAAAAGTAGAAGAAGAAGATTCCTGTAGTATGGGCCGAAAATAATCCCCCTGGGTTGGCTATTCATCAGCCCCCAATAGTAGTGACTCTTAATAGTGATGCTATGCCGGTGCGGGTGAAACAATATCCTATTAATCAAAAGGCTCGAGTAGGAATTGCTGCACATATCAGACGACTTCGCAAGGCTGGCATATTAATACCTTGCCACTCTCCCTGGAACACTCCACTGTTGCCAGTACAGAAACCAGGGACCGAGGACTACAGACCAGTTCAGGATTTGAGGGAAGTCAATAAGAGAGTAGAAACTATACATCCCACTGTGCCTAATCCTTATACCTTGCTAAGCCAGTTGCCACCGAGCCATCAGGTATATACTGTTTTAGATTTGAAGGATGCCTTCTTTACTCTGCCCTTAGCTAAAGCTAGTCAGCCGATTTTTGCCTTTGAGTGGGAAGACCCTGAGACGGGACAACAAAGACAGTTAACTTGGACTCGACTCCCACAAGGGTTTAAGAATTCCCCCACCTTGTTCGATGAAGCACTGAGCCGAGACTTGGCAGGATTTCGGCAGAGTTATCCTGAAACCGTGCTGTTGCAATATGTAGATGACCTTTTGTTAGCTGCCGAAACAACAGAGACATGCACTAAGGCCACTGAAGATCTGCTGAATGAACTAGGAGAGAAGGGCTATCGGGTGTCTGCTAAAAAAGCCCAGCTGTGTACCCCCTCGGCTACTTATTTAGGTTATAAGCTAAATAAAGGAGAAAGGCAATTATCTGAAAGTAGGATTGAGGCAATCCTACGCATTCCTCCGCCAAAAACTAAAAGGCAAGTACGAGAATTTTTAGGAGCTGTTGGGTACTGCCGTTTGTGGATTTTGGGGTTTGCTGAAATTGCCAAGCCACTGTACGACTGCACAGCGGGAAAAGGAGAAAACATAGAATGGGCAATAGAGCAGCAGCAAGCCTTTGAGACACTGAAGAAAGCCTTAACCACAGCTCCAGCATTGGCCCTGCCAAACTTAGAAAAACCATTCCAATTGTTTGTGACTGAGGTAAGGGGAATTGCTAAAGGGGTGTTGACTCAGACATTGGGCCCATGGAAGAGACCGGTTGCCTACCTATCTAAAAGACTAGATTATGTAGCAGCAGGGTGGCCCAGTTGTCTGCGAGCTGTTGCAGCTACGGCGGTTCTAGTGAAAGAAGCCCATAAATTGGCACTTGGGCAGCCTGTGACTGTTATTGGACCTCACTTTGTGGAGCGGCTCCTGAAGGGACCACCCGAGCGATGGATATCGAACACTCGGATCACCCAGTATCGGGTACTCTTATTAAACCCTCCACAGGTTCAATTTGCAAAACCAATGGTGTTAAACCCAGCGACTTTGCTCCCGGATGATGATCCCCAGGAACCTGTACATGAATGCAGTGACCTGCTGGAAAGTTTAACTGGGGTAAGACCTGATTTGCGGGATGAGCCCTGGCCTAACCCCGATGTCACTCTATATACGGACGGAAGCAGTTTTGTCACTGAAGGCATCAGGTATGCGGGAGCAGCAGTAGTTGCTGATGACACCGTTGTTTGGGCTCAGGCTCTTGGACATGGGGCATCAGCCCAAAAGGCTGAACTCGTTGCTCTGACTGAAGCTCTTAAATGGGCTCAAGGAAAGACTGTTAACATCTATACTGATAGCCGATATGCCTTTGCAACGGCACATGTACATGGAGCCCTGTACAAGGAAAGAGGACTATTGACATCAGGGGGAAAGGAAATTAAGAACAAAGAGCAGATTTTGGCTCTTTTGGAGGCTATCTGGCTACCTAAGAAAGTGGCTATTATCCATTGCCCCGGCCATCAAAAAGGGGAAGGAGCGGTAGAAAAAGGAAACCGCTTGGCAGATAAAACAGCAAAGGAAGTAGCCAGAAAACCAGTGGGGACTAACGTCATAATTGGTCCCCTTCTTGTGCCCCCCTTGGTACAGGCTCCAAACTATAGCCCCCAAGATATAGAGTTGGGGAAGCAACTGCACGGGAAGTTTGAACATGGGTGGCTTTGAATTCCAGATGGAAGGCCGGTCCTCCCTGCTGCGCTTGGTAACACCTTAATTAGCCAGATGCATAATGCTACCCATCTTGGAGGAACTAAGTTAATTGAACTGCTAAAAAGAGACTATTATATTCCTGGACTAACCTCAAAGGCTCGGGATGTGAGTGCACGATGCCCAATATGTGCACAGGTCAACTCTCACCCCATCCCAAAGGAAAATATCGGCACTCGATTAAGAGGACAAGCTCCTGGAGAGCATTGGGAAGTGGACTTTACAGAAGTTGCTCCTGGCACTTTTGGATTTAAATATCTTCTAGTATTTATTGACACCTATTCTGGATGGACTGAGGCCTTCCCCACAAAGAAGGAAACTGCACAAGTAGTAGCTAAGAAATTAATTACAGAAATAGTGCCTCGATTTGGCTTGCCCTTATCATTGGGGTCCGACAATGGCCCGGCATTCATTGCCCAAACAAGTCAAATGTTAGCTAAGGTATTAGGGATTAATTGGAAATTACATTGTATTTACAGACCTCAGAGTTCAGGACAAGTAGAAAGGATGAATAGAACACTTAAGGAAACTTTAACTAAATTTAAGCTGGAAACTGGGGAGAATTGGGTGAGCCTTCTTCCTTTTGCTTTGTTATGGGCCCGGTGTACTCCATATATTATGGGAATTTCCCCTTATGAAATAATGTTTGGGAGACCTCCCCCTTTACTCCCTAAAATTGGAATTGAAAAGGTTACAATGAGTAATAATACAAGTCTCCTTAAGTCTCTACAGGCCTTGCAACAAACCCAAAATCAAGTCAAGGGCTTGATTAAAGCTGCTAGACCGACTCCGGGGACATCACAGCCTCACCCACATCATCCAGGCGATTGGGTGTGGATAAAGAAGATCCAGCCTGCTAGCCTAGAGCCCCGGTGGGATGGTCCGTTTCCAGTAATCCTGACCACACCAACGGCTGTCAAAGTTGCAGGAAAAAGACATTGGATTCACCATACCCGCCTTAAGACAGCTCAACCTCCCCCGGAGACAGAGAAATGGAAGGCAACACCCACAGAGGATCCACTCAAGATAAGACTCTCGCGGGAATAATTATAATTGGGTTAATTGTTATCAATAATGTAAAAGGGAACCCTCATCAACCTCAACAGGCTAAATGGGAATTAATTAAATCAGAAACAGGCATCCCCATATTAGTAAACCAGACTATGTACCAGCCTACATTTCATGTGGATTTGTGTGATATATTAGGAAAGAAATTTAATTTTATAAGTGATGCTAATTTTTTATCTGACCCCTGGTATGGTTGTGGCAGGGAGGACAAAGAAAGAGGTATTCAACAAGTAGAGTTATATATGTGTCCCAGAGAAGGCCAAAGCACTTGCCATAAGCTAAACCAATATTATTGTGGTCATTGGGGTTGTGAAACCATAGCCCCTTGGAAGAACACAGACCCCTTTCTGACTCTTACACGACCTAGTCAGTCTTCCTGTGCCACAGCAGGGAAATGCAATCCTGTCATTTTTACTGTCAAAAATTGGGAAGATCCATCTTGGGTGATTAGAAAAACCTAGGGATTAAGGTTGTATGTTTTTGGAACTGATCCTGGAGTGTTAATAACAATACAGAAAAAGCCTGTCAGGATGCCACCGTTAGTTCTAGGTCCTGTTAGGCCTAATGACGGAGGGTTAAACGCCTTAACTCCTACACAGTCAGCAATTACTAGGAGCACTAATAATGCCAACAAAGGACATAGACCTAGACAGCCTTATAGACCCCCCAGGGATACTCCTGAATCTGTCTTGACCATGCTGAATAATGTCTATAAGTTTGCTAATGACAGTAACTCAAATGCTACAAAAGGTTGTTGGTTTTGTCTGAACCCTGCCCCACCTTATTATGTAGGACTTGGTGTCATTGCTAACCTTGGCACAGATCAAACTGCTATTAGGAATGTAACATCTCCGAATGTTACTATTTGCCCTTGGGGAACCAAAAACCCATCTGTAACGTTAGGAAATTTACAAGGAAAGGGAACTTGTGTGTATACTAGCACTTATAGAGTTAATAAATCTAGGTATAAGGAAAATCGTAAATCATCTATTTTAGTAAATAGCACCTCTTCTACTTATTTAGCGGCCCCTAGTGGCACTTGGTTTGCTTGTAATACTGGTTTAACTCCCTGTATTAATCTTAACTATTGGAAAAATAATACTGGATTTTGTGTGCTGGTTCATGTTATACCTCAGGTGTATATGATGAGCGGACAAGAAGGAAGACAAGTAATAGATTTGTGGGGAGGATATAACTATCCTCGGCGTAAGCGAGCAGTTCCACTGCTTGTGCCGCTCCTAGCTGGCCTAGGAGTGGCAGGATCAGCTGCAATTAGGACTGCTGCTTTGGTTACAGGGAACCAAGGTATAGCCTGGCTCACAAAGCAGATTAATGACGATTTAAGCACTCTAGAGAAATCAATTAATCATCTTGAAACATCTCTTAATTCTTTAGCTGAAGTAGTACTGCAGAATAGAAGAGGTTTAGACCTCTTATTTCTTAAGCAAGGAGGTTTGTGTGTAGCACTAGGAGAAACTTGCTGTTTTTATGTTAATCATTCTGGAATTATTAGGGATAGTTTAGCATTAATTAGACAAAGAGTAAAAGACAGAAATGAGAAGTTAAAACAAGGAAGCAACTGGTATGAATCTTGGTTTAATAGAAACTCTTGGTTAACCACGTTATTGTCGGCTATAGCAGGACCATTGATAATTCTGCTGTTATTACTGACCTTTAGGCCATGCTTGATCAAATGGGTTAAGAGTTTAATCCAATCCAATATAACTGGGGCAAAGATTTTAATTTTAGGAGCGTCAGCCCCGACCCATTGGCCAGAAATCCCGACTTCTGACTCGAAGATTGAGTCATTCTAAAGAAAACCAGTGGGGAATGTAATGGCCTGCTGAAATGTGAAAGGGTTAAAGAATAATTAAAACCTGAAACTGGACAAAGGAAGTCTATAACTTAGGCCTAGTTTCTGGAACCCCTAACCACATTCTGTTAATCATGAAACTTGTAACAATGAGCTCATACGCTAACTGCCAGTTTTAGCCTGTGTAACCCTGCTTGCTTGCGTGGCATGAAAAATAATCCATTGTATATAAGCTGAAAATTACTGTTTGGCCATCGCCCATGGGAACACTGGCTATTGTCCATGGGAACATAGGCAATCACCCGTAGGAACATAACATTCTAACACAAGCTTTCTGCTTCTGTACTTCCCGCTTGCACACCTGACCAGTGGGTTGACAGGTAGTGAATAGGAGAAAGATGGACCTTTGTGTTTAAGACAGAATGAAGAATGGGATTTGGGGCTTAAAAACCTTGTATCTTGGCATTTCGAGGCTGCTCCTTTGCAAGGACAGCCGCCGGCTAATAAACTGTCTCCTGGTTAAGAGCACTCAAGTTGGGTCTGGTTATTCTGGACACAACATTAACAAAATTGGTATAGAAGGAAAATACCTTAATATAATAAAGGCCATCTATGACAAACTCTCAGCCAACATTATACTTTATGGCGAAAAGCTAAAAACTGCCGCGGTCCAGCCACGACAGGATCCAGGGGGCCCCGAAGGTGGGCAAGGCGTCGGCGCGGGAGACAGTCGACTACACAGCTCAGAGGCGGTGTGACACTGTTCCGTTTTATTGTGATTTGAGTACAACTTTTATACTTTTTATTTGGCATTTGATTATACTTTGTTGTTAAGGTAGCAGGGAGTTAAATTTCTGTGGTTAGGCGGAGCAGAAAATCTTATAGAGTATATTATTATTAATGTTCATGATTAACTAGTACATTTTTCTCTCAATCATTAGAACAGAACTACCTGATGGAACAATCTAAACTTTTAATTCTTATATCTATTACGTAAGATACAGTTTGATATAAGTAAAGGTGATAGATAGATGTATTCATAACAGCAAGTATTGGCTTGTGGGCAGACATTGTTCTTCTTTCTGCCTGAAGAAATCTTTTAAATGCTATTTGATTTATGCTATATCTAAAGTTCAAGCTGAACCTTCTCATAGCTGTTCAAAAGTTTTCTTGGTGCAGTGATGAGGAAAATATTTATAAAAATCAGTTTTACAAAGCTGCTTTCATAAGCTAAGTTTCTGTTCCTTTGTTTTTAAGCACCAAGGAGATCCTGACCTAGCCAGCCTTTCTATGAAACTTAAACTACTATAAGGCACATGAATTCTATCTTTATTCATTACATGTATACTATCTTTATTATAAGCTTCTGAATAAGGCAAAGGAAGATCAGGTAATCTTTTCATACTATTAGCCCCCCTAGGTGGATACCAGAGTTTTCTATTTATCCACTAGGCCACAAAAGGAGGCCCTTCTATAGTAGGCACAGGCTTATGAGTAAATTTCTTATCCTTTATTAATTTTTCTACTAACTGCATGGGAACAGGAGTATAAACTGGTTCTAGTAATTCAGCTTGTTATAATTTATTCATAATATCTTTAAGAGGCGCATCAAAAGGAATTTCCCTTAATAATTGTTCAAATAAAGGGTTTATGCATTCTGGACACGTCAGGGTGACTAGAGCTGATTCCATACGCGGGGAATTTACTATGTTTTCCTCAGAGCCAATTTTGAGGAAATCCATTTGTATAGCGTTTATACTTACTAGAATTTGTGCTACCCAAATTCCCCCTATTAATAGAATCATTTCTAAGAAACCAATTATCCCTAAACACATGCCACGTCCTCGTTCTTGACGATGCATTCCTTGAAGCCTCTGTCCCCATCTCCGGACCTTGTCACGCAGTAGGGTAGAAAGAGGACGCGGCAAAAAACCTTCCCTCTAAGATCAGGAACAAGGCAAGGCTCTCCACTATCGCCACTCTTATTCAATATAACATTGGAAAGTCCTAGCAAGTGCAATCAGACAAGAGAAAGATATAAATGGCATCCAAATAGAAAACGAAGACGACAAGCTGTCACTATTTGTGGATGACATGATCCTCTATATAGAAAACCCTAAAGACTCCACAAGAACACTATTAGAAACAATAAACAAATACAGTAAAATCTCTGGATACAAAATCAACATTCAAAATTCATAGCTTTTCTATACTCTAATAATGAAGTGACAGAAAAAGACGTGGAAAAATTAATCCCTTTTGCAATTGCAACAAAAACAATAAAATACCTAGGAATAAATTTAACGAAACAAGCGAAGGACCTATATAATGAAAATTTCAAGACCCTATTAAAAATAATTGAAGAAGATACAAAGAAATGGAAAGGTATTCTGTGTTCTTGAATTGGTAGAATCAACATAGTTAAAATGACCATATCACCTAAAGCATTATACAGATTTAATGCAGTCCCCATCAAAATCCCATCAGCATTTTTTAAAGAACTAGAACAAAGAATTATCAGATTTTTATGGAAGCACAAAAGACCCTGATTTGCCAAAGCCCTCCTGAGTAAAAGGAACAAGGCTGGAGGCATCAATCTGCTCGACTTCAAATTATACTACAAAGCGACAGTAATCAAAACAGCATGGTATTGGCAAAAATACAGATGCACAGTCATGGGGAACAGAATCTAGATTTCAGAAATAAACCCATGTTTATATGGACAAATAATTTTTGACAGAAAGTCAGAAACATACGGTGGAAAAAAGGACCTTCTCTTCAATAAATGGTGGGAAAACTGGAAAGCCACCAGCAAAAGAGTGAAACTAGAACGTTGTCTATCACCACACACCAAAACTAACTCAAAATGAACTTAGGACCTAAATATAAGACCTGAAACAATAAAATGCAGAGAAGTGAACAAAGGAACTAAACTCAAGGACCTTGGACCTAAAGAGGATTTTACGAATTTGACCTCAATAGCAAGGGAAGTAAACCGAAAATAAATGAATAGGACAACATCAAACTAAAAAATCTTCAGCACAGTGAAAGAAACTGTCATCAAGGTAAAGAGACAACAATTCAAACAGGAAAATATATTTGCAAGCAACAGCTCTGATAAGAGCCTAATATCCAAAATACACAAATAATTCATACAACTTAATAACAACAACAACAAAACAAGTGATCCACTTAAAAAATGGTCAGAAGACTTTAACGGACACTTTTCCCTAAAGGACATACAAATGGCCAACATCTGTATAAAAAGATGCTCTATATTGCTAGCCATTAGGGAAATGCAAATCGAAACCACAATGAGATACCATCTCACACCTGTTAGAATGGCTATAATTAACAGGACAAGTAATAATAAAGTTTGGAGAGGATGCGAAGAAAAAGGAACCCTCATACGCTGCTGGTGGGATTGCGAATTGGTACAGCTAACATGGAGAACAGTATGGAGGTTCCTCCAAAAACTATGAATTGATCTACCATATGACACAGCAATCCCTCTACTGGGTATTTACCCCAAAGACTTGAAAACTCATATCTGAAAAGATATTTGCACACTGATGTTTATAACATCATCATTCACGGTGGCCAGGACATAGAAGCAACTGAAGTGTCCTACAACAGTTGACTGGCTAAGAAGCTGTGGTACATATATACAATGAAATATTACTCAGCTATAAGAAGAGATGAAATACTGCCATTTGTGACAACATGGATGGAACTCGAGCTAATCATGCTAAGCGAAATAAGCCAGACTGAAAAAGTCGAAAATCACATGATATATTTGTTGCTTTTAGATTTATATGTGGGATATAAACCTAAAAGCAACAAATGAACAGGACAAACAAACAGAGACTCATGGACATAGCCTATAGACTGGTAACCTATAGGTTACCAGAGGGTAGTAGGTCAGTGAGGAAGGTGTAGGTAGACGGTTAAAAGAGGTAAAATATAAGGGGTTAGGGGGAGGGTGAAGTGGGTAAAAGGGATCAAATATATGGTAGCTGAAGGAAACTGGACTTTGGGTGGTAAACACACAATAGAATACACAGATGTCAAATTATAATGTACACCTGAAAATTATATATTGTATTAACCCATGTTACCCCAATTAACTTAACAAATTATAAAAAACACTAGAAAGATTAAAATAAAAATAAGCAGAAAATAATGTAGAAGGTAGATACTGTGCACTGCTCCTCTCACAAACACATCAAGACTATAACAAAACTATAGAGCACCCATCATTGGCAATCTCCTGAGGTCTGGCTGAACAGAAGTTCTACACCTTGGGACGTACAGAAGAGGTGGAAACTTGAAACGACCTGGTCCCACAACCGCGTGTGGTTGTCGTGAATCTGCAGGTTTATCTTAGCTGCAAATTCGTCTCCCAC
Organism: Pteropus medius; assembly: GCF_902729225.1. NCBI lineage: Eukaryota > Metazoa > Chordata > Mammalia > Chiroptera > Pteropodidae > Pteropus > Pteropus medius. The sequence goes on along the minus strand of NW_024347791.1, from coordinate 32,831,129 downwards.
CTTGAGGAGCATGGGCTTCCAGTGCCACACAGAGCTCCCCAGTCCAGGGTTCCAGTACCAGGAAGAGAAGTTCTCATGACCCTTGGCTGTGAAAAAACAGGAGAGATTGTGGCTGAGTGAGATAGAGGGTTGCGTGACTTGCAGACCTTCCTCTTAAAGTGCCTGCACCAGGACTTGCTCACTGATGGACTCACTCAGTCTGAGCTCCAGCACTGGGGCAACTGCTCATGGAGTGCTAGGGACATACGAGGAGATACTGAGCTATTGGGCTTCAGGGCGAGGGCTGGAGGGCAGCTTTCTCCCAGACAGAAGTACTGGCAGTATCCACTGTTCCTTGGTTGAGACCTCCCCTCTTCAAGTGGCCATCATATCTAAGTCTTCATCAACCTGAATAACGTAGGTTGCTCTGCGCAGGTGATTTCTTAAGACTCCGCCTCTCCCAGCTTGCAGGCCCAGACAAGCAGTCTTCACTGGTTTACTCCATATAAATGGCCTGTCTTGGCCATTGCTGCAGACTTTTCTAAAATATCTCAAAGGCTCACAAAACCCAAAGAAACAGCATCTGGCCTCAATGTGTCCCACACCTCTTGATGAACAGTCCCATGCCTGTCAATAGTGGCCACTGGCCTTGGTTCATGGCTTGGCTTCTCAAGGTACCTCCAAGCACAACACAGGAGTCAGCTATCTGCATTGGGTGCATTTATGTTTAATAGGGTTATGTCCTTTTGATGTATTGATTCCTTTATCATTATGTAATGTCCTTCTTTGTCTTTTATTATAGCCTTTGTTTTAGATTATCTTTTGACTAATATAAGTATTACTATCTCAGCTTTCAGTCTGTGGGTGTCACTTGATCTGAAGTAGGTCTTTTGCAGCTAGCATATACATGGATCTTGTTTTCTTTTCCATTCAGCTACCATATGTCTTTTGATTGGAGCATTTAGTTTATTTACATTTAAAGCGATTATTAATAGGTACATAGTTATTGCCATTTTATTATTTGTATTTTTTATCCCTTCTTTTTTTTTTTACAGAAATCCTTTTAACATTTCTTTTAATATTGGCTTCTTGGTGATGAATTCATTAAGCTTTTTGCTGTCCTAGAAGCTCTATATCTCACCTTCCATTTTAATTGAAAGCCTTGATGAGTAGAGTGTTCATGGTTGTAGATTCTTTTTTTTCTTTTTTTTCTTTTTTTCATAGCTTTAAATATTTCTTGCCAGTCCTTTCTGGCTTGCAAAATTTTCTTATGGGGGTGCCCTTGTAAGTAACTAGCTGCTTTTCTCTTGCTGCTTTTAAGATTCTTTCTTTGTCTTTGACCATTGGCATTTTAATTATGATGTATCTTGGTAAGGGTCTGTTTGAATTCCTCTTGTTTGGGACTCTTTGTGCTTCCTGAACTTGTATGTCTAATTCCTTTGCCAGGTTAGGAAAGTTTTCTGTCATTATTTCTTCAAATAGATTCTCAATCTCTTGCTCTCTGTCTTCTCCTTCTGTTACTCATATGACGCACATATTGTTATGCTTCATGTTGTCCCAGAGGTCTCTTAAACTATCCTCATTTAAAAAAAAAATATTTTTTTTATTTTTGCTGTTCCAATTGGGTGTTTTCTGCTACCTTGTTTCTAGTTCAGTGATTAAGTTTTATTCTTTGTCCAATCTACTTTTGAATCCTTCTAGTGTATTCTTCATTTCAGTTATTGTATTCTTCATTTCTGTCTGGTTCATTTTTATGGGTTCTATGTACTTTTTTATGATTATTATCTCTCTGTTGAGGTTCTCATTGACCTCATACATTCTCTCTCTAAGTTCATTGAGTATCCTTAACCAATATTTTAAACCCTGTCTCTGATAGGTTGCTTGCCTCCATTTCATTTAGCTTATTTTCTGGAGTTTTCTCCTGTTGTTTCATTTGTGGCATGTTTCTTTGTTTTCTCATTTTATTAGCCTCTCTGTGTTCATTTCTGTAGTATGATTTGTTTCCTCTCTCAGCTTTGGTCAGATAGCTTTGTGTGGAAGGGGTCTTGTGTGGCCCAGGCACACTCTCCATAATCACTTGTGCCATGGACTCTGGACGTGATCTTTGTGCAGGTTATGTGTGATACTCTGTTGGGCTAAGGCTTTATTGGTGTTAGTAGCTCAGTGGATGGGATTAACTCTTGGACTGACTAATTGTGGGAACTGGCCCTGCCCGAAAGGTATGAGTTGCTGTATGGGGGCTGACCACACTGAGTAGGATTTGTCCAAGCAGGGTTGTGCACTTTTTGAGACCACTCTTTGTGTGTACCACTTATGGGGCACGTCAGGAATTGCTCTGTTGTGGTCTAGTGCCACCCTCTGGACATATTGGTTCTGTGGCCCCTTTGAAGGGGCTCCCCAGTTGGCCAATGTCAGTGATGGCCTTTGATTGCTCAGGGCTACCTGTTAAGAGCTACCAAGTGATCTGCAGATGGTTGCTGCCTATGGTAGATATATATGTATGCGGGGAAGACAACGCTGTAGGACACAGTTCGGTTACCTCCAGTTCTGGGCCTAGGGCAGTTTAGCAGAAGGAGCAGTGCTACTCAAGGTCTTAGAGTGCCTGTCAGTTGCCCGTGAGACTTTGCAACTGGAAGAGCCTCTGAGCGAGGAGACCTAAGGAGTCACCTGGGTCAATTTAAATGCCAGTGCTGTCTCTGTGTCTCCCTAAACATGTCTCAGTTTGCAGCAAGGCCACTTCTGACCTGCAAACACCCGAGATCTGTTCAAGAATTACTGAAGCTCCTGGTCATGGGTTTGTGGTCTACCATCGAGAGCTTCTCCCAGATGCATGGTTTTTGCATGTGACACCTACATTGAGCGCTGTTATTTGGTTTGAATTCATTTCCAAAGGAAAGCACAGGGAGTGCCTAGGTTGCCTGGGAACAGCCTTGCCACTGGTAATTTGTGGGTTAGGTGGGGTGGTGTCTCAACGAGACACAAAGCTGTCAAGCCTATATGGCACCAGCTTTGCTGCCAACAATGTGACTTTGGGCTCTCACAAAAGTCACATATCACTGCGAGGCCTACTGCCATTTGGGGTGGGCCCACTAACCCCTGTGATTTGCCCAAGCTGTATTGTATCTCATGCTAGCAGGAGTGATCTGCTCTTTACTGTTTCCCCTGAAATTTGCTTACCGTGATATCTGACATCTGTTACTTACACAGAATACGCAGCCATGGACTGGAGTAGGGCAGTGGCAACTGCCTGTCACCATGCTGCAAGCACTTTTTGGCTTGGGTGAAGCGAGATCTCAGGGAGCCAAAGGCCATCAGGCCAGTACAGCTTCAGTTTTGCTGCAATTTCTGTGCCTGCACTTTCCTGCTGTAGTCACAGATCACAGTGAGATCAGCTGCTGTGTGGGGCGGTCTTATAGGCCCTTGTGATCCCCTCCAAGAGATATTGCAGCTTGTGGAGGCAGCAGGGGTTTATCTGCAGCCGATTTCCCTGAAATGTGCTCACTGCACTAGCCAAGGTCTATTGACTGAGAAAAATGCACAACCCTGGAAAAGGGGCAGGGCAGAGGGCGCTGCCTGTCAAAAGGCTTTAGTGGACAATTTGTGGGTTGGGTGAACAGGAATCTTAGGGAAATCATCCCAATACAGCTTCAGTCTTGTTTCAACTCCTTTGTCTGCCCATGTGTTCCCACAAAAGTCACAGATCACAGTAAGACCAGTTGCTGTCTGGAACTGGCCCATAACTCCCCGCAATCTGCCCAGGCTCATGTTGGCAGCATGAAAATGTCCCCAAAATGCACTAACAGTGCTGGTTGAGGTCTGCTGCCTGTGAGGAAAGTTTGGTTCTGGAGAGGGTCAGGGAATTGTCAGCAGCCAACAACAAGCTTCCCCAGGCAATATGCAGGTTGGGTGGGGTGGGTTTGATCTCCTCAGGCCAGTGTAGCTTCAGAATTGGCTGTGTTGGGGGAGGGATCTGCACAGGCCAGCTGGCACTGTCGATTTGTAGACTGCCCTGTAGGGGGGCCTTGACTAAGGCACAATGGACTTCCTGTGCATCCCTTGTTCCGGCACCAGGTAATGCAGTCTTTCCTCATATGAATCTTGCCTGAGCCTCCAGTCCACCATCAGTGCCCTCGTGAGTGCAAGCTAGAGAGGCTATGTGTGGGCCCTTTAATGGGGTGTGTGGGATTTCAGTCTCTTTCTGCCTCACCTAGACAGCTAGAATCCTGTCTGATTTTTACAGTCAATTTTTTTGGGAACTCCTCTGGTGAGGAGGAGTTCCCCAAAAAATTGGGCTGGTGAGTTCCCTTATGGAGCTAGGATCCCCTTCTCCTTCAGGAGGGCCTCTACAGCCTCACTCTCCCTCCAGTGCTCCACCACCACACATGTGTGAGGGTCCAGCTCAAATTGCGACTTTGTCCCTCCTACTGGCTTCAATGTGGCTCCTTCTTTATATTATCAAATGTATGAGTTATGATCTGTGGACTTCAGGTGATTCTCCATGTTGATTATTATTTTTTTTTGTTTGTAATTTTAATGCTTACCTGAGAGGATGCAAACCCTGTTTATGCCTAATCTGCCATCTTGACCCCCTCCTGGAAATCCCAATCAACCTTTATCTCTTGACTCCCTCTTTGGAATCAACCTAGGCACAGTTGCAAAGAAGTGAAGTATTCTTGCTTTTATCTCAGGGTACCGAATTCATGCCAGTATCACTTAGGCTCATCCAGCATCAAGAAGGTATAAACGTTGAAAGAAAAGGCCAATGTATTTTGTCATACCTGGCTCCAGGTTTAGAGGAACAGAGCAACTTAGTATGATGCCCTGATGATTGCAAAGATATTGAAAGCCACTTAGGATAGAGTAAGTTAAGGTGATCATACCACACTGCATAAGTGAATAGCGAGTAGTAAGAGAGTATTAGTAAGGCTCATTTTGGAAACAGGAAAGTGTAATACGAGGCCCATAATTATTGATGCTCAATACATACCTCCTGAATGTGAAGTGGCCACTATCTATCGGAGGTAAAACTATCAACAAGGTAGACATGGTCCTTTCTGTTCTTGGGGAGTTTATAGAGTCTGGTGGGAATAAGGTACTAATGATACCTATAGCAAGGAAAGTATGTGAGCCATCCAAGTCCCTACTCAGGTTAAGGAAGATAAGATAATTTGAGAGTAGAGTTATTCTGCTCATGAGTAATCAATAATAGCATTTTAATATTATTTTTGATGTTTACACCTCTTAATTGTCTTTCCTCTGGCGTTGTAGTATTTGAGTACATGCAGAATTAATTAGAAGAGTGATATTTTCTGGTCGTGTTTGTGAATTTATTTTACAGAATAAAAATTCATTTTCAAAGAAAATGAAGCAAAGTGCTATATTTTCCCCTCAAAAGATGCAGGGGGGAAAATGGCATATGCTATAATAGCCAACATTTAATAAATTTAATAAATTAATAGGAAGTATCACAAAAACTTGAAGTGGATAACATACAGGAATCAGGAATAAGACAACTCTTTGCCACGAAAGTACCATATAATGAAGGAGAAAATTTATAGGAAATCATATAAGACAGTCTGTTGCATGTGTCTTAAACAGATATGCATATGTAATAGCACATCAAAATAATTTGTTTGACAGTAAACTCACCATGTTTATATTTACCACATAGACTTTTTAAAACATTTATAAAAAATTGTAGATTTAACATTTAACTGTAAGATTTATATCCAAATGAGTATATTTGTTTCATACCAAACTCACAGAACTTATGAATAGCACACAATTTGAGAATAATTACTCTGTTGGGTACTATTAAGTACTACTGCTTGATGACATAAGAATTATTAACAAATGTGCTATAAGCTATTATCATTCAACTTATTGCTAGTGCTTTTGAAAATTGTGGCTTATGTTTTGTTTCTTTGTAAAACATGTGCTATGAGCTTGCCCTGATAGTTAAGAAATCAGATGTTTCCAATTTTTTCTAATACAATATTTCAGATCTGAATGTGTTGTCTTTTTAAGGACTGCTGAAGGATTTTCAGTCCTTTTGATATCGCCTACTCTGCCTTACATTAATACAAATCGATAGATTCATGCAACATACATGGCATACATGCAGGACACCATCTGTATGTCCATGCTCAATGCATGCTGTATTTCTTCAGACATTTTCGTTTCAATAAGAATTAGACCATCCCATTCAATTTCATCTAATTGTTTTAACATGCAGTTCAACAGAGCTAACAGGCAGGTAGACATTATTTTCATGTTATAATTGAGCGTGCTCAAGCGACTGACTGAGATTTGGCAGTGTTGCAAATCAAGTAGAGACTGTATGAGTTTCCTCAAATACAGCAGCTCTCCCACTGCCCCTATGGCAGACTGTTTGGATTTATCTATGCTGTGTGCTGAGGACACAGATCAGGGTTTTAGAAATCCAGATTCTGCCTTCACCAATTTCAGGATACTGAGAAGCACCCTCTAAGGTGTGTAAGTAACTGTCAGGCATAAGAAATAGCATTATGAATTCTTCAGAAATTGATCTATAGCTGTGTGAAATAGACACACATGGAAATACAGTTACTGAAAACACTTGTATATTCGGCATAGATTTAATGGTCTGATTTTAGTAATACTTGAAAACTTTTCATAGTTAACAAACTAGTAAATGGTACTGAATTCTTAGAGAGCAGTAGGCTCATAAATGAAACAATGGTAACATTTATTGTAACATGACACTATATTTTAACAAAGATTTAAACTTCTGGTACATAATTGCAGTACAGTGAAGAGCTTACCACTTTTACAAATTAGCTGCAGCCTTTTCCTGCACTAGAGAGTTTGGAAGGATCTAAAAATGAGATAAATTTTGTTTAACATCCAAATGGAAACTCTATATTTCTGTTATTTCTATAATTCAGTAACAACTTCTTTTTAGTTTTTTTTTTTCACATTCTAAGGGCTTAATTCTGTAGTCCTTAATCAAGTAATGCTCCCAAGATTTTGATCATCTATGCTTCCAATGCAAATTTTACTCAAAAATGGACTACTAAATTAGGTCCTATAGATAGAGGTACCATAATTAAGAAATTGTTTTAATAAGGTTCAAAAATGGTAATTTCACTTTGTGTGTAGCATACAAATTTCCAGGATCCTGAGATCAATACCCAATAAATGTTGAATCCTGGATTGGGAAATAAATCTGAGCTCTCTTTCTCAGTTTAATTACGGAATTAGGTATCTACTAAGGACCAGAATGAAAACACTAATTTCAATTTGCTTGTAATTATAATTAGAATTTGAACATTGTCTTCAAGAAGTGAAAAGCTATTGGTGGATATATCTCGTATCATCCTTCCACTTCTGTAGTCCTGGTTAACCAGCTGCTATGTTAAAATATCACTATGTTTTGGAACAGACATTGCAGTAAAATACCAATGCAACATTCTGACAATGTCAAATTTTGCCCCATATGTGACAACAAAGCTGTTTTGCCTTTGACTCACTAATAGATGTGATAGAGTATATGTGGTAGAGTATCTTACTGTGTGTATGTGTGTAGATGATTACAGCACAGCAAGAATTTAAAGTGTTATATTTACTGTTAACCTGGAAAAAGATTTTGCTGAATTTATTAATTTTGGTGTGGGTGAAATATAACCATTGTCTTGTGCATCATTCTGGTCTCCTGCAAATGCCACCTGAGATGAACATTTCCTTATGCACAAAAGAAAGAGAAAGAAGACGGAGAGAAAGAGAAAGAGGGAGGAAAGGAAAGAGAAAAATCAGTACTTTATGCATCAAAGAATCAAAATAAGTTATTCTCATCTATTATAAACAGCAAATATAGAACCCTAAATCTCACTATTGTATGAATGATCATAAAATATAGGGTTGCAAAGCTATATACATAAAAAAACACTTTTTTTCCAGACTGCAATATTTACATTAGTTATGACCAACAGAAAAATAATAGATCATTTTCCTACATTTGTAGCTTTACTGCAGGAAAAGACTCTGCTGCTCTTTCTTACACATTACTAATCCTTTCACTAACTATATTGGAGGGATTGACTGGTAGCTCCAAATTCTCAACTTGCATCTCTATCTCGTGCTCATTGTCAATAGCTTTCTTTATCACTGGTTTATTGGTGTGCCGGTAAATGTTAACATTGAGCTCCCTCCCAGACAACACAGTGGCAGCAACTCTTGGCATATGCCTGACAGGAGGCTTTTTTTCTGCCTTATAATTGCAACGCAAGTAGTTGGAAAAAGCCCTTCGGTAAACTTTGTTGAAAAGAGTGTACAACAGAGGATTAATTCCTGAACAAACATAGCCAATCCAAACAAACACATTCAGAAGTTTTTCCATGAGCTTTTGATTACATGCTTTCCCACAAAGAACTGACAGAATATTGGTAATAAAAAACGGGCACCACATGATCAGAAACACAAAGAAAACAATGCCAAGGACTTTCGATGCTTTCCGTTCATTGTTGATAGCTTGCATGGTGCCCCGAGGACGTCTTTCTTTCTTCTTTCTTCCGCGTGGGTTCAAATCTTGGTTAGGGTTTACAGAGTTTTCATCGGTGGTTTTCTTGCAGCACTTCAGGAAATCCAGGCTTATTCCGGGTGGTTCCTCGGTGTGGCCGTGCAGTAACATCAGAGCTTGTCTGCGAAGAACGTGGATCGTCAGGCAGTACGTAATCACCATGATGGTCAGCGGTATGAAGAAAGCTACGAAGGACCCAATAAGAACGAAATTTGGGTCATTCAGCACGCAGGTGGTGTTACTGACAAACACTTTGTCGTCATCTCTCAGTCCAATCACTAGGATAGGAACTGATACGCCTGAATGAAAAAAGAAAAAGAAAAGAAGGTAGAACATTATTATAGCACACTGAAGGATTGAACAGAAATATATGCATTTGTGCAATGGCATATATTCAATTGCATTTTGATGAAGACAATTTAGAGTTCATATTTGTTGAAAGCCATTCACAGCATAAATTTATAGTCACATGATAGAGTAGCTGTACGGTATCAGAAAATGACAGCTTTCTTCAAGTTAGGAATGCCTCCTCTCCAAATTTCTGTAGAAGGCATGGAAGTACCATTATTGAGATAAGCTAGTATAGATATGGTTTGTGTAAGAGTGGATTGTGTCTTGTTTTATTTCCAGTTCACCAAAATATCCTGACCCATGGAAGGCACTCAATAAATATTTCTTGAATGGATAAATTTACATCTATACTCAATGACATTAACAAGTTCAGTTGTTCATTTTTAGCACACCACTTTCCAAATGCAATAAAAATGATGTGTATACCATCTATAAGAGGAATAATAGCATATTGGGTTTGGCTGGTCTGAGTTTGAGATGAGTTTTTAGCTGATAACATCTGTTTCCACTCCCAATTTCCTGATGAAAGGGGTTAACAAGAAGAAATTTATGTGTGAACCTATTGGAACAGGGCCTGTTTCCTCTGGAGTAACTGGAGATGGAGAGGACAGTATGGCCCTCCAAAGAGCTTGCTACAGGGACTCCACCTGACCACTATGCAGAAATATTCTAAAGTAGAAACTGAAAGGACTCTTTTTATTTCAGCAAGAGTTTTTGTGAGACTTTGGGCATAAACATCTTTTCAAGATCAAGAGACAGAGTGAAATGGAGAGTTGGGAGAGATGCAGTCCTCTCATTTTTAAAGAATACTGAGAGGTAGTACTCTAAGTAAGCACCTCCATTAATAAATAGGCTCACAGGCAGAAAATATCAACAAGGTAGGAGCAGAAGGTGACTTGTACCTGAGCATAAGTAAGAAACATGGAAATTTTCAGAAATCACTATGGTAGATCTTGAAAAGGTCGTACATCAATAAGTAGGTATTACTTGTGAGTGAAATTCAAATTTTAATGTTTATTTATTATCTCTAATATACACAGGAAGCTGAAGCCTAAGAACAATTAGATTGCATTTTTTAAGATTTTATTGGAGATTATTATTAGGAATCCTGGGCTGATGGATATCTACACTATAGGAAGAGATAGAAATGTACTCTCAGAGAACATTCCTGGCTTTAGAGAATACTTAGGGAACTGTGACAAATTTGAAACTGAAAGTCCATACAAGTTGCGTAAACACATTGCATGAGGTATAGAGTGACTGGAAGATGAAGAGGTAAAAATATATATATATATTTTTTTTTTACCAGAGCATGCTGAGGGTGTTGATTGGTATTTAATCAACAGGGAAGACATGAAGAATAGAATGATATTTAGGATTTTTGGAAACATGGCGGAGTGAAAGACATCCTCAGTTCTCTCCCCTTGAAACAAAAATAAGCTGAACATCTAAAACTCAACAAAAACCACCCAAACTGCACACCAGCATGTCTGAGTGTGGAATCTACTCATAAGAGTTCCCATAGGTCAGAACCACGGGTGTTAGGTGGTGGACTGGGAGAAATAAAGAAGCTGCCTATTGAAGCTGCCAGAGTTCCCCTCAGGAGGAGGGTGAGAGAAGGAACTGCAAATTCCTGCGGCAAGTTCCCTGTACAGCCCTGCCTGGGAAGGTGGTGAACTCCCCGTGGCCAGCTGGCTGTAGGGCCCAGTCATCAGGGCAGAAAGCAGAGAAGCGGCTGGCAGAGAATCAAGAGTTGATTTTTACCCATCGCGGTTGCAAAACCGAGGATGAGCCACAGCCCCCAACCCACAACCCAGAGGGCCCCTCCCCCCATATCCTCCAAGACCAAACACTACGGAGCCCAAACAAACACTACCCAAACTGTTGCTAATACTGACAGGGACTGAAACTGAGAGTAACGAGCATGATTAAATATCTATCAGAAAATAAAAGGGAATTTTTAAAGCTTTATATAAATCAGGGACCCAAGAGGCTCAGACGCCACCTACTGGAAACCAAAAGAAAAGCACCTTCTTCGCAACAGGCTAAAGAGAGACGATATAATAAATCTTTCTGGAAAAAAAGCAAAATACATTTCCATTAATGAACAGGTGGAAAAATAGTCCATTAAACACAATGAATAACCGAGGTGACAAGGCATCTCGGAAAAAAGAGAAAAATCTCCAGAAAATAAGCTTATAGACATAGAAATATGCAACTTAAATGACAAAGACTTCAGGATGATACTTCTGAAAAAACTCAGTGTGTTCCAAAACGAGTCATATTAACAATTTCAGAAACTGAAAAACAACTAGATGAGCAGAGCAAGGAGACTGAAATCCTCAAAAAGAATAGAATAGATCTCCTGGAGATAAAAACAAAATACACTGTAGGAGTTGAAAAATGGAATAGCAAGCTTGAGAAATAGAGTCGACCAATTGAAGGAAAGGATCAGCAATATCAAAGACGGAAATCTAGAAATAAATCAGAAGGAAGAAGAGACAAATTGAAGAATGAAAAATAATGAAAGAGAAATTCAAGAACTAGCTGATACTATCAGGAGAGGAAACATAAGAATAATGAGTATTATTGAACGTGAAGAAAAGGAACAGAGATTAGAAAGCATTTTCAGACAAATAGTTGATGAGAATTTCTCAAATTGAAGGAATGAGCTGGAGCTTGGAATTCAAGAAGTCAACAGAACACCCAATTACCTCCACCCAAAAAGGCCTTCACCAAGACACATCGTATTAAAATTATCAAAAATAAATGACAAAGACAGAATTCTCAGGGTTGCCAGGGAGGAAAAAAACCGGTAACTTATGAAGGAAGACCCATTAGATTATCATTGGACTTCTCAGCACAAACCTTACAAGCCAGAAAGGAATGGAATCAAATATTTAAACTATTAAGTGAAAGGAACTACCAGCCTAGAATAATGTATCCAGCAAAGCTCTCCTTTAGATATGAAGGAGAAATAAAGACTTTTTCAGACATACAAAAATTAAGGGAATTATTCACTATGAGGCCTGCACTACAGGAAATACTAAAAGGGGTCAGTTCAACTAAAACAAAATGACCAAAAAAAAAAAAAAAACAAACATAATTAGGAGTAAAGTGACTATTAGGCAAATGGAAGCATAGGAGTGCAACCCTTACTAAGAACAGAGCATTACAAGCTTAAATAATAAGAAGAGAATTGTTATAACAAGATCATAATGAATGTTCAGCAGACATGGAGACAAACTGAAACAACAATAACTGAAAAGAGGAAGATTCAAAGATCCAGATCCACAAAGGGGAATGGAGATAAGGCATGCACAGAACAGAATGGACGAGTATATATACATAACTACCCTCTATATATTTGTAAAGGTAATCACACGCCAAAGATTAACTGAAGTACATAACATAAAACAAGAAGAACCAGAAGTGAAATGAACAAAAGCCAAACAAAATAAAAATAAAATCAGAAACACAAGGACAAAGGAGCAATGGAAACACTGAGCTATCAGAAAGCGAAAGATAAAATGGATATAAGAAGACCTCATATTTAAATAATCATCCTAAATGTAAATGGATTGAACTCACCAATAAAAAGGCACAGAGTTGCAGATTGGCTCAAAAAACAACAACAACAACAACAAAAAAACCAAACAACCATATGCTGCCTCCAGGAGACACATCTCAGCTCCAAAGATAAATATAGACTCAAAGAGAAAGGGTGGATAATGATATTTCAAGCAAATGGCATTCAGAGAAAAGCAGGAATAGTGGTACTAATATCAGAAATAAAATAGTCTTTAATATAAAAAAAGTAAAGAAAGATACTGAGGGACACTTCATAATGATAAAGGGAATCATGAACCAAGAAGACATAACATTTATTAATATCTAAGCTCCCAATCAGGGAGGCCCGAAATATGTAAAGCAATTACCAGCAGAACTAAAGGGAGAAACAGACCAAAACACCATCATAGTAGGAGACCTAAATACCCCACTGTCGGATATGGACAGATGATCCAAACAGAAAATCAATAAGGAAATAAAATCCTTAAGTGACACATTAGACCAACAGGACATGATTGACATTTACAGAGCCTTCCATCCTAAAACAGCTGCTTATACATTCTTGTCTAGCACACATGGAACGTTCTCAACGATTGAACACATACTGGGACACAGAGATAGCCTCAACAAATATAAGAGGTTTGAAATCATACCAATCATATTCTCTGATCATAATGCTTTGAAACTAGAGATCTACTGTAAAAAGAAAGTGGGAAGAACCACAAGTACATGGAGATTAAACAACATACTACTGAAGAATAACTGGGTCAGAGAAGAATAAAAAGAGAGATCAAGAGATACATACAAATGAATGATAATAATAGTACAATGTATCTAAACTTTTGGGACACAGCAAAAGCGGTTATAAGAGGAAAGTTCATATCATTACAGGTCTATCTCTACAAACAAGAACAAGCCCAAATAAACAATCTAAAGCTTCATCTTAAAAAACTAGAAAAGGAAGTACAAATGAAGCCTAAATCAGCAGAAGGAAAGAAATAATCGAAATTAGAGTAGAAAAAAATGAAATTGAGAAAAAAAAAGATAGAAAAAATAAAGCAATAAAGAGCTCGTTCTTTGAGAAGTTTATAAAATTGACAAACCACTGGCTAGACTCACTAAAAAGAAAAGAGAAAAGACACAAATAAACAAAATTAGGGATGAAAGAGGGGAGATTACAACAGATATTGCAGAAATTCAAAGGATCATTCAAGAATACTATTAAAATGTATATAACACCAAATTTAATAACCTAGAAGAAGTGGACAAGTGCTTAGAAAAATATAACCTTCCTGGACCAAATCAAAAAGAATTGGAATATCTAAATAGACTGATCATCAATCTGGAAATTGAAACAATCATCCAAAACCTACCAAAAAGTAAAAGTCCAGGACCTGATGGCTTCACCAGTGAATTTTACGAAACATTCAAAAAAGATTTAATCCCTATTCTCCACAATCTCTTTCAAAAAATGGAAGAGGAAGCAATATTTCCCAACTCATTTTATGAAGCCAATATTATTCTGATACCAAAACCTGGTAAAGATAAAAGAAAGAAAGGAAACTACAGACCAATATCTCTCATGAACACAGATGCAGAAATCTTAAATCAGATACTAGCGAACCAAATATAGCAACATATTGAAAAGATTATACACCACGATCAAGTGGGCTTCATCCCAGAAGCACAGGGATGGTTCAAAATATGCAAATCAATTAATGTGATACACCACATAAACAAATTAAAAAAGAGTCATATGGTCATATCAATAGATGCAGAAAAAGCCTTCAATAAGGTACAGCATCCATTTATGATCAAAACACTTAACAAAATCTATATAGAAGGAAAGTATCTTAACATAATAAAGGCCATATATGACAAAACCTCAGCCAACATTATACTTAATGGTGAAAAACTAAAAACTTTTCCTCTAAGATCAGGAACAAGGCAAGGATTTCCACTATCACCAGTTATTCAGTATATCATTGGAGTTCCTAGTGAGTACAATCAGATAATAGAAAGATATAAAACAGCATCCAAATAAAAAACGAAGAAGTCAAACTGGCATTATTTGTGCATGACATGATTCTCTATATAGAAAACCCTAAAGATTCCACAAGAACACTGCTAGAAACAATAAGCAAATACTATAAAGTCTCTCCATACAAAATCAACGTTCAAAAATGCATAGCTTTCCTATACTCTAATAATGTAGTGTCAGATAAAAAAGTGGAAAAAATAATTCCTTTTGTAATTGCAACAAAAAGAGTAAAATACCTAGGAATAAATCTAACGAAACATGTGAAGGACCTATATAATGAAAACTACAAGACTCTATTAAATTAAATAGAAGATACAAAGAAATGGAAATAATATTCTGTGTTTTTGAATTGGAAGATTCAACTTAGTTAAAATGATCATATTATCTAAAGCATTATACAGATTTAATGCAATCCTCAACAAAATCTCACCTGAATTTTTTTAAAAAATAGAAAAAATATATCAGATTTGTCTGAAAGCACAGAAGACCCCGATTTGCCAAAGCCATCCTGAAAAAAAAACCGAAGCTGGAGGCATCACTCTGCCTGACTTCAAATTATACTACAAAGTGATAGTACTCAAAACGGCATGGTATTGGCAGCAAAACAGACACACAGACCAGTGGAACAGAATCGAGAGTCCAGAAGTAAACCAATATTTATATGGGCAAATAATTTTCGACAATAAAGCCAAAAACATACAGGGAGAAAGGAAAGCCTCTTTAATAAGTGGTGCTGGGAAAACCGGGTAACCACCTGCAAAAGAATGAAACTAGACTGTTGTCTATCACCACACACCAAAATTAACTCAAAATGGATTAAGGGCCTGAATATAAGACCTGAAACAATAAAATGCATAGAAGAAAACATAAGAACTAAACTCAAGGACCTTGGACTTAAAGAAGATTTTATGAATTTGACCTCAAGAGCAAGGGAAGTAAAAGCTAAGTAAATGAATGGGACTACATCCAACTAAAATCTTATGCTCAGTAAAGGACATTGCCAACAAGGTAAAGAGACAACCATCCGAATGGGAAAATATATTTACAAGCAATGTCTCCAATAAGGTCCTAATATCCAAAATATACAAAGAACTCATACAACTCAATAACAAAAACAAAACAGAACAAAACAGAACAAAAACAAATAATCCAATCAAAAAATGGGCAGTGGACCTGAACAGACACTTTTCCCTAGAGGACATACAAAAGACCAACAAATACATGAAAAGATTCTCAACATCGCTAGCTATTAGGGAATTGCAAATCAAAACCACAATGAGATACAATCTCACACCTGTTAGAATAGCTATAATCAACAGGACAAGTAATAACAAATGTTGGAGAGGATGCGGAGAAAAAGGAACCCTTATATACTGCTGGTGGGACTGCAAATTGGTACAGCCACTATGGAAAACAGTATGGAGTTACCTGAAAAAACTAAGAATCGATGTGCCATATGATACAACAATCTCTCTACTGGGTATTTACCCCAGACTTGAAAACCCATATCCGTAAAGATATTTGCACATCGATGTTCATAGCAACATTATTCACAGTGGCCAGGACATGGAAGCAACCGAAGTGTCCTATGACAGATGATTGGCTAAAGAAGCTGTGGTACATATATACAATGGAATATTACTCAGCCATAAGTAGAGATGAAATACTGCCATTTGCGACAATATGGATGGACTTTGAGATAATCATGCTAAGCAAAATAAGCCAGACAGAAAATGTTGAAAATCACATGATATCACTTATATGTGGTATATAAATCTAAAAGCAACAAATGAGCAGGGCAAACAAACAGAAACTCATGGTCGTGGTCTATGGACTAGTGGTTACCAGAGAACTATGGAGTAGTGGTTAGTAGTAGGGTGAGGGAGGAGGGTGAAGGTAGTCAAGGTAAAGGGAGTCAGATAAAGGGGGATTGAGGGATGGTGATTTGGGTTAAAGGGGTCAAACATATGGTAGCCAAAGGAAACTGGACTTTGGGTGGTAAACACACAATAGAATATACATATGTCAAATGATAATGTACACCTAAAAATTATATAATTGTATTAACCAATGTTACCCCAATAAATTTAATTAAAAAAAGGAAGTGATATTTAAACCTTGAGAATGAATTTATAAAATGAGTAGTCTTTTTCTAGAAAAAAAAGACCAAGTGATCATATGAAAAGCAGCAATACATGTGACAGGAATTCTCGGGCTATCGGTCCATCCCTACCACTCTGAACCGAGACATGCCACTCAAGAAAGTAGAAAAGCTATGCAAACTAGGAGACACCCAAACAGAAACTATCCTCAGGTAATTTGGAGCAGGATCCTGGTGAAGAGAACTTTGAACCTTGAATGCAAAGAGTGGCAGGTATCAGAAGGTAAGTTTTACCAATTTTGCTGAAATGCTTTGAGAAATTTCAACAGGCATTTGGGAATACAGAGTACAACAAAACCACACAGGGTAAGAATGCTGTCAACTGGTCTTATTATAACATTTGATCCAAAAGTCATAAATGTAAAGGAATCTCTAGAGAGTGCAGATCAAGCTTGCCTGAAAGACGTCTGTATTGGCTTATCCTTAATGAAATGTTTTAGTGAAGGGCTAGGCTGCAGGAAATTTTCTGGAGTTAAAGAAGCTTATGTGAGATTAAAAAAAGAAGGAAGGTATTCTTTAAAACAAATAATTCACAAGCAAAAAAATTAGAGGGGGAAACTACAGATAGATTAAAAGAGACTTAAAGGACCTATCAAGCAAGCATGGTATATTGAGCTCCTTGGGCTCTTGTTGCAAACAAACTTTAAAAAATATTCATGACATAGCTGGAAATTTTGAACAATGGTTTTTTGATTATATTAAATAATTATTATTTATTAATTTTTAAGAGTGATGTTGATATTCTAGTTATGTATAAAAATAGCTCTTAAATTTTTACATACACATACTGAAATATTTATGAAGTATTATGATATCTAGAGTTTATTTCAAAATAATATTAGAAGGAGAAGTAGATGGAACTATGGATGAAACAAGACAGTCCACAAATAGATAAATTTTGGAGCTGGATAATGAGTACATGGGTCTTATTATATAATTCTATCTACTTTTGTAATCCTTGAAAGTCTCCATGATAGACATTCAATAATATTTTAAAAATTGAAAAAAAAAATGGAGATTCTTTCTGAAACAAATGATTAAATCCCTATTAGACTTCAAATTATAAAGATCTCCCAGATTTAGTGGTCACTGCTAACCTTGGAAGTGATTACTTCTAGAACAAAACATTTGAACTCCTAAATGGAAACACTCACCACTTTGTTATAATTGTAGTAAAGAAGTCCATTTTCTGACAAAATGTTGGTAGAAAACTGTTTATTTTCTCAGTATCCTATAACAAAACCAGAGGAGGGTGTAGGGTAACTGCTCCCTTTCCAACCTCCCCATGCACTGCCTCCCAGCAATGGAGGGACTAGGGTCTGGGGAACTTGCATTCTCTCTGGAAGAATCTTGCAGGGATAGACATGCATATATTCAGGAAATGAGTGCTGGAGTGGAGACTCGATTTCCTACAGGAAATGCTGCACAATCTTCTAGGTATTCCTAGAGACACCTGGGGAAGGCCTCACACACTGACCATAACATCAGTGGAAGTCAGCATTACTCAGAGCCCAGCTCTGGAGTGGCGTTAGCTTGCTTCTGTTAAAAGATTTGTTCATTTTCCTAAGGGACTCTTGGGCCTAAAAGTAGGCCTTGTCGAGGAACAATAAGAGAGAGTAGCAGAGTGATTCCAGATGATCTGAAGGTGTTATTAGATATGTGAGGCCAATTTTATCCCTGGAATCTATTTGTAAAATTTTATGTACATTGTGTAAAGAGTAATTCTAAAGCTGCTTTTTTATTGAGTCTATCTTATGTGCCAGGGTACTGAACCATGCATATTGCTGAAATTACTGATGTAAAATGTATTATCTCAATTTTATTAAAAAATCTGTAATACAGATATTATTTGATAAAGTAGATTAACAGCTTTACCAAATTTATACCATATTAGTTTTCGTTTTTAGAAACCATGAATGCAGTCAACAAAACAAGAAGAAATTCAAGTTATTTTGAGAACATCTGGACATTATGAATAATAGCAATCACTAAAGAAGCATTAGTAACTATATATTGCAAAAATTATCTTATTCAGTACTCTAAAATATTAAAAGTATGTGTCAGTAGTTCTCAAAGTGTGGTTCAAGGACCCTGGGTGATTTCTGAGACTCTTTTAGAGAATTTGTTAGGTTTTCCTTTTCCAACTATTTGTCTATAATACTGCATTTTCTTTATAAATTTCAACCTAAACAACGTATCACAACAGTTTGAATACAGATATATATATGAGAATCCAATGATCTTTCTAAAACTAAAGAGATTAAAGAGATTTTAAAAAGATTTTCAGAACTGTAAAACAATGCTTGTTTTCTCTCTGATTATTTTTTGGAAAATATTGTAAGCTTCCATAAAAATATGTTATTTATGTTAACATTAAATGGGCTCATTATTTATTTATTTTTCATTTTTTAATATATATATTTTTTTATTATGTTGTCATTGATTAACAAAATCCAATTAGTTTCAAGTGTGCAATTCAACAGTAAGTCATATATATATTGCATTGTGTGCTCACTGCAATGTTAGATTTCTTTCTGTCACCACATATTTGACCCCTCTTACCTCATCTACCTCTCCCCTCTTTATTATTTAAAATAAAGGATCCACAAATATTTTAAACATTTTTTAGTTTTAATTTCTAATATAATAAAATCAATAGATATAACCCATATAAACAAAAATTTTGGGGGGTCTTCAATTTTTTAAAGAGAATACCGGAGTCCTGACACCAAAGAGTTTGAGAACTGCTATTCTATGTTAATAGATGAAGTTATTGAAGCCCTGGATAGTTAAGTTCAGCAAATGTATTAAGTCTTTCTCAGTACTTTAAATTTGTTAACCAGTAGAAATTCAGGTGATATTATAATGTCAAGTAAATATAAACAAAATCAATAATAGCACCAAAATATTTTACATGCATTATCTCATTCATTTTCATAAAAGTTTCGAAAGGCATATATTATTTGGTGAAGTTAACTTCAGAAAAGTTAAATTTAAAAAGTATAGTGGAAAGATCTTTGATATTTTAAAAACCTTTGATTAGCCAAGCAGAAAAAGTGAAAATGAACTACCGTAGAAAATACCAGGTACAAATAACAACAATAATAATAATGTCTTTTTTTGAGTGCTTCCTATTTGTCACACACCGAATCATTATGTTGTAATTATTATATATTTCCATATACTGTGTTGTTCAATCCAGACAAAAGAAACATAGAAAGAAGGAATTATTAACTAGAATCACTTAATCTTTCTGGAATTAACCTCAATAAATCTATATCATCTTCTTTAGAATTTTAGAAACAACAAAGATAAGTCATAATTCATGTTCTGCTGAAAATATCAGGTACTATTTTGACGAATGAAGAGTTAAATATTTTGCATTCATTATCTCATAAAAAAAATCCTGAAAAGTGACTGTTATTTACTAAGGTTACTTCAACTCAGAACAAAAAAGACCTCAATAAATATATAGGTTCTTAGCATTTTATAAATATTGAATTCAGTAACATACTTATAATTCAAGATTTTATTGACAATATTATCTGTTACTATGACTACTATGATTACTACTACTACTACTACTACTACTACTACTATTACTACTACTACTACTATTATTACTATCATTTATTGAGTGCTTACTGACTCTGGTACTTTATCTGCTTTATATACTTTACATGTTATCTCTTTCCAGCCTCTTAAAAACTATAAAATGCCTTAGTGAGGTTATTTTACTTCAAATAAGGCAAGTTCAGAGAATGTATAATTATATTCATATTATTTCTTGAATTCAAGCAACACAGCTCAGCTCTCTTTGAACCATATGCCATTGTGTCTTAGATATACATTTCTTTTAGATTGTAACATCTTCGAAAGTGTGATATGTCTTACAACTGATAGTGTCTTATGATCACTGTTGGCCAGACAGCAATCATTACATGGTTGACATTTTCAGTATGTTTGTGAACCTGATCTGAATATCTTCTCTTAACATTTTTTGGTAAGACTTTAAAATTACTAGTAGCAACATTTGTAAAATGGGTATCAGTGACATAATAATAATTCAGTATGAACAAAAAATTATGTCATAACAGGCAAAGGGATGGAATGCTATGAAGAAGGCATCCTCGACAGCATCAAATGTCACAGAGGGGTCTAGAATTTGAAATATTTTCTAAGCCTTTGAAAATGAGGTCACTGGTGATTACAGAGAGAACAATTATAGTGGAGTAGTGAATACAGGAAAAACATGGCCAAAAGATGAATAATAAATGATGATATGGAAGAGGGCAGAGAGATTATAGAATGAATTTCCTGGAACAGGTCAGCCAACATCAAAATGAAAACATAGACTAGGGGAATTATCACTAAACTGCAGGGCTATCTCAGAGGTATCTATTTTCATGAAGAATTTTTTCAAGGACACCTAGGAGAAGTAGACAATGTCCAGCTGATGTGAATTGTCTCTTACCTGTTGGAGTAATAAGTGAGTCCCTTGAATATGGGAGCTGATAGCAAAAGATGAAGGAACTATTTTCAGAGAAAAACATAGAAGACAAAACCAACACAATCAGCACTGCTCAGTTCTCAGAGGATAAAGTGTGACTGAGAGTTGGGAAGAAAAACATTTTGCATGCTTTGACAAATAAATCAATATGGTGTTGTTCCAGTGAGAATTTTGAAGAATTCAGTAAGGTTCAGAGTCAGCTTTGAACCTTTCAAGGGGTTTTTAGCTTTAGTAAGAGTAGGAACATTGGCATATATGAATAAAAGATAGTGATTGCAAAGGTAGTGGTAAATGACATAAATGACTGAATGAAGTTGAACTAAAAGAGGAAGATTGTAAACAAGAAAGCATGAGCAGACAGTCCATAAGCTGACGAGAGGAATGCCCAAGGTTTGTAAGATATACTTGGAAAAGAATTTTTTGACAGGTGGATGGGGAGGTCCTAGCATTCAACTAAAATATGGCTGATAGCATGAGGAAGTGTAATTTGAGGTAGCATTGAAATATGACCACATTACTGCTGAAAGGTATCAGAATATGCCACCCCAAAATATGTTTCTTTGTCATAAAGATTATTTTGAGCTGATTATTTTGAGAAGTGTCAAACACAGGAGAAGCTCTGAAAAGAGTTGAGTTACATTTTTATAAGAGAAATGCACATTTATAAAAACAATCTCCATTTGTAAACATTTCCCTCTCAGGACCAGGAAGAAAAGGTGATTCTAAATCACAAGAGAATTTTATCAATAGAAAAGGCACCCACTTGAATCTGCATAACAAACTTTACTTTTGTTTACTGGGCTTTTCCTAGTAACCTCTCATAACTACCCCACTCCAAACATCTTTCTTTGATTTTAGCTGAAGATGGTATTTAAGGTGGTGGCTTGCACCATCTGGGAGAGTTACTCAGTTTTTCTGGGTATTTGCCATGTATACCAAAGGTATACATGTTATTAAACTTCCGTTTGTATTTCTCCTGTTAACCTGTCTTTTATTACAGGAGGTCTAAGCCAAGAACTCAGAAAGATAGAGGGAAAATTATTTCCCTCCTCTACACTACTAAGATTATATTTAAGGTATAATAACGTGCTTACACATTAAAGATGAAAGCCAGTAGATTGGAAGAGTTTAAAGATACAGAAAATAAAGGTTACAGATGATGACTCAAGGGAACCAAATTTTTGCCTTTTGGGGTATTGATTTTAAGCTAGTTATTAAGAAACAAAAGACTCAGAACTTTGACCCTCACCTCTTTCCTACCTAAGAAGTTCAAATGGATAGTCCTACTCCAGGAAAGAAATCTTAACATACTCACCTTAACCTAATTTGAATTAAATATGTTAGATAGGAAAATGTCAAGCAGGGGGCTGGTAATTAGATCATCCTTGTGCCCCACTGAAACAAAAATTTACCTACCATGTATGTTCTACTCTTTCTCATCTACCTGCAAATTTCCCACTTCCTTGGAAATCTAATCAATGACCCCCCTTTCTCCTTTGTTCAAAATGACATATATACACTATATATTGTCTTTGGAATTTTCATGCTTATACTAATTTCCTATGTGCATCTATTAAAATTTGACTTTTTTTTCCTATTAATCTGTTTCTGTTAATTTGATTATTAGCCCAGCTAGGAAAACTTAGAAGGCGAGAGAAAAAGTATTATTTTTTTCAGTTCCTACATGGATAAAGGTTCCTGAGGGGTCAAAGTCAGAAACAGTAGGAAGAATTACACTAGGACTAAAAAATGCTGCTACTTTCTATTAGGAGAGATGGTATTATGAATGGGTGTCAGAAATCATTAGGGCCTATACAGAAAGGTGAAAGAGGGATTAATAGAAGTAAGATGGGTTAGATGGCCGAAGAACAGAATTGTTAACTGGATGCACAAAATTATTTGATTGGATATTTGTTGATTCTGTGAAGCAATGAAAAATAAGAAGAGTAAATGCAGATAGATGAATATAGGTAGTGAGAATTTTTAAAAATAAAATCAGAAGTTGAACACTCTTATGTGGTACTGGGGAAATATTTAGGAGAGAACACTTGGAGATATAAGAGAAAAAGACAATGGGCAATGGAGCAAGACTCTAATAATCTGAAAATACATGGACGCCTGGGTCCCAGGCACAAAGTCAAGACTCGGGTAGAAGGTGGCCTCAATTCTCCTGTAACAGGTTAAAAAGAACTTATTATATGAGGGAGAAAAGAGTGTCTAATTAAGAGAGTAGTAGAAAGAATTAAGAAAAATGGATCGATTTTTGATATATTTTAGAAGTTTAATTGATAAGACATGGTAATTGGTTGGATGTGGCATGTGAGGAAGAGGAAAGAGTAAAGAAGTGATTGCAGCTTTCTGGTTTGTGTTTTTAGGTAGATGGTGTTACCATTAAGTATAAGAATATAGATAAAAGAGCAAGATTGTGTCAGGGAAGGAAAAGTACTCAGTTTGGATTGTGTTAAGTTAGGGGTGTTTGTGGAATATCAATATGAAGTTCTAGGTGAATATAGGTGTTTGGAACTTGGTCAGGTGTGTGTTGGGGACAGGATTTTTCTTAGAAGGGGAAATTACAAGGTGATAATCTTTTAAGGAGAACTTTGGTGAAAAGAGAAGAGGGATCAGCAGAGAATTTAGAGCAAGTGTTGTAAACAATTTTGTAACTATGGATGTTTTACCAGAATAATGTTTTTGAATGCATAAGAACATACAGAGGAATATAAAAGAAATTAAATTATTTTAACATTTTGCTATCAAAACTTTAATGATAAATTTTAGAAAAAGTAATATATGTACTTTTTAATTGAACATTAAATATAGAGATCTACTAGTGGGTCTAATAGGTACTAAAATTTTGAAATAGTGATCATTATCTATTATATGTTAAGGTGTCAGCCAAAACTGAATGTAATGTCACTCCTCCTGGTGATTATCATATAGGTACTGCAAATTATTATTCTGGTTACTGCCTATATTTGTAATTGAAGTAAAACCCAGATTTCAGTTATGGGTTAGTTAAAATAAAGATGTAAATTTTTTTCATCATCAGAATTTACAAACTCCCAGCTACAGTCATAATGCAATAACTGATCTCAGAATCAAATTTAACTTCTTGCCACAAACAACTATAAAAATTGATAAGAGAAGACTATCATTTTCTAACAATGGTGGAGTAGCTTATAGAAGACTAGCTCTCTTACTACTAATGATAAAATATTCTGAACAAAAATTTAAAAACCCAACATATGAAAGTATTTTAGAGTGAACAAAAATAGGTAGAAATTATAGGGGACTCAGTGATAGAATGAGGGAACCATGGTGTTTGAGTTCCATATTTACAGGTCTCTTCCCCTGAGGTGTTCTCCAGTGGAGAAGTTAGATCTCAAAGCAGAAAGTTGCAGTCTAATTGAACTGAAGAGTCAGAAAATAGCATTAAGGACTGACAGATCAGCTAGGATTTGAAGGGTATAATTAGAGAAAGGATGGACCACAGGAAGGAGAGGGCTTAAAATTTCTATATAAAGTTTCCTTAGATTTTTGCCTGATGCCCAAATCCTTTTTGTGTGAACCACCAAGGAACCCATGGAGCAAGAAATATTTGAGAGGTTGAAAATATTTAATAGAGATTTCCACAGTTGTCTATTACAGAGGAAATGGAGTTGGGAATTTGCATTACATCGAGTTATGAATGTTTAACAAACACCTTGCCCTTTTCATTTATACTCAGAAGGAGCATGCTTTAGGAGAAAAAAATGTTTCTTAGGACTTCAATGTTTTTCCTAGGAAGTAAATCCACAGACCACCATCAAGAAGTAAAAACAAGGCCTCCATAACAGTATATTTGTAAAATTACTAAATATACAAAGAAATAGAAAATGTTACCCACAATAAAGAGGTAAATAAGTCAATAGAAACAGACTCACACATGACCCGGATATTGAGATAACAAACAAGGCTTTTAACTATGATAAATATGTTAAATCATCTATAAGAAAAAAAGATAAATATGTGGTAGTAGATACAGGAATTTCAGGATAGATGTGGAAACTGTAGCAAAAAGTAAATTCTATAACTGAGAGCAACCATTATTTAAAACTAACAAAAGTCATTGTTTTGGTCAAGATAGTGGAGTAGTAAACGCAGTCCTCGACTGCTCTCATGACCACCTCAAAATTACAACTAAATTACACAATAACTATCATTGAGAATCACCTGAAGTGTACCTGAACAGAAGTCCTACAACTAAGGGCATACAAAAGAAGCCACCTTGAGACTGGTAGGAGGGGCAGAGATGTGAAACAGGCTGCTCTCACAGTTGCATGTGGTGGTTGAAAATCAAGAGAAATATCTCAGTTGCGAAGGTTCCCCTGGAAGAGTGAGGAGTCCCAGACCCACACTAGTTCTTTAGTCCTGAGTTCTAGTGCCAGGAATAGAAGTCCCCACAACTTCTGGCTGTGAAAACCAGTGGAGATTGTGCCTGAATGAGACAAAGCGCCTCTAGGGTCAGAGACATTCCTCTTAAGGAGCCTGCATACAGACTTACTTGCAGACAGACTCACTCACTCTGAGCTCCAGCACTGGAGCAGCAGCTTGAAAAGTGCTGGAGACATAAGGGGAAAAACCGAATTGTCTGGCTTCAGGTCAAGGGCTGGAGGGGCAGCTTTCTTCTAGACAGAAGTGCTGGCAAAGGGAATTGTTCCTTTGTGGAGCCCTCCCCTACCCTGACATGCAAACCCTGGTGGCCAACATATCAGAGTCTTTATCAATGTAGCTAATGCGTGTCACTCTGCCCTGGTCGTTTTCCGAGACTTGCGGGCCCCACTCAACTTGCGGGCCCACCCACGCCACTTCCAGTGGTTTTTCTATACAAATAGTCTGGCTTGGCTCATACTGCTGACTTTTCTAAAATCTCTTAAAGGTTCACAAAACCTAAAAAAAGCAGCAGTTGGTCTCGATATGTCTCATACTTCCTGCCGAGCAGTTCTAAGCTTAGAACTAGTGGCAGCTTGTTTGTAGCTTGGCCTCTCAAGGCGCATCCAAGCTTTAGCATAGTTAGTGGCCATCTACAGATTGTTCTGTGGCTCATGCCAGGTGACCCCGGGCAGTGCACAGCCTACAGCTGAACTTGGGCTGTGGCTGGGCCCTTTGCAGCTGACCCCAGCCCTCATGCATGGTGGCAGGCTTAAGTCTGAGCTGGAGCACCACCCAAAATTACATCTGAGGATGACTCACCCATAGCGCAGATTGAGCAGGCACCACAGCCCTGAAAAAGTGAATCTTTCTTCGTCGAGTCAGCTCCTGCACAACGGCTCCCCCATGGTAACAGCCAGCCCTCAAAACCAATCAGCCTGAGGGTCAATCCCTCCCATTGATGTGTAAACAGCAACCAAGGCTCAACTACAATAGGAAGGCACACACAACCCACACAAGGGACAACCCACAAAGGGAGAACTAGGCTCAGGTGACCAGGGAAGACTGCCATTGGTATTCACAGGAAACCTACGACATAAGACCAGTCTACTAAGCATGCGAGACATAGCAGCCCTACTTAATATATTGAAACAAACACAGGGAGGCAGGAGAAGTAAGAAGAACAAGAAACATGTCCCAAATGAAAGAACAGAACAAAGCTCCAGAAAAAAAATTCAACAAAATAGAGGCAAGGAATCTACCAGATGCAGAGTTAAAAACACCACTTATATGGATGTTCAATGAACTTAGGGGAGAGTAGATGAATTCAGTGAGAACGTTAACAAAGAGATTTTAAAAACCCATAAAAATGGAGATATAAAACATAATAAAGAACCAGTCAGAAATTAAGATTACAATAACAAAACGAAGACAACATTAGAGGGACTCAATAGTGTATTAGCTGACACAGTGGATAGAATCAGCAATTTGGAAGATAAGGTAGCAGAAAACACCCAATCAGAACATCAATGAGAAAAAAAAATTAAAAAATGAGGTTAGTTTAAGGGGCCTCTGAGACAACACCAAGCATATAAACATTTGATTCGCAGAGGTACCAGAAGGAGAAGAGAGAGAGCAAGGAATTGAAAACCTATTTCAAGAAATTATGACAGGAAAATTCCTCAATCTGGGAAAAGAAAGGGACATACGAGACCAGGAAGTGCAGAGAGTCCCACACAAGAGGAATCCTAAGAGGTCCACACCGAGACATATTATAATTAAAGTGCCAAGGTAAAAAAAGAGAGAGAGAATTTTAAAAACAGCAAGAGAAAAGCAATCAGTTATGTACAAACCAGATCCGATAATAATGTCAGCATATTTGTCAACAGAAATTTTGCAAACCAAAGAGGTTTGGCACAAAATATTCAAAGTGATGAAAAGCAAGAATCTACAACCAAAATTACTCTACCCAGCAAAACTATCATTTAGAATTAAAGGACAGATAAAGAGCTTCCCAGCAAGAAAAAGCTAAAGGAGTTGATGACCACCAAGCCAGTATTATAGGAAATCCTGGAGGAACATTTGAAAGAAGGAAAAAAAAAAAAAGAAAAAATATGGATAATAAAATTTCAATAACAACACATCCATCAAAATTAATTTAAATGTAAATGGATTAAACGTTCCAATCAAAAGACAGGGTGGCAAGGGAGCTTGGAGGAACATGGCAGAGTGAGAGACCTCCTCAGAACTTTCTCCTTGAAACAACAATAATCTGAACATATAAAACTAACAAAAAACACCAAACTGCACATCAGCACGTCTGAGCGTGAGATCTGAGCATGAGAGGTACCACAGGTCAGAACCCTGGGTGTCGGTGGTGGACTGGGAGAAATAAAAAAGCTGCCTCTCACAGTTGATGGAGCTTCCTGTAGGAGGAAGCGGAGGGGAGAAGGTGCAGTGAGTTCCCTGGGGAGAGTTGTGAATTTCATGGGCCAAAAAAAAGGCCCAGTCATCAGGGCAGAAAGCAGAGAAGTGGAAGGGCAGAGAAACAACAGCTGACATTTACTAGCCATTGTTGCAAAACTCAGGCTGAGCCACAGCCCCCAAACCCCAACTCAGCGGGCACCACCACTCATATCCTCCGAGACCAAACACCACAGAGTAATCTGAGCAAATGCTATTGAAACTGTCTTTAACTCTGACAGGGACTGAGACTGAGGGTAGCGAGCATGATTAAACTATACGAGAAAAAAAAAAGGCATTTTTAATGCTTTATATATAGCAGGGATCCAAGAGGCTTGGATGCCATCTATTAGAAACCAAAAGAAAAACACTTTCTTTGCAACAGGCTTAAGAGAGATCTTTATATAATAAATCTTCTTTCTGGAAAAACAGAATACACTTTCATTAATGCTCAGGAGGAGAAAAAGTCCATTAAATACCATGAACAACCAAGGTGACAAGGCATCTCAGAAAGAAAGAGAAAAATCTCCAGAAAATAAGCTTACAGATAAAGAAATATGAGACATAAATGACAGGGAATTCAGGATGATACTTCTGAAAAAACCCAATGCGAACCAAAAAGAATCATATCAACAATTTAAGGAATTGAAAAATCAACTAAATGAGCAGAACAAGTTCTTTAGCAAGGAGATTGAAACTCTCAAAAATAACTGAATAGATCTTCTGGAGATAAAGAACACACTGCAAGAGTTGAAACTGAAAGGACAAGCTTGGGAAATAGAGTCGAACAAATGGAGGAAAAGATCAGAGATACTGAAGACAAAAATCTGGAAGTAAATCAGAAGGAAGATGAGAGAAACTGAAGAATGAAAAATAATGAAAGAGAAATACAAGAAGTAATTGATACCATCAGGAGAGAAAACATAAGAATAATGAGAATTCTCGAAGGGGAGGAAAAGGAGCAGGGGCTAGAAAGAATTTTCAGACAAATAGTTGACAAGAATTTCCCAAATCTAAGGAATGAGCTGGAGCTTGAAATACAAGAAGTCAACAGAACATCCAATGATCTAAACCCAAAAAGCCTTCTCCAAGACACATTGTATTAAAATTATCAAAAATCAATGACAAAGAAAGAATTCTCAAGGCAGCCAGAAAAAATAAGATGGTAATCTATGAAGGAAAACCCATTAGATTATCATGTAACTTCTCATCACAAACATTAAAGACAGAAAGGAGTGAAATCAAATATTAAAACTATTTAGTGAAAGGAACTACCGCCAAGAATAATGTATCCAGCTAAATTGTCCTTTAGATTTGAAGGAGAAATAAAGACATTTCCAGACGTACAAAAATTGAAGGAATTCTCCACTACGAGACATGCACTACAGGAAATATAGAAAGGGGTCAGCTCACATAAAACAAATGACAAAAAAAAATACATAATTAGGATTAAGGTGACTATCACGTAAATAGAAGCAGAGGAGTGCAACCTGTACTAAGAACAGGACATAATAAGCTTAAAAAATAAGAAGAGAATTGCTATAGCAAGATAATAATTAACGTTCAGCATACATAGGGACAAATTGAGAAAACAATGACTGGAAAGGCGAAGATTCAAAGATCCAAATTCGCAAAGGGGAATGGATATAAGTCACCCATAGAAGAAAAGGGATGACTGTATGTGTATGTATGTGTGTGTGTGTGTGTGTGTGTGTGTGTGTAGTAGTGTGTGTGTGCAGAGAGAGTATATATATATATATATATATATATATATATATATATATATATATATATATAACTATCCTTTACAGATTCGTAAAGGTAACCACACACCAAAGATTAAGAACTGACGCATATAACATAAGACAAGAAGAACCAGAGAGAAATCTCATAAAAGTCGAACAAAATAATGAAAACAGAAACAGAAGGACAAGGAAGCAATGGAAACACCGAGCTACCAGAAAGCAAAAGTTAAAATGGCTATAAGAAGAACTCATATTTCGATAATCACACTAAATGTAAATGGACAGAACTCATCAATTAAAAGTTACAGAGTTGCAGAGTGGATCAAAAAACAAAACCCAACCATATGCTGCCTCCAGGAAACACATCTCAGTTTTAAAGACACATGTAGACTCAAAGTGAAAGAGTGGAAATGATATTTCAAGGAAATGGCATTCATAGAAAAGCGACAGTAGCAGTCTAATATCAGATGAAATAGACTTCGAAATAAAAAAGGTAAAGAAAGAAACTGAGGGACACTTCATAATGATGAAGGGAATCCAAGAAGACATAACATTTCTTAATATCTATGCTTCCAATCAAGGAGCCCGAAAATGTGTAAAGCAATTACTAACAGAACTAAAGGGAGAAACAGACCAAAACATTATCATAGTAGGGGACCTAAATACCCCATTGTCGGATATGGACAGATCATCTAAACAGACAACGGGGAAATAACATCCTTAAATGACACATTAGACCAACTGGACATAATTGACATTGACAGAGCCTCCCATCCGAAAACAGCTGCTTACACATTTTTCTTTAGTGCACATGGAACATTCTCAAAGATTGAACACATACTGAGACATAGATAGCCTTAGCAAATATAAGAGGATTGAAATCATACCAACCATATTCTTTGATGATAATGCTTTGAAAATAGAGATCAACTGCAAAAAGAAATCAAGAAGAATCACAAGTACATAGAGATTAAACAACATGCGTCTGAAGAATAACTGGGTAAGAGAAGAAATAAAAAGAGAGATGGAGAGATACATAGAAACAAATGATAATGATAGTACAACATATCAAAACTTTTGGGACATGGTAAAAGCGATCATAAGAGGAAAGTTCATATAATTACAGGCCTACCTCCAAAAAGAAGAACAAGCCCAAATAAACAACCTAATATTTCATCTTAAAGAACTAGAAAAGGAAGAACAAATGTAGTCTAAATCAGCAGAAGAAAAGAAATAATCAAAATTAGAGCAGAAATAAATGAAATTGAAAACAAAAGAATAGAAAAAATAAATTCAACAAAGAGCTGATTCTTTGAGAAGGGTAATAAAATTGACAAACCCCTGATTAGACTCACTAAAGAAAAAAGAGAAAGGACACAGATAAACAAAATCAGGGATGAAAGAGGGTAAATTACAACTGATACAGAAGAAATACAAAGGATCATATGAAAATCCTATGAAAAATTGTATAACACTAAATTTAATAACTCAGAAGAAATAGGCCAGTACTTAGGAAAATACAACCTTCCTACACTGAATCAAGAACTGGAAAACCTAAATAGACCAATCAGCAGCATGGAAAATGAAACAGTTGTCAAAAACCTACCAAAAAGTAAAAGTCCAGGAGCAGATGGCTCCACCAGTGAATTCTGCCAAACATTTAAAGGAGATTTAATATCTATTCTTCTCAAACTCTTCCAAAAAATGGAAGAGGAGGCAAATCTTCCCAAAATATTTTATGAGGTCAATATTACTCTAATACCAAAACCTGGTAATGATAACACAAAAATAGAAAACTACAGACAAATATCTCTCATGAATACAGATGCAAAAATCCTAAATAAAGATAATAGCAAATCGAATACAGTAACATATTCAAAAGATTATACACCACGATTGAGTGGACTTTATTCCAGAGGCACAGGGATGGTTCAACATATGTATATCTATTAATGTGATATACCACATTAACGAATTCAAAAATAAGAATTATATGATTATTTCAGTAGGTGCAGAAAAAGGCTTCGACAAGATACAGCATTCACTTATGACCCAAACACTTCACAAATCGGTATAGAAAGAAAGTGCCTTAACATAATAAAGGCCATATATGACAAACCCTCTGCTAACATTATACTTAATTGTGAAAAATAAAAATCTTCACTCTCAGATCAGGAACAAGGCAAGGCTGTTCACTATTGCCACTGTTATTCAATATAACACTGCAGTTTCTAGCAAGTGCAATCAGACAAGAGAAAGATATAAAATGCATCCAAATAGGAAACAAGGAAGTCAAACTGTCAATATTTTCAGATGACATGATTTTCTATATAGAAAACCCTAAAGACTCCATAAGAACACTACTAGAAACAATAAGCAAACATAGTTCAAAAATCCAAAGCGTTCCTCTACTCTAATAATGAAGTGTCAGAAAAAGAAATGGAAAAAATAACTCCTTCTGTAATTGCAACAAAAAAAATAAAATATGTAAGAATAAATTTAATGAAACATCTGAAAGACCTCTATAATGAAGACTATAACACCCAATTAAAGGATATCAAAGAAGATACAAAGAAATCAAAAGATATTCCATGTTCTTTTATTGGAATAATCAACATAGTTAAAATGACCTTATTACTTAAAGCATTATACATATTTAATGCAGTCCTCATCAAAATTTCATCTACATTTTTTTAAAGAAATAGAAAAAACATCATCAGATTTGTATGGAAGCACAAAATACCTCGAATTGCCAAAGCCATTTTGAGAAAAAAGAACTAGGCTGGAGGTATCGCTCTGCCCGACTTCAAATTATACTACAAAGCTACAGTAATCAAAATGGCTTAGTATTGGCAGAAAAACAGACACATGGACCAGTGGAACAGAATCGAGAGTCCAGAAGTAACCTCATATTTATATGGACAAATAATTTTCGACAAAGAAGCCAAAAACATACAGTGGAGAAAGGAAAGTCTCTTCAATAAATGGTGCTGGGAAAACTGGAAAGCCACCTGCAAAAGAATGAAACTAGACTATTGTCTGTCACTACACATTGAAATTAATTCAAAATGAATTAAGGCCCTAAATATAAGACCTGTAACAATAAAATGCATAGAAGAAAACATAGGAACTAAACTCAAGGACCGTGGACTTAAAGAAAATTTTATGAATTTGACCTCGAAAGCAAGGGAAGTAAAAGCAAAAATAAAGGAATAGGACTAGATCAAACTAAAAACGTTCTGCAAAGCACAAGAAACCATCAACAAGGTAAGGAGACAATCATCTGAATGGGGAAATATATTTGTAGGCAATGCCTCCGATAAGGGCCTAATATCTAAAATATACAAAGAACTCATACAACTCAATAACAACAACAACAAAAAACAATCCAATCAAAAATAAGCAGAGGAGTGAAAAGACTCTTCTCCCAAGAAAACATAGAAATGGCCAACAAACATATGACAAGATGCTCATCATTGCTAGCTATTAAGAAATGCAAATCAAAACCACAATGAATAATGCTGCTATGAACATTGATGTGCAAATATCTTTATGGAATAGCTATAATCAACAGGACAAGTAATAATAAATGCTGGAGAGGATGCAGAGCAAAAGGAAGCTTCATACACTGCTGGTGAGACTGCAAATTAGTACAGATTCTATGGAAAACAGTATCGAGGTTCCTCAAAAAACTAAGAATTGATCTACCATATGATCCAACAATCCCTCTACTGGGTATTTACCCCAAAGACTTGAAAATTCATATCCATAAAGATATTTGCACACCAATGTTCATAGCAGCATTATTCTTGTGGGGAGGACATGGAAGCAACCAAAGTGTCCTATGAAAAATGACTTGATAAAGAAGCTATGGTACATATGTACAATGGATTATTACTCAGCTGTAAGAAGAGATGAAATACTGCAATTTACAACAACATGGATGGACCTTGAGATAATTATGCTAAGTGAAATAAGCCAGACAGAAAAAGTTGAAAATCACATTATATCACTTACATGTGGAATATAAACCTAAAAGCAACAAATGAACAAGACAGAGACTCATGGACATGAACAGTAGACTAGTGGTTATCAAATGGTAAGGGGAAGGAGGAAGGAGAGAGGTACATGGGGTAAAATGGGTCAAATATGTGGTGAGAGAAACAAATCTAACTATGAGAGGTGAGCACACAATATTAATATACATATGCCTTATTGTTTAATGTATAGCTGAAACTTACCGGATTTTGTTAACAAATGTTACGATAAAAATATTTTTAAAAATTAAAAAAAAATCTTAAAAAAATTCAATAAAGGAACTGAAATACAATGTTAAAAATATTTGATTAACAGAAGAGGAAGAAAAATCAAATAGAATAATTAGAAAACAAAGAGGAAGATGTCAAACTTAAACCCAGTCCTATCAATAATCATATAACATGCATTTGGAACAAATACTGCATTTAGAAGGTAAAACTTTTTAGAGTAGAATCAAAAAAGCAAGACTATCACTGTCTAAAAGTGAATAACTTTAAATATAAAGATGCATAACTGGAAAATGCAAAATTATTGAAAATGATATATTGTACACACAGTAACTACAAGAAAACTGTTGTGGCCTTGTTGATTTTAGACAAAATATACTTCAAGTCAAATATGAACAGAGAGATAAAGGAGGACATTCAAAAACAATTAAAGTATAAGTTCAACAGTAAGATGTAACAATCCTAAATATGTTTTCCTCTAGTAACAGAGCTTCAAAGGAAATGAAGAAAATCAAACAGAACTAATGGAAATAATGAACAAATCCATATCATAATTTAAAATGTTATCATTCCTCCCTCAGTAACTGTTAGAAAAAGAGTAAAGATATAGAAAATATAAACAATGTTCTCTACTAACTTCATACAATTGACATTTATAGAACACCACACCAAATGTTTTTGAATACATGTTTTTAATGTGCATTAAATGCTCACATAAAATGTTCACCAAGATAAATCATATGTTGGAGCATAAAATATATCTTAATAGTTTCAAAAGACTTAAACCATCTACAATGTGTTCTCTGACAACAGAATTAGCGAATGAAGTAAGAGCTCTTGCAAAGCCATAAATGCGAAGAATTGTCATTATTTAACCAATCTGGTGGTCCCAACTCAAAATGCTATCTTTATTTGATCTGACTCAGAATTCAACCAGGGCTAAAAATCTCTCTATGAAGGGCAGTTTTGGAAAACAACTACTGGCAAAAATTTAAAAAGCAATCAATAGAAACTGTCCCTGAACAAGCCTAGATAATAGACTTACAAGTCAAAGACTTTAACTAAGCTATTTAAAATATATTCAAAGAACTAAAGGAAAATATGTGGTATGTCCATGGAATAGAATATCATTCAGAGAATAAAGAGCTTCACGGACCTACTCATAAGAAAAGCTGGTGCACATTATAAAGGAACAATTTAAAGTTTCTGGAAATGATCCTAAATATTTTAAAAAAAGTAATGGCTGAAAACTTCCCAAATCTATTAAAAATAAATAATTTATAAATACAGGAAATTCAATAAGCTACATGTTAGATAAATTCAGAGATAAATAAATAAACACATCATAGTGAAAATGCTGAAAACCAAAAGCATGAAGATACTTTTGAGAGCACCAAGAGAAAAATGAAATATCACTTACAATGGAACCACACTAAGATAAACAGCTGACTTGTACTCAAAAACAATGGCGATTAGAAGGTAGTGAGATAATATTCAAATTGACTAAAGAAGAAAACTGTCAATGAAGCAGGCCATATTAAGTAAATTTATATATCAAAAAAAAAATGAAAGCAAAATAAACACATTCCCTGAAAGAATTTTTGCCAGAAGACCCATCTTACACAAAATATTAAAGAAAGTTCTTCACATTGAAAACAAGTGACCCCAGACAGTAATGAAAATACACAAACTATAAACATACCTGTAATGGTAATTTTTAAATTATAAAAATATAAATGCATATATTTCTCCTTTCTTAACTGATTTAGATACATGTAAGAAATATACATACTTGTTCTTAAATACATATAAATATGTATTTGTATATTTAAATACATTCTTATTCTCTCTTCTCTCAGATACTTTGAGATATAAAATTACATAAAGTAATAATTATAATAATATATTATTGTGTTTTAAAATTTATTGTTAGAATATATATATACATATATATATGTGTGTATATATATATATATATATATATATATATATATATATATATAGTACCATAAAAGAAGGAAAGGAAATAGAGCTACACAAGAGTAATGTTTCTACATCTTACTAAAATTTTTAGTACATATCTGAAGTTGATTTTGGTAACATAAGACATATATGGTAATCCCTAAAGTTACCAAAATAACTCAAAATAATTATTTGAGTTATTTTAAAGTAGCTAAAATAGTGAAGAATTATGAAGAAATAAAATGCTACATTAGAAAATATTCACTTAATATAAAATAAAGCAATAAAGGATGGATAGAAGGAAAAAAGACATGAGATACATAGAAAAAAATGTGACATAGAAGATCTGAATCCAACAATATTGTTAATAATATTAAATATGAATGGATTTAAAAATCTACTCAAAAGGTAGAAATAGTCAGACTAGCTGAAAACATGTTCCAAATATATGCTCTCCACAGAAGCCACAATTTATAAGATACAAATACATTACAATAAATTTAAAAATTAAAAAGTAAAATAAAATTAAAAGATGAAAAATAATAGATTATGCAAAAAAGCAGCCCACAAGAGAGCTTGAGGGCCTTTACTACTATCAGATAAAATAGATTCAAAAAACAGAAAAAGTTTACTATATATCAAGAGCAACATTTTATAGTGGTATAGGGGTCAATCCATTAGAAAATATAACAAAAATATAACAAATATATATATATAATATATATTATAAAATATAACAAATATGTATATTACACACACACACACACAC
>NW_024347791.1:32665196-32784488 GCF_902729225.1 Pteropus medius | reverse complement strand
TGAAGCCAAAACTTGAAATAAAGGGAGAAATAGATAATTCGACATTAACAGTTGAAAACATCAATATCCTACTTTTAATATACAATAGAACAACTAGGCAAAGATCAACAAGGTAATAGATGACTTGAACAATACTATAAGCCCATTAAATTTAAAAGACAATAAATACATTCTTCTCAAGTGTACCTGGCATATTCTTCAGGATAGATTACATGCTAAGCTATAAAACAGACCGTGACACATTTTAAAGGCTAGAAAAAATGAAAACTATGTTGTCTGGCCACAGTGGAGAATTAGAAATCAATAACATAACGAGATTTGGGAAACTCATGAATATGTGGAAATTAAACAACGCACTCCCAAATATCCAATGAGACAACAAAGAAATCAAAAGAGAAATTAGAGAAACTTTAGATAGATAAAAAATGAAGACACAACTTCCCAAAACTTATAGGATTCAGGTAACAGTACATAGAAGTTTATTTCTTGCTTTAAATGACTATATTAAGAAAGAAAAAAAGATCTCAAATCAACTTAAGACAGACCTAAGACACTGGAGAAAGAAGAGCAAACTAAACCTGAAGCAAGCAGAAAGAAGGAAATGATAAGGACTAGAGCAGAGATTAATGAAATAGAAAAAAAAGTAAAACAATTAGAGAAATCCAATAACAACGAAGTTAGTCCTTTAAAAAATTTAAAAGATCGACAAACCTTTAACTAGATTGATAAACAAAAGGAGAGAAAAAAATAAGAGTTAAATTATTAGAATAAACTAAAATAGAACATTACTGCTGACCTTCCAGAAATAAAAGAAATACCATAAAGGAATACTATTATAACTGTATGCCAATAAATGGGATCACTTAGATGGGATCACTATCAAATTTCTAGAAAGACACAAACTATCAAAAATGGCTTAAAAATTTTTACAACGTGAGTAGCCTTTACCAAGTAAAAAGATTGAATTAGTAACAAAAACTACCCAGAAATAAAAGCTTTACCTCTGATTCCTATCCAATATTTTAAGACAAATTAATAACAATTCTTCATAAACTCTTTCAACATATGGAAGAGGAAGTAACACTACCCAACTCACTCTAGGAGGCCAGTATCACCTTGATTACAAAGTTGAAGACATCACAAGGAAAGAAAACTATAGACTACTGTTTTTTAGAAATATGAGAGTGAAATCTGTATCATGGCAGCATAAGAAGCTCTTTTTTATCTTCTCTTTTAACAAGAAATTAGACATTCATTTATGTCTAGGGACCCAGGAGAAGTCTTGTCCAACTTTGTATCTGGTAATAGGCAGACAGACCTCATTATGGGATGCAAAACCAGCAGTGTCAGTGAATCTGGCCAGACCACTCTCACCTTTTGGGGTTTGGGGCTGGAGATGGCTGACCTATGAAGATACCCATGCATGAGAGAGAATTTGCAAAAGTCAAACCTTCTCAAGGGGAGATTCCAGCACACCATTGTTAAAACAAATATCCTCTCTCCCTAACACACACACACACACACACACACACACACACAGCACGCACGCACACGCATGCACACACACACCGTGGCTGGTCTAATCCAGCTTCAGCAGCCTCTTCTGTGGAGGAAGAGATGAGCAGTAAGTGAGTGCCTGGCTATCCCAGTTAAGCTGGATGTATCTGGAGAAACTGGTTTTCTCCAGCAGCACCCAGGGTAATGAGGAGATACTTCCTTGACTTGGGGGAAGAAGAAGATTGGGAAAGAGGCAGATAGGAATTTCAAAAGCATTAAAGGGACTGCATTCAGCAAGAAGTCCACTCAAGACCCTCTGGGAGAATCATGCCTGGGGAATATCCCTACTAGGTCAAAACCCACAACTCCACCCATTCTGTAGCTGGTTCTTTGTGCATGCTCCCATGTGTTTGAGAGAGAGCGAGTGAGCAAGAATTCTGGTAAACTGGAAGTGTACTCAGAAAACAGAAACGGGCCACGGTGTGGAGACAAGGCAGAAACAACAAAGGAGCTTTAGCACCATCTTCTGGAAAACAAGTGAGGCTTCTAGTAGCCAGCCTGCTGAGCTGTAAGAACCAGAGAACACATAAAAGCTCTGCCACAAGAGAGAGCAAAAAGACTGGAGCAGATCTATACACACAAAGGCAGAAGAAACCTCAGATATTAATACCACTATTGAACAGAATACCCCATCTGAGGGCAACTAACAAAGACTTATGGAGATGTCTACTATTTCAAATGCAAAAGCAGCAATGCAAAACTACAAAAAATTTTCTTTAAAGTGTGCTATCATAAAAAGAAAATAATAATTCTCCAGTAACTAAGTTCAAAGGCAGGAAATTTTGTGATCTAGTTGAAAAGAATTCAAAATAGTTGTTTTGAAGAAATTCAACTAGCTACAAGAAAACTCAGAAAGACAACTCAACAAAATCTTGAGAAAAAGAAAACATGATCAAATGAAATTTTAACAATGAGAAATTATTTTAAAAACCCTAAGAATTCTGGAATTGAAGAACTCAATGAATGAAGTGAAAAATTCAATAGAGAGAATGTGCAGTAGAGTAGAGCAAATGGAAGACAGAATAAGTAAATTAGAGAATAGAAATTTTAAAATAAACCAGTTAAAGGGAAACAAAGAAAAAAGAATTAAGAGGGAGGAAAGCTTGCATGATCTATAGGATTCCATCAAAATTACAAATTTAGAATAATCAAGTTCCAGAAGGAGAAGAGAGAAGAAAATTTATTTCAAGAAATAAATAGCTGAGACCTTCCCAATCCTGAGGAGGGATTTAGACATCCGAATTCATAAAGTTAATAGATCAACCTATTATTTCTATGCAAAATGACCTTCAAGACACATTATAATGAAAGGATAAAGAAAAAAAATTAAAAGTAGCCAGGGGATAAAAGATTGTAGCCTACAAAGGACCCCCTCCATTTAGATATAAGCAGATTTCTCAGCAGAAAACCGACATGTCAGGGAAAGTCGAAAAACATATTCAGTGTTGAAAGAAAATAATTTCCAGCCAGGCATGCTCTACATGGCAGAATTATCTGTCAGATATGAAAAAGAAATAGACTACCCTGGACAAACAAAAGCCAAGGGAGTTTATTGCCACTAGACCTGCCTTGCAATAAATGCTGAAAGAAATTCTTCAATCAAAAATGAAAAGATGCTAATCAGTGACATGAAAACATGAAAGTATATAACACGCAGACTTAGAACACTCTGAATCTATAATAAGATGTTGGGTTAACCACTTAACCATAGTATTTAGGTTAAAGGAAAAGAGTATGAAAAATAATTATAGCTACTATAAGGTGTTAAAAATACACAATATATACAGAGGTAAATAATGGCATCAAAAATATGAAAGATGGGAAGTAAAAGGGTGAGACTTTTGTAGACAATCAAAATTAAGTTGCCATCAGCTTAAACTGGACTCTTTTATCTATGAGATGTCTTATGTAAGTCTCATGATAACCACAAAGCAAAAACCTAAAGCAGATGCAGAAAAAAATAAAATAAAAAGAAACAGAACATACTACCATGGAAAATCACCAAATTTATGGGATTATGTCTCTTTACAAAGATAGTCAGAAACAGAAATTAAAAGAAATAATGGAAATACAAAACAACCAGAAAACATTTAGTAAGATGTCATTAGTAAGTCCTCACATAATAATAATTACTCTAAATTGAATTCACCAATCGAAAGGCACAGAGTGGCTGGATTGGGGAAAATAAGAGTCAACTATGTCTTGTCTACAAGAGACTCACTTCAGCTTTAAGAAGACTCATGGGCTCAAAATGAAAGGATGGAAAAAGATATTCCATACAAGTGGAAACCAAAAGAAAGCAGAGATAACTCTACTTATGTAGAAGAAACAGACTTTAAGCCAAAAATGGTAAAAAGAGTCAAAGAAGGTCATTATAAAATGATAAAGGGATTAATTTACCATGAAGATATAGCAGTTGTAAATACATATGCACTCAACATTAGAGCACCTAAATATATTAAGCAAATATTAACAAATGTGAAGGGAAAAATAGACAACACTACAATAATAGTAGAGGAGTTCAATATCCCAGTTTAAGCAATAGATAGATCATCCAGACACAC
Source organism: Pteropus medius (assembly GCF_902729225.1). NCBI lineage: Eukaryota > Metazoa > Chordata > Mammalia > Chiroptera > Pteropodidae > Pteropus > Pteropus medius. The sequence goes on along the minus strand of NW_024347791.1, from coordinate 32,780,367 downwards.
ACACACACACAATTGACAAGAAGATGATGGACTTGAACAATGTATTAAACTAAATAAACCTAACAGACATTTATAGAACATCCCATCCAACAGCAGCAGAATGTACATGTTTCTCAAGCATACATGGAACATTTTCCAGAATATATGATAGGTCACAAAATAAGTTTTCGCAAATTTAAGAAAACCGAAATCATATCAAATATCTTTCCAACTACAATGAAACCAAGGAGAAAGGAAGAGCTAGAAAATTTGCAAAACTATGGAAATTGAAAAACACTCTGTAACAACCAATGGATCAAAGAAGAAATCAAAAGGGAAATAAAAAATATCTTCAAACAAATAAAAATAAAAACACAATAAAAATGATCAACCAAAATAAGGTCTGTTTTTTGAAAGATAAACAAAACAGAAAAACCATTAGCTATATGAACTAAGAAAAAAAACAGAGAGAAGACTCAAATAAAACCAGAAACAAAAAAGGAGAAATTATGCCTGATACCACAGAAATTTATAAGTTCATAAGAGACTACTATGATAATCATATGCCAGCAAGTTGGGTAACCTAAAAGAAATTGATAAATTTTTGTCACATACAGCCTACCAAGATGGAATCCAGAAGAAGTTGAAAATATGAACAGACAATAACAAGTAAGGAGATTAAATCAATAATAACAAATTTGCCCACACACAACAAAAGCCCATGACCAAATGGTTATATGGTGAAGTCTACCAAACATTTAAAGAAGAATTAATGTCAATCCTTCATACACTCTACCAAAAAATTGAAGAGGGGAGAGCATTTCCAAACTCATGTTACAAGTACAGTATTATCCTGATACCAAAGCAAGATAGTCAGACTACAAGGAAAGAAAACTATAGATCAATATCTCTGATGAATATTGATGCAAAAATTCTCAACAAAATATTAACAAGCTGAATGTACCAACACATTAAAAAGACCAGGATCAAATGGCATTTATCTCTATGATGCAAAGATCAATCAACATTCACAAGTCAATATATGTGATACATCATATTATTAAAATAAAAGATAAAAATAATATCAATCATCTGAATAGATACAACAGAGTATTTGACAAAATACATTCTTTTATAATTAAATTTCTAAAAAAAATTGGGTATGAAAAGAACATACCTCAACACAATAAAGACCATATATGACAAACCCACAGCTTGGGTTATAATAAATGATAATAAATTGAAAGCTTCTTCTCTAAGATCATGAATAAGACAACTGTGCCCACTCTCCTATTCACCATAATTTTGGAAGTCCTAACAGAGAAATTAAGCAAGACAAATAAATACAAGGCATTTAAATCAGGAAGGAAGTAGTAACATTATCATTATGTGCAGATGGTGTGATCTTATATAGAGAAAATTCCAAAGACTCAACAAAAAATTGTTGGAACTAATTAATGAAATCAATAAAGTTTCAGGATAAAAATAATCAACATACAGAAAGCAGTTGCATTTCTATACACTAAGAAGAAATTATACGAAAAAGAGATAAAGAAAATTATCTCATTCACAACAGCTTCAAAAGCAGTAAAATATTTAGGAATAAATTTAACCAAATAAATGAATGATCTATACGATGTAGACTACAATATCTCAATGAAAGAAATTTAAGAAGATACAAACAAATGGAAAGATATTCTGTGTTCATATGGGAAGAATTAAATACTTTAAAAATGTCCATACTAATCAAGGCCATCTATAGGTTCAATGCAATCTCTATAAAAATTACAATGGTGTCTTGTGCAGTAATAGAGAAAACAGATTCTAAAATTTGTATGGAACCAGATAAGATCCTGAATGGCCAAAGAAATCATGAGAAAGCACATAGCTGGACATATCACACTTTAAACTATACTACAAAGCTATAGGAAACAGTATGGTACTAGCATAAAAATAGACATTTAGATCAATAGAACAGAATACAGAGCCCCAAAATTAACCCCCACATATATGGTAATATAATAATTGAAATGAAGCCAAGAACACTCAATGAGGGAAGGATAGTCTATTTAACAAACGGTATTGGGATAACTGCATGACCACATGCAGAAAAATGAAATTATATCCCATCTTATAGAAATAAAAAAATAATAATAATAACTAAAAATGGATTAAAGACTTAAGTTTAAGAGGACTTTTAATCAAGATAGTGGAGTAGGTAAACATTGTGTTTGTCTCTTCTCACAACTACATCAAAATTACAACTAAACTACAGAACACCCATAATTGGGAGTCACCTAAAGTCTACTGAACAGAAGTCTTATAACTGAGCACATACAAAAGAGGTCATCTCAAGACTGGTAAGAGAGGTGGAGACATGGATTGGGCTGGTCCTAAACTCATTTATTGCGTTGAGAATCAGGAGGGGTATCTCTGTTTCAGAGGTCCCCTCAGGGAACCATGAGGTCCTGGTCCCACACCAGGCTCCCCAAACCAGGGATCAAGTCCCTTGGGAAAAGAAGTCCCCACAATTTCTAGTTGTAAAAAGCAGCAGAGATTGTGGCTGAGTGAGACAGAGAGCCACTGGAGTTGAAGCCCTTTCTCTTAAGGGGCCTACACTTGGACTTATTCATGGACAAATTAATTTGTCCTGAGATCCAACACTGGGACAACAACTCAGAAAATGTCATGAACATACAAAAAGGAAATAAATTGCCTGGCTTCAGGGCGAGGGCTGGAGGGGTAGCTTTCTCCCAGACAACTGTTCTGGCAAGGGACATTGTTCCTTTGTTAAGCTCTCCCCGCTCCCAGAATGCAGACTCAGGTGGTCACTATATCTAAGTTTCCATCAACCTGGCTAACACTAGTTGCCCACCCTGGTGATCCCTGAGATCTCGCCCCCTCCAACTTGTGGGCCCAACCAAACCACTTCCAGTGGATTTTCCATACAAATGGCCCATCTTGGCTCATGCTGCAGACTTTCCTAAAATCTCTCAAAGATTTACAAAACCTAAACAAGCCTCGTCACACCTTGGTATTCCCTGTACCCCTTGCTGAGCAGCCCAGCACTAGTGCTGGCTGACTTCGATTTGCAGCCTGGCCTCTCAAGACACATCTAAACCCAGTGTGAGTGGCAGCCATCTATGAATTGTTTGGTGGTTCATGCTAAATGACCCCGGGTATGGCACAGGCTGTGGCTGAACTTGGCCTGCTGTAGGGCCCCTTCAAGGAGGTCCAAGGGCTGACATGCCCATTGGCCTTCTTCAGTACGAGCCAGAACACAACCTGGGGCCACATCCAAGAGTGACACACCCAAAGGGAAGACTGGGAAGGCACAGATCCTTGCTAAGTGAATCCTGCTCCATGGGGTCAGCCCCTGCACAACAGCAACTCCACTGTAGTCATTGGCCAGTCCTCACAACCAATCGGCCAGAGGGTCAATTCCTTCCATTGATGTGTAAGCAGAAATTGAGACTAAACTACAAAAGGAGGGCACACATAACCCATATAAGGACACACCTGGAGCACCTGGCTCAGATGATCAGGGAGACTATGCCGCTGGGTTCCACAGGATACCTACTGGACAAGGCTACCCTACCAAGACTGGGAGACACAGCAGCCCTACATAATACATAGAAATAAAAACAGGGAGGTAGCCAAAGGAGAGACAAAGAAACATGCCCCAAATGAAAGAACAGAACAAAGGTAGCAGAAAACACCAAATCAGAACAGCAACAAGAAAAAAAGAATCAAAAAAAAAAAAAACTAGGAGAGTTTAAGGGGCCTCTAGGACAATATCAATGTAACAACAATTACATCATAGGGGTACCGAAAAGAGAAGAGAGCCAGCAAAATTTGAAAATCTATCTGAAGAAATACTATCTGATGCAAAACTTCCCTAACCTGGGGAAGGAAATAGACATACAAGCTCAGAAAGTGCAGAAAGTCCCAAACGAGAGGAACTCTAAGAGGCCCATACCAAGACAGATCATAATTAAAATGCCAAAGTTGGAAGATAAAGAGGGAATCTTAACTAACTGCAAGAGAAAAGCAGTTAGTTACTTGCAAGTGAGCTCTCATAAGACTCTCAGCTGATTTCTCAATGGAAACTTTGTAGGCCATAAGGGACTGGTAAGAAATATTCAAAGTGATGAAAAGCAAGGACCTACAACCAAGATTACTCTATCCAGCAAAGTTATAATTTATAATCAAAGGACAGATAAAGAGCTTCCAGACAAGAAAAGGCTAAAGGAATTCATCACCACCAAACCAGTATTACACAAAATGTTGGAGAAACTTTTTTAGGAAGAAGAAAAAAGAAAAAAAGGAAAGAGAAAATATGAATAATAAAATGGCAATAACTACATAACTATCAAAAATTACTTTAAATGTAAATGGGTTAAATGCTCTAATCAAAAGTTAGGGTGGCTGAATGGATAAGAAAACAAGACTCTTACATATGCTGCCTATAAAAAGAAAACAGACTGAAAGCAGAAAGATGGAAAAAGATGTTTCATAAAAATGAAAACAAATAAACAAAAAAACTGGGATAGCAATATTTATTCTCGACAAAATAGACTTTAAAACACATTCTATAACAAGAGACAAAGAAGGATCCAGTTATTCCACTTCTGGGTATTCATCCAAAGAAACCCAAGATACTACTTTGAAGGGACATGAGAATCCATATGTTCATTGTGGCATTATTTACAGTAGTCAAGATATGATAGCAACCTGGGTTTCCATAAATGGATGAATGGATAAAGAAGAGGTGGTACATATATACAATTGAATATTAATCTGTCATAAAATAGAATGAAATCTTGTCATCTGCAACAACATGGATGGACCTAAAGGGTACTGTGCTGAGTGGAGTAAGTCAGATAGAGGAAGACAAATGCCATATGATTTTACTTACGTGTAGAATCTAAAGAACAAAATAAATAACAACAACAACAACAAAAACAGAAACAAACTCATAGATACAGAGAATCTTTTGATGGTTTCCAGACTAGAGGTGGGTTGGGGTGGTGGGTGAAAAATCAAAAGGAATTCAGAAGTACAAACAGATAGTTACAAAATAGTTATGAGAATGTAAATTAGAGCATAAGGAACATAGCCAATAATATTGTAATAACTATGTATGGCTTCAGATGGGTACTAGACTAATCGGGTGATCACTTTGTTAGTTATATAAATGTCTAATCATTATGTTGTACATATGAAACTAATATATTACATGCCAACTGTAATTAAAAATAAAAATTTATTAAAAAATCTAAAATATAAGACCATAAAACTAATATTACAAAACTTCTAAAAAATATTTAAGGAGAAAAATCCTTGACATTGGACTCGGTGATCATTTTTTTGGATATAACACCAAAAGCACAAGCAACAAAGAAAAAAAATCAACAAACGTAACTACATCAAACTAAGAAAAGCTTCTGTATAGTGAAAGAAACAATTAAAAAAATGAAAAGACAACATTTGAAATGCAAAAAATATTTGCAAACCAATATACTGATTCAGGGATTAATATTCAAAATATATATATAAAAAAACCTCATACAACTCAATAACATAAAAACAAAGAATCCAGTAAAAAATGGGCTGAAGAACCAAACAGACATTTCTCCAACAAAGACATATAAGTAGCTATTAGGTACATGAATAGATACTCAGCATCACTAATCATCAGGAAAATGCAAGTCAAAACCACAGTGAGATAACACCTCACGATAGCCTCAGAATGGCTATCATTAAGGAGACAAGAAATAACAAGTATTGGTGAGGATATGGTGATAAGGGAACCCTTGTACATGGTTGGAGGAAATGTAAATTGTTATAGCCACTATGGAAAGCAGTATGGAGGTTATTCAAATAATTCAAAATAGAACTATCACAAGATCCAGCAATTCCACTTCTAGGTATATATCCAAAGGAAATGAATACACGATTTTGAAGAGATATTTGCACTCCCATGTTTATTACAGCATTATTCACAATAGCCAAGATATTGAAACAACTTGAGAGTCCTTCAACGGATGAACGGATAAAAAAGTTGCAGTATTTACATATACAACGGAGTATTATTAAGCCACGAGAAATAACAAATTTGCATTTTGCAACAACAGGAATGGGCCTTGAGGGCTTATGCTAAGTGAGGTAAGACGAAGATAAATAATGTATGATCTCACTTATATGTGAAATTTAAAAAAGCAGAAATTGTAGAATGGTGGTTACCAAAGACCGGAGGGTGGGGGAATTGGGGATATATTGTTTAATGGCACAAACTTGGAGTTAGTAGATAAGTAAATCTGGGAGAGCTAATGCACAACATAGTAGTTATAGTCAACAACACGGTATTATAAACTTCAAAGTTGCTAGGATCCTAATTGTTCCCATTACATAAAAAATGATTATTCTATGACGTAATAGAGGGGTTAATTAATACTAGAGTCATAATCATATTGCAATACATAAAATCAACATGTACACCTTAAACTTAAACAATTTTAAAAGTCAATTACATTCCAATTAAATAATCTTAAAATAGAAAAACAAGGTAGGAGAACTCAAACTTCCTGAATTTGAAACTTACTATAAAGCAATGGTAATCAAGACCATTTTGTAATGACATAAGAATAGATACATAATTTAGACTCCACAAGTAAACCTTTGTGTATATGGTCAACTAATTTTCGGTAAGGGTATCAGGACCACTGCTATGGACTGAATGACTGTGTTCCACTCAAACGAAATTCATGTTGATATACTAACTTCCAAAATTATGGTATTAGAAGGTGAAGGCCTTTGGGAAGTGATTAGGTCATGAGAGCAGAGCTCTCATAAATATGATCAGCATTCTTATAAAAGAGGCTGGAGAAAGCTCCCTTGCCTTTGTCATATGTATTGTAGCAAAAAAGATGGCCATCTAGGAAGTGGAACTTCATTAGACATCAAATCTGCCAGTGGAAATCTTGTACTTTCCAGCCTCCAGAACTGTGAGAAATAAATATTTGTTGTTTATAAGCCATCCAGTTTATGATATTTTATATAGCAGGATAAATGAACTAAGACAATTATTCAGTGGGGGAAAGAATAGTCTTTTTAAATGGTGCTGGCATAACTGGTTATCAATATGCAAAGAATGAAGTTGGACCCTTACCTTGCAACATTTACAAAAATTAAGTCAAAATGGATCAATGACTTAAATATAAGAGATAAAAAATATACAACTTTTAGAAGAAAAGATAGAGATAAATATTTATGTTTAGATTTGGCAATATTTTCTTAACTATGACAGTAAAAGCACAATCAACAAAAGAAAAATAGATAAATTGAACTTCATCAAAATTAAAAACTTTTGAACTGCAAATGATATCAAAAAAGTAAAGGGACAATTCACACAATGGCAAAAATATTTACAAATCATATATCTTCTATTTATCTTTCATCTCTAATATATGAAAACTCTTACAATTCAATAGGAACAGATTGGTAACCCAATTATAATTGGTCAAAAGATATGAATACATATTTCTCCAAGGAAGGTATGAAAATGGCATATACATATATATATATCATTAGCTATTAGAGAAATGCAAATCAAAATCACTGAGATACCACTTTACATATACACTAAGGTAGGTATAATCATAAAAATATAAACAAAAAATGTTGATAATAATATGAAGAAATTAGAATCCTCCTATATGGTAGAAGGGAATTTAAAATGGTACATCAGCATTTGAAAACAGTTTGGCAGTTACAATATGATCCAGGAATTCCTCAGTTATGTACTCAAGAGAATTAAAAAGAAATATGAAAGAAAACTGTTGCATGAATATTCATAGCAGCATTATTCATGATAAAAAAAAAGAACTGGAAACAATCCAAATACACATAAGAAGAATAAAAAATTAAATGGTGGTATAACCATACAACAGAATTTTATTCGTGTATATGGGTGAACCTTAAAAACGTTACTAAGTAAAAAAATTAATCACATAAGACCACATATTATATGCTCACGACAACATGAAACATTAACTATTGCCAGAATGGGCAAATATATAGAGATAGACAGTTGATTACTTCTTACCTAGGCAGGGATTTTAGGTATGTAGGGGTGGCTGTAGCTATAGTGTTTCTTCGTGTGAATATAAAAAATGTTTTATAACAGATGGTGGTGCCACTTGCACATATCTATGAAAATACTAAAAACCATTGAATCTCAAACTTTAAATGGGTGAATTGTTTCATATTTGAATTATATCTCAAAAATCTGGTAAATACAAAAGTGATAAAAGTGAATGAAGTACTGATATATGCTACAACATTGAAGAATTGAAAACATTTATGATATTTGAAAGAAGGCAGACAGAAAAGGCTACATATTGTATGACCTCATTTATTGAAAATGTCCAGAATAAGCTAATTGACAAAAAATGAAAAGTAGATTTAGTTTCTACGGTCTGGGACGAAGAGGCAGTGAGGAATGACTCCTGATAGGTACTTTTTATTTTTAGTGTCATGAAAATGTTTTGTAATTAGTGGTGAAGGTTTTACAACATTGTAAATACACTAAAAACTCCTAAATTGTACACTTTAAAATGGTAAATTTTATAGTATATTAATTATGATTAAAAAAAGCAGGAGGAAAAGAACAGAGAAACAATAAAGACATAAGATAAATTTTAAAAATGTCAAAATTTTCATCTTTTAGTTAGCAGTTACTGCTTCAAAGTTCTCTGCATATCTATCACTTTTTATTGTATGCCCAGCATTTTGGATATTATGTTACAAAGCCCTTGATTTTGTTACCTTTCTTTCATATGTGTTAAATTTTGTTCTAACTGAATGTTAAATTACAACATATCACCTGGATACTATATCATACTTTGAGAAACAAAATGCTATTTCACTTTACTCTCATCTAAATTCAACAATATCAATAATCACATTAAATGTAAATCAACTAAATAGGCTAATTAAAAGGTTAAAATCATCAGATTGGATAAAATATTTTAAAAAGAGAGACTAAATTCTTTGCTACATTCATGAAATATATTTTAATTATAAACTCACTTATAGGTTGAAAATAAAGAATCGATATATATACAATGAAATAATATGCATAAAACATTATAGTAGACATTAATTTCATATAACATATACTTAAAAATATGATTATTATTAGAGGTAAAGAGGGAGATTACTTAACTATAAATGGGTTAATGTAGTAGGATGATCTAATAATTTAAAAAAACACACATAATAACACAGATCCAAAATACATGAAGCAAAACCCAACAGAATTGAAAGGAAAATCAATAAATTAAGATTTATAGTTGGAGTTTTCAATATTAAACTCTTATAAATTAATAGAATAAATAAAAAAGTATTATGGATATGACAGACCTAAATTGTACTATAAGCCAATTATTTATACACTATTTCACACAACATCAGAATACAAATTTTATTCAACAGATCGTAGACTATTAACTAGGAGATGCTGGAAAATATCTAGGGATATAAAACAAGAATCAAAATATTTCATGGTATAACTGATGAAAGAAATTAAAAAGAACACAAATAAATGTAAGAAAATATAGTGTTCATGGATTAGAAAGATTAAAATTATTTAAATGTCTATACTACCCAAAGCAATCTACAGATTTAATATAACCTCTCTCAAAATAGCAATGATATATTTTTCCTCATAACTAGAACAATAATCCTAAAATTTATATGGAACCACAAAAGATCCCAAATAGCCAAAGAAATTTGAAAAAGGGAGAACAAAGTTGGAGGTATCACACTCTCTGATTTCAAACTATAGTATAAGGCTATAGTAATCAAATCAGTATGGTACTGGCGCAAAAACAGATACATAGATAAGTGAAATCACATAAAGAGCTCAGAAATAAACTTGTTTCGAAAAATGAGTTGGTAGTTTTTTTTTTTAATAAAGATGAACATGAATCTTTTTTTTTGACCCAGTAATTCTACTCCGAAGTATTTACCCAAGAGAAATAAAAACATATGACCTAAAACAAATGTTGTACAAAAACACTTATACCAATTTTATTCCTAATAGTCCCAAACTGAAAAAAAACGCAAACATCTATAAAAGGCAATTCAATAAATAAATGCTAGTATAGGAATAAAGAATATTCTCTAGGAGTGAGAGTAAAGTGAAATAGCACTTTTCCCCCAAAAGTATGGTATAGTATCCAAGCTATATGCTGATAATTTAACATTCAGTTAGAACAAAATTTAACACATATGAGAGAAAGGTAACAAAATCAAGGACTTTTGTAACATAATATCCAAAATGCTGGGCATATAATAAAAAGTAATAGATATGCAGAGTACTTTGAAGCAGTAACTGCTAACCAGAAGATGAAAGAGTTAATAAAAGAAACTCATAGATGATGGAGCATTGAAAAAAGGCAGAATAAGAAAAAATAACAATAAAATAGATGGAAAACATACTAAACAAGTAGCAAAAGGTTTGATTTAAACCCAATAATACTAATAATCACATTATATAAAATATATAAATATGGGAGTGAGAGATTGTAAAATTGGACAATAAACAAGACTCATCTAAAATCTATCTACAAGAAATCCAGTTTAATTATGAAGACAAAAAAAGAAAGGTTAAAGTAAAGGATGATGATACAATTGGATGTGACATCAGAGGAAATGGTGGAATATGGACATCAGACAAATGTTCTTTCCTATGAAAACAATAAGAACACTGGAAAATATTGTTAAAATCAACTTTTCAGAACTCTGGATATCAACCAAAGACTTTCAATAATATGAGGAGCATTTATTCAAAGAAAAAAAGCTTTATTTCAGTAAGAACAGCGTTTTGTGGTATGCAAATTGCTTTATTCTCATTCCACTCTATCAAATTCTTCTGTAACCATGGAAAATAACAGTCCTTCAATCATACTGAATACCAGCAGCCTATCAGCCTCTTTAGAGGCCAGGACAGGTTGCAAATACTCAGTCTAGAGCATTATTTCTTAACTCTTTGGCCATTTCCTAGAAAATCCTACTTGCAGAGTTTATTATTTGACCTGACTCAGTGCTCATTCATTACAAACAACCTTTCCCTGGGGGTCATTTATCAAAATCAATTGGTGAGAATTTTTTTTTCTAATTATTCAGAAGCAGATTTAATAAGCATTCTATTATTTTTAACACCTTTACTGAAGTATAATTGATGTTCAATAAATGCACATATTTTAAGTATACAATTTGATGTTTTCTCTTTCTATTCTTTTTTGCCTTATTATTACAGTTAGTTATACAGTTTTGTTTATTTGTTTGTTTTGGTGGTTATCTTATATAGATGATACAGCCAAGTCTCATTTAATTACTTGGTACTTTTAACTTCTTTCTGGATAATACAAAGATCTAGAACTCTATGTTAACTCCTGCATCAACTTATATACTATTATTGAGTGACAAATTTTTAAACAATGCAGCTGCCTGAAGTGGCGATAACAAGTGGAGTAAAAAGCATATTGAACATAAAGCTTAAAAAAACTTTAGGATATTTTCAAAATACAAAATATTTCTGGAAATCTAGAAGGCCATGGGTAAAGCTTTGTACATTCCTGAGGCTGCGCATGGACCTATGGAAAAATCTAAGGAGGCCCTAAATGCTGTTCTAAGGATTGCCTTGAGGCCCTGAACAAACAGGAAATGAAGACCAAGGCAGAGTTATAAACCATCAGCATCAAAGCCATGTTCCAACATATATACAGAGTCTTTTGACAAAGATTGGGAGACTTACTAATCCACGAATTTAAGAAAATCCCTCTCAAATCATTAGCTTACCATGAAACTAATTCAGAGAAAATGTCAGTGGCCGTATACAACAAAGCATGCATGCTTAAAAAAATTAGTTTAGGGAGTTCAGGTCTAGACGGTAAAGTACGAAAATGCTGTGCTTGCCTCCGCCCATGACCACATTAAAATTACGACTAAAATATAGAATAATCGATTTGGAGAACCAGCAAAAGATAGCTGAACAGAAGTCTTATAAGAAAAAATATAAAGAAGCCACCTCAAAACTGACAGAAGGGATGGAGACTTGAAACAAATTGGGTCTGCACTCACATGTGGTGGTCAAAAATTGGGAGAAATACTTTGACTGAAGATATCCTCCAAGAGCAGAGAGAAGCCTCAGCCCCAATCCCGGCTTCCCAGCTTGGAGCACCAGTGCCAGGAAGAGCAGCTCCCACAACATCTGCCTGTGAAAATAAGCCAGAATTCCATCCATTCCTGTGAAATGAAAGGCAGCTGGAAAACCAGGTGACCTCTTAAAGGGCTTGCACACAGAATCTCTCACTCTCACTCACATTGGACTCCAGTGGAGGGACAGTGGCTAGGGAGGTTCCCGAGACATACAGGAAGAGACTGAGTTATGTGGCTTCAGGGTTGTAGGAAAAGCTGCCACTATCCCTGTGTTGAATCCTCTCCCAACATGGTCAAATCTGGATTTTCATTGGCCAAGTGAGCCCTGTTCAATCCACCCTGGTGACTTTCTGGGACTCCATCCCACCCAACTTGTGCACTATCAATCAAAGGTTTTCTTGCAACTGGCAGGGAGCTTATGTGTGTCCATACTGCATATTTTACTGGACAACTTTTGGGTGTCTTTGGGCCCCAGGCAGGCAGCAGTTGGCCTCGGTGGGCTCTGAGACTTTGGTGAAGTGGCTCCAGGCTCAGCACTGGCACTAAATCTGAATCTGCATTAACCCATTGAATACAACTTGCCCCATGTTGGAAAATCCCACAGACCCTGCCCCACCTAACTCCCATACCAGCAGTACCACCTGAAGATCTTTCAGCAGCTAAGCCTTATGGACAGCTGAAAGCAGTGGCTGGTCTTGAGATTCCTTAGGACTTTTTCTGAACTTTCCCAAACCCCATACTGGTGATGGTCAGCCTCAATTTTCAGTATGTCCTCTCTCATACATTACAGGTCCAGCACAGGCAGCAATCAACTGCAGATTGTTTGTAACTTTACCAGATAACCCTGGATCAATCATAGGCAGCACCTGATCTTGGCCTGTACAGAGACCTCTCCAAGAGGCCCCAGAATCAGCACACCTGGCGACCACCTTCAAACCATAACAGAACACTACCAGATTAGACCCACAGTGGCACACCCACAGAGTGGTCTCGGAAGGTACCAGAGCCCACTGGAGCAAAATCTGCTTCATGAGATCACCTTCCATACAGCAGCTTGTACTCTGTGGTCATGAACAATCCTCACAGACAGTCATCCTGAGGGTCAATCCCATCCACTGGCATGTCAACAGCAACCAAGGGGCAACTGTAACAGGAGGGCAAATACATACCATGCAAAAGACACATCTGGAGCATCCAGCTCAGCTGACCAGGGAGACTGTGCCACTAAGCCCCACAAGACACTTACAACATAAGGCCACCCTTCCAAGACTGAGAGACATAGCAGATCTAACCAATACATAGAAACACAACACAGAGGTAGCCAAAATAAGAAAACAAACAAACAAACAAAGTCCCAAATAAGGAACAGGAGAAAACTCCAGAAAAAGACTAAATGAAATAAAGACAAGCAATCTACCAGACACAGAGTTCAAAGCACTGGTTATAAGAATGCTTTAGAAACTTAGTGAAAACTTCAATAAAGAGATAGTTAACATAAAATAGGCCATACAACAAACAAACAGACAGACAAACAAACAAAAAACAGTCAGAAATGAAGAATACAAGTTCTGGTAAAGATGGTAAATTAGGTAAACACTGTGCATGCCTCTTCCCACAACCACATTAAAATTGAAACTAAATCATGAAACAGTGAACCTAGAGAATGATCTGAAGATTAATTGACCAGACTCCTATAACTGAGAATATAAAGAAGAAGCCACATCGAGACTGGTAGGAGGGGTGGAGATGCAAAATGGGCTGGTTCCATACCCATGTGTGGTGATTGAGAATTAGGAGAAAAATCTTGTTTACAGAGGCCCCTATCCTGAAAGAGCAAGGAGCCCAAAACACATATCAGGGTTCTTAGGCCCATAATTTTAGTGCTGGGAAGAGAAGTACCCACAAAATTTGTGAAAATGAGTGGGGATTCCAACAGTCTGGGTGAGATGGAAGGCAGCTAGAAATGCAAAAATCCCCTTAAAGGGTCTGAGCATAGACTCACTCACTTGTAGGCACTCATCCTGGGCTCTGGCAGAGGGACAACAGCTCAGGAGGTGCCAGAGACATACAGGGAAAGACTGAGTTTTGTAGATTTAGGGCAAGGGCAAGAAGGACAGCCACCTTCACTCCTGTGTTTATCCCTCCTCCTGTTCAGCCTATAGGCCAGTGCTGTCTTGCCTGTGTTGAGCCCTCTCTCCACATGGTGAAATCTAAATCTGCATTTGCCTGGTGAGATCCATTCCCTCTAATCCTGTGATTCCCTGAGTGGATCTCATCCATCTCAAAAATTGCCAGTATCAATTTCATTGCTGGGCAACTAAGCCCAACTCCAAGCTCTCAGCAGGGGGCTCCTTCTGCAGCAATCAACAGACTCCATGCCACCATTTTGGGTGATAATTTCAGTGGCAGGCAACTAGCCCTGGCCCAAGCTGCAGTATTTTTTGAACAAATCTCACAGTTCTGTGGGCACAAGATAGACAGTGGCTGGCCACGGTATGATCTGAGACTTTTGCAAGTGGCCACAGGCTCAGCACTGGAAACGAATCTGAATTGGCTCTAACCTGGGAAACACCACTTGCCCCACCCTGATGACCCCCTGGAATTGTGCCTCAACCAACTTGCATACCACTCAAGGTTCTTTTAGCTGCTGAGCCTTATGGGCAGCTGGTGGGCAGCCTTAGGGCTTGGGATGTCTTGGGCTTTTTGCTGAGCTGCCCTAGGCTTGGAGCTGGTGGCAGCCCACCTTGGTTCTTCATGTGGCCTCTCTCATGTGCCCTCAGATTTAGTACAGATAGTGACCGACAACAGATAATTTGTAGCTCCTACTAGCTGGCCCCCGGCAAGTCACAGGCAATGGCTGACCTTGCCTGCATAAGATTTTCCCCCTCCAAGACATTCCAGAGTCAACACATCTGGACACTGACATTAGACCTCAACAGAATACCACCTAATTAGCCCTACAGGCAGCATATCCAAAGGGGGTTCTCAACAGGCACACAAGCCCACTGGGGCAAATCTCACTGTAGGGTCAGTTCCACACAGCAGCTTATACACTGCAAACATGGCAAATCCTCACAGCCATTTAGCAAATCTCACCCACTGACATAACAACAGCAATCGAAGCTCAACTACAATAGAAGAGCACACACAAACCACAAAAGAGACACTCTTGGAGTACCCAGCACAGATGATCAGGGAAACCTCACCACTGGGCCACACAAGACACTTACTACATAAGACCACTAGGCTAAGACTGGAAGAAGTAAAAGATCTACCTATTACAT
Organism: Pteropus medius; assembly: GCF_902729225.1. Classification (NCBI taxonomy): domain Eukaryota; kingdom Metazoa; phylum Chordata; class Mammalia; order Chiroptera; family Pteropodidae; genus Pteropus; species Pteropus medius. Next base: position 32,764,876 of record NW_024347791.1, on the reverse strand, counting down.
AGCAACAAACACAGAGAAGCAGCCAAAATGAGAAAATAAAGAAATATGTCCCAAAAGGCAGAACAGGAGAAAATTCCAGAAAAGAACTAAATAGAGGGAAGCAACCTACCAGATGCAGAGTTCAAAATACTGGTTATAAGGACGTTCGATGAAGTTGGGGGAAGAATAGATGATCTTACTGAGAACTACACCAAAGAGATAGTAAGCATAAGAAAGCATAAATAACATAAACAGAACCAGTCTGAAATGAAGAATACAATAACTGAAATGAAGAATACACTAGAAAAAAAGGATTAGATAAAGCAGAGGATTGAATCATGAAAAAAAAATAAATAAATGAGGATGGTTTAAGGGACTTCTGGGACAACAAGTGTAACAACGAGCACATCACAGTGGTACCAGAAAAGGAAGAGAGAAAGCAAGGCACTGAGAACTTCTTTGAGAAAACAATGACTGCAAACTTTCCTAACTTGGTGAAGGGAACAGACATACAAGTCTAGAAAGTACAGAGAGTCCTAAACAATAGAAACACAAATAGACCCACGTGAAGACATACCATAATTAAAAAGCGGAAGGTTAAAGACAAAAAAAAAAAAAAAAAAGAATTCTAAAAGCAGCTAGAGAAAGGCAGCTAGTTACTTATGAGAGTACTCCCATAAAAATATCAGCTAATTTCTCAAGAGAAACTTTGCAGGTCAGAAGGGATTAGCAGAAAATATTCAGTATTGAAAAACAAGGACATTCAATCAAGACTACGGTACCCAAGACTATCAATTAAAATCAAAGGTGAGATAAAGAGATTCCAAGATGGGAAAAAGCTAAAGAAATGCATCATCTCCAAGCCGGTATTACAAGATATGTTAAGGAAATGTTTTTAATAAGAAGGAAATAAAAAAAAAATATGAATAATAAAATGGCAATAACTATATACCTATCAGTCAACACTTTAAATGAAAATGGATTAAATGCACCAAACATATAAGGTAGCTGAATGGATAATAAAACAAACTCATGCATATGCTGTGTACAAGAGACCTACTTCAGATTGAAAGACACACACAGAATGAAAGTAAAAAGGTGGAAAAAGGTTTTTCATGCAAATAGAAATTGAAATAAGCTAAGGTAGCAATACTTATATCAGACAAAATAGACTTTAAAACAAAGGCTATCACAGACAAAGAAGGATATTACATAATGAAAATGGAAACAATCCAACAAGAGAGTATAATCCTAGTAAACATTTATTCCTCCAACATGAGAGCCTCTATACACATAAAGCAAATATTGACTGACATAAAGGGAGAGATTGACAGTAATACATTCATAGTAGGGGAATTTAACATCACATTGACACCAATAGGTGATCTTTCAGACAGACAATCAACAAAAATTGGGAGTCTTAAATGACACACTAGACCAGATGGATTTAACTGATATTTTCAGAGGATTTTACCCTAAAGCAGCAGAATATATATCTCAAGTGTACATGGAACATTTTAGAAGATACATCACATGTTAGGCCACAAAACAACTCTTAGGAAATTTTAGAAGACTAAAGTCATATCAAACGTTGTCTTTGACCACAATGGTAAGAAACTAAAAATGAATTACAAGAATAAAATGGAAGAAAAAAATGGCACAGGTAGTAGAGGCTTTGGTCAATCCTCTTGTGACCAAATCCAAGTTGTGACAGAAACATAGAGCAAACAGCAAGGAAAGTCACCTGGGATCTGGACGAATAGAAGCACTACAACTAGGGAGAGAAATAATTAATTAATCAACCTGCAACAGAAGAAGGTAGGATGGGGCGAAGACACGAGGCTGCCTGGTCTCTAGTGGCTGAGTGGGACAGAGGCTACATAGCTGCAGCCAGCAGCTGCAGACACCTCTTAAAGGGGCCATGTCCATGAGAGGACTTTTGTGGTGACAGACCTGCTCGCTCTGACACCAGCACTGGCTCAGTTGCAAGGGAGGCAACAGAGACTTATAGGGGGACACTGAGATGCCAGAGTGAGGGTAGGTGGCAAGGCTCTCTCCCAGGCAGAATTTCTGGTGGTATCCGTTGTTCCTCTGTTGAGGCCTCCCTGCCTCTCAGTGTGCAGACACAGCGCTACCATAGCTGAGATGACATTAAATTGGATAATGGAGGTTGCTCCGCCTAGAGGACTCCTTAAAACTCCAACTCCCGAACTTGTGGTCCCACTCAAGACACATCCAAGTGTGTACTCTGCAAGTCTGGTGCTCCTTGCTGAGCAGTGACAAGACTCACACTGGTGACAGCTGGCCTCAGATTCTGGTGTGGTTTCTTGAGGCAACTATAAGCACAACATCTGTAGATTGCTAGCTGAATCTTAACAGGTGGCCCCAGAGGGGCACAAGCTGGGACAAAAATTGGCCTGAAGCAGAACTCCTCTCAGGACTGTGCCACTGAACACCACTACACAAAGCTGCTCTAATAAGACCAAGAGACTTAGGAGCTTTGCTTAGTACATAGAAACAGACACAGAAATGCAACCAAAATGGAAAGACAAAGAAGCAGAAACCATATGAGAGAACAGAACAGAGATCCGGGAATAATGGAGTCAAGAAATCTAACAGATGCAGAGTTCAAAACATCTGTAATAAAGATGCTCAATGAACTTAGGGAAAGTATAGATTAATTTAGTGAAAACTTTAACAAAGAGATAAAAAAAAACATAAAAATGGAAATGGAAATTTTAAAAGGGAACCAGTCAGAAATGAAGAACACATTATCTGAGATAAAGAGGATATTATATGGAGTAAGCAGAGTACATAGGGAAGAGTCTAGAATCACCAATATAGAGGATGGGGAATCCAAGGACACTCAATCAGAATGGCAAGAAAAAATAATCCAAGACTTTAATAATAATAATTTAAGGAGCATATGGGACACAATTAAATGCAAAAATATCTGTGTCGTAGGAGTATCTGAAGGAAAACAAGACTTCGAAGAGCTATTTGAAGAAATAACAATGGAAAATTTCCCTCATCTGGTGAAGGAAATAGACATACAACCACAAGAAGCTCAGAGATTCCCACAAAAGAAGAACTCAAAGAGACCCACACCAAGATACATCATAATTAAAATGCCAAAGGTTAAATACAAAGAGAGAATCTTAAAAGTAGCAAGAGAAAAGCAGTTAGTTATCTGCAAGGGAGCACTCATAAGATTGGAAACTGATTTCTCAAAAGAAACTTTGAAGGACAGAAGGGCTTGGCACAAAATATTCAAAGTGATGAAAACCCAGGATCTACAACTGAGATTACTTTATCCAATAAAGCTATCATTTAGAGTGGAAGGACAGATAAAGAGTTTCCAAGACAAAAATAAGCAAAAAGAATTTATAAACACCAAGCCAGTATTACAGGAAATGTTGGAGGGACTTTAAGAAGAAAAATCATGTGTCAAAAACATGAATAAAGAATAGCAATAGCTACATTAAGTGCTCCAAAAAACGATATAGGGGCTGAATAGGTTAGAAAACAAGACCCCTACATATGCTGCCTACAAGAGATTCACTTCAGATTAAAAGACACACACAGACTAAAAGGAAGGGGATGGAAAAAGATATTGCCTTGATGGACCTAGAGGGTATTGCGCTGATTGAAATAGGTCAGATAGAGAAAGACAAATATCTCATGATTCCATGTACACGTGGAACCTAAAGAACAAAACAAACGACAACAACAAAAACGGAAATAAACTCATAGATACAGGGAATATTTTGTGGGCTACTAGATGGAAGAGGGTTGAGGGGGAAGGTACAAAAAGGCAAAGGGATTAAGAAGTAAAAATGGATATTTGCAGAATAGACATAGAGATGTAGAGTGTAGCATGGGGAAGATGGTTAATAACGTTGTAATAAATACGTAAGAAGGAAGTAGGGTACTAGATTTAGTGGGGTGATTCCTTTGTGAGTTATGTGGATCTCTGATTACTATGCTCTACAACTGAAAGTGGTATATTATTGTATACAAACTATAATTGAAAAAAAATCTCATGGAATTGTACAATGTAAATATGAGCAACTAATTGTCTATTATATTTTAATAAAGCTGGGGGAAAAAAGAATAAAATGGAAAAATACAAGAACTGGTGGAGACTAAATAACATGCTACTAAACAATGAATAGGTTAGCCATGAGATCAAGAAAGAAATCAAAGTATACCTTGCAACTAATAAAATGATAACAAAATGATTCAAAATATACAGGACACAGCAAAAGCAATCCAAAGAAGGAAATGCTTGGCAATACAGGCTTTCCAAAGAAACAAGAAAAATCTCAAGTAAACAATCTAATATCACACCAAAAATAAGTATAAAAAGAACAACAAATCCTAAAGTGAGAAGGAAGGAAATAATAAAAACCAGCAGAAATAAGTAAAATAGTCTAGAAAAACAACAACACAAAAAGATCAATGAAACCAGGAGCTGGTTCTTTGAAAGGATAAACAAAATTGTTATACCTTTAACTAAACTCATCAAGAAAAAAGATAGAAGGCTCACATAAATAAAATCAGAAATGAAAAAAAAATGCATCTATGGACTCCACAGAAATACAAAGAATTGTAAAAAAAAAATACTACAAGAAATTATATGCCAACAAATTGGATAATCAGGAATAAATGGATATATTGCTTGAAATATACAATCTTCCAAGGCTAAATCAAGAGGAAACAGAAAATCTGAATGGACCGATTACCCCCATCAAGTCAGTAATCAGAAAACTCCCAGCAAACAAAAGTTCTGGACCAGATTTCTTCACAAGTAAATTCTACCAATCATTCAAAAAAGATTAAAAACCTATATTTTTCAACCTATTCCAAAAAATTCAAGAGTACTAAAGGCTCTCAAGCTTACTTAGAGGGCACCATTACCCTTACTCCAAATCCAGACAAAAACATTACAAAAAAAATTATAGGCTGATATCTTTGGTGAACATTGATACAAGAATATTCAACAAAATATTAGCAAACTCAATTAAGCAACATATTAAAAAAATCATGCACCATTATCAAGTTGGATTTATTGCTGGGATGGAAGATGGGTTAAAAATCCGGAAATAAATTTATATGATACAGCACATAATCAAAATAAGTAAAGAAATAAAAATAATATGATCATATGATGCAGAAAAAGTATTTGACAAAATCAAACATTCGTTTATAATAAAAATTCTCAGTAAGTGGGTTAAAGAAAACATAGCTCAACATAAGAAAGTCCATATATGACAAACACACAGCTAACATCATACTAAGTGGGGAAATGTTAAAATTATTTTTCTTAAGATCAGAAACAGGACAAGGATGTGCACTTTCGCCACTTTTATCCAACGTAGTTTTACAAGTCTTAGCAACAGCAATCAGACAAGAAAAAGAAATAAAAACATCCAAACTGAAAACAAAGAAGTAAAGCTGTCATTATTTGCAGATGACATGATCCTGTTTATAGAGAACTCTGAAGATTCCACCAAAATCTGTTAGAACCGATAAATGAATTCAGTAAAGTAGCAGGATACAAAATTAATACTCAGGAATTGCATTCTTATACACCAGTAACAAACTATCAGAAAGAGAAAGAAAATTATCCCATTTGAAATTGCATCAAAAGCAATAATGTAGCTAGGAATTAATTTAACAAGTAGGTAAAAGACCTGTACTCGAAAATTATGTTATTGAACAAAATACAAATAAACAGAAGCATATACTGTCATGAATAAGAAAAATTAACATTGTTAAAAAGTCCATACTACCCAAACCAATCTATAGATTCAGTGCAATCCCTATAAAAATACCAATGGCATTTTTCAGAGAACTAGAACATGTCATCCTAAAATTTATGTGGAGCCACAAAAGACCACAAATGGCACAGAAATCTTGAGAAAGAAGAAAGTTGGAGCTATCACAATACCTGATATAAAACTATTTTTCAAGACTGTATCTCAAAATATAATGATCCTGGGTATTAAAACAGACACATAGCTAATGGAACAGAATAGAATGCTCAGATATAGACCACACCTATATCATCAAGTAATCCATGAAAAAAGAGGCAAGAATATACAATGGGATACAGACAGTCTCCTCACTGAATTGAGTTGAGAAAACTGGACAGATACATTTTAAAAAAATGAAATTAGACTCCCTTGTTATACTATATATAAAAATAAACTCAAAATGGATTAAAGAGTTTTTGGAGAAACATGGCAGACTGAGAGATGTCCCCAGATCTCTCCCCTTGAAACAAAAATAAGCTGAACATCTAAAACTCAACAAAAACACTCAAATTGCACACTAGCATGTCTGAGCATGGGATCTGTCCACAAGAGCTACCATAGGTCAGAAACCTGGGTGTGGGGCGGTAGACTGGGAGAAATTTAGAAGCTGCTTCTTACAGCCTCTGGAGCTCCCTGTAGGAAGAGAGGGAGGGGAGAAGGTGTGGCAAGTTCCCTGAAGAGCCCCGCCTGGCGGTGCTGTGAGCTCCACACTGCTGAAGGCAGGTCCCAGTCAACAGGGCAGAAAGCAGAAAAGCAGGATGGCACAGAAACAATAGTTGTTTTTTACCAGCCATGGTTGCAAAACAGAGGCTGAGCCACAGCCCCCAACTCCCAACCAAGAGGGATCCTCCCTCCATACCCTCTGAGACTGATCACCACGGAGCCCAGGGGAATCTGGGCAAATGCTCCGAAGTTGTTGCTGACAAAAACAGGGACTCAGACTGAGGATAGCGAGCATGATTAAACATTATAAGAAAATGAAAAGGCATTATTAAGGCTTTATATAAAGCAGGGATCCCAGAGGCTTAAACACCACCTACTGGAAACCAAAAGATAAACGCCTTCTTTGCAACAGGCTAAAGAGAGACCTTTATATAATAAATCTTCTTTCTGGAAAAACAGCAGAATACACTTCCATCAATGACCAGGTGGAGAAGTGCTCCATTAAACACCATGAACAACCAAGGTGACAAGGGATTTCAGAAAGAGAAAAATCTCCAGAAAATAAGTTTATAGACAAAGAAATATGAGACATAAATAACAGAGAATTCAGGATGGTACTTCTGAAAAAACTCAATGAGATCTGAAACGAGTCATATCAACAATTTCAGGAATTGAAAAATCAACTAGAGGAGCAGCATGACTTCTTTAGCAAGGAGATTGAAATCCTCAAAAAAAAAACAGAATAGGTCTGGAGATAAAAAATACACTGCAAGAGTTGGAAAATAGAATAGCAAGTTTAGGAAATAGAGTAGAACAAATGGAGAAAAGAATCAGGGATATCAAAGACAGAAATCTAGAAATATATCAGAAGGAAGAACTGAGAAACCGAAGAATGAAAAATAATGAAAGAGAAATACAAAAACTAGCTGATACCATCAGGAGAGGAAACATAAGAATAATGGGCATTATCGAAGGTGAGGAAAAGGAATAGGGATTAGAAAGCATTTTCACACAAATAGTTGAAGAGAATATCCCAAATCTAAGAAATGAGCTGGAGCTTGGAATTCAAGAAGTCAACAGAACACCCTACTATCTCAACAAAAAAGGGCCTTTACCAAGACACATTGCATTAAAATTCTCAAAAATCAACAAAGAAAACAAAATTTTCAGGGCATTTAGGAAGAAGAAAACAGTAATTTATAAAGGAATACCCATTAGATTATCGTATCGAATATTTAAACTATTAAGTAAAAGGAACTACCAGCCTAGAATAATGTATCCAGCTAAGCTCTCCTTTAGGTATAAAGGAGAAATAAAGACCTTTCCAGAAATATAAAAATTGAGAGAATTCTCCACTATGAGGTCTGCATTACAGGAAATACTAAAAGGGGTTAGCTCCTAAAAATGAAGTGATAAAAAACATGGTATACACACATATACACACACACACACACACACACACACACACAATACAGAGAGTAAGGTGATTTTCAGGCAAATAGAAGCAGAAGAGTGCAACCCTTACTAAGAATAGGGCATTATAAAATTACACAATAAGAAGAGAATTGCTATAGCAAGATAGTAATAAATGTTCAGCATATATGAGACAATGATGACTGAAAAGTAAGGATTCGAAGATCCAATTTCTCAAAGGGGAATGGAGATAAGAGACGCACAGAAAAAAATGGGAAACTGTATATATACAACTATCATTTACATATTCATAAGATTCAAAACTGAAGTATATAACACAAAACAAGAAAAACCAGATGCAAACCCCACAAAGGTAACTAAAAAAAAAAAAAAAAAAAAACAAACCCAAAATACCAAACCAAAACAAAACAAAACAAAAACAGAAACACAAGGACTAGGAAGCAATGGAAACAATGAGCTATCAGAAAACAAAAGCCAAAATTGCTATAAAAAGACCTAATACATCAATAATCACCCTAAAATACTGAACTCACTAATAAAAAAAAAGCACAGAATTGCAGATTGAATCAAAAAACAAAACCCAACCATATGCTGCCTGCAGGTGATACATCTCAGTTCCAAAGACAAATATAAACTCAAAGTAAAAGGGTAGAAAATGATATTTCAAGCAAATGGCATTCAGAGAAAAGCAGAGTAGCTGTGCGAATATCAGAGGAAACAGACTTCAAAATAAAAAAGGAAAAGGGAGATACTGAGGAGCACTTCGTAATGATAAAGGGAATCACACACCAAGAAGACATAACACTTCTTAATATTTATGCTCCCAATCAGGGAGCCCTGAAATATGTTAAGCAATTATTAACAGAACTAAATGGAGTAACAGACCAAAACACAATCTTAGTAAGGGACCTAAATACCCCACTGTCGGATATGAACAGATCCCTCGAACAGAAAATCAATAGGGAAATAACTTCCTTAAATGTCACATTAGTCCAATTGGACATAATTGAAATTTACAGAGCCTTTTATCCCAAAACAGCTGCTTATACATTCTTCTCTAGTGCACATGGAACATTTTCAAGGTTTGAACACATACTGGGACACAGAGATATCATCAACAAATATAAGATGGTAGAAATCATACCAACCATATTCTCTGATCATAATGGTTTGAAACTAGAGATCAATTGCAAAAAGAAATTAGGAAAACTACAAATATCTGGAGATTAATCAACATGCTACTGAAGAATAACTGGGTCAGAGAAGAAATAAAAAGAGATCAAGAGATACACAGAAACTAATGATAATGAGACTACAACATATCAAAACTTTTGGGACATGGCAAAAGCAGCCATAAGAGGAAAGTTCATAACATTACATATCCGTTTTCAAAAACAAGAATGAGTCCAAATAAATAACCTAATGCTCCACGTTTAAAAAAAAAAAAAAAAAAACTAGAAAAGGAAGAACGAATAAAGGCTAAAGTCAGCAGAAGGAAAGAAATAATCACAAGTAGAGCAGAAATAAATGAAACTGAAAACAAACAAACAAACAAACAAAAAAAAAGTAGAAAAAATAAATGCAACAAAGAGCTGATTCTTTGAGAAGGTTAATAAAATTGACAAACCCCTGGCTAGACTCACTAAAGAAAAAAGGGAAATGACACACATGAACAAAATTGGGGATGATAGAAGATAAATTATGATGGACACCGCAGAAATATAAAGGATTATACAAGAATACTATAAAAAAGTATATAATATATTTACCAACCTAGAAGAAATGGACGAGTGATTAGAAAAATACAACCTTTCTAGATTGAATCAAGAATTGGAAAATCTAAATAGTCCGATCAGCAGTATGGAAATTGAAACAATCATCAAAATCCTACCAAAATGTAAAAATCCAGGACCAGATGGCTTCACCAGTGAATTCTACAAACATTCGAAGAAGATTTAATACGTATTCTCCACAATCTCTTTCAAAAAATGGAAGAGGCCAAATTTTGTGAGGCCAAAATTACCCTGATACCAAAACCTGGTAATGATAACACTCAAAAACTGAAAACTACAGACCAATATCTCTCATGAACACAGATGCAAAAATCCTAAATAAGATATTGGCGAACAAAATTTAGCAACGTATTTAAAAGACTATACACCACCATCAAGTGGTCTTCATCCCAGAGGCACAGGGATGGTTCGACATACGCAAATCGATTAATATGATATACCACATAAACAAATTGAAAAATAAGAATCATATGATCATATCAATACATGCAGAAAAAGCCTTCGACAAGATACAGCATACATTTATGATCAAAACACATCACAAAATCAGTATAGAAGGAAAGTATCTTAAAATAATAAAGGTCGTCTATGACAAACCCTCAGCCAACATTATACTTAATTGTGAAAAACTAAAATCTTCCCTTTCAGATCAAGAACAAGGTAAGGCTGTCCACTATTGCCATTGTTATTCAATATAACTTTGGAGGTCCTAGTGAGTACAATCAGGCAAGAGAAAGATATAAAAGGTATCCAAATAAGAAATGAAGAAGTCAAACAGTCACTGTTTGTGGATAACATGATTCTCTATATAGAAAACCCTAAAAATTCCACAAGAACACTTCTAGAAACAATAAGCAAATACAGTAAAGTATCTGGATACAAAATTAATGTTCAAAATTCCATAGCGCTCCTATACTGACACAATGAAGTGTCAGAAAATGAAGCAGAAGAAATAATTCCTTTTGCAATTGCAACAAAAAGAATAAAATTCATAGGAATAAAGATGTATATAATGAAAACTATAAGACCTTATTAAAAGATATCGCAGAAGATACAAAAAATAGAAAGATATTCTTTGCACTTTTATTGGAAGAATTAACATAGTTAAAATGACCTTATTATCTAAAGCATTATACAGTTTTAAGGCAATCTCCATCAAAATTCCACTGGCATTTTTTAAAGAAATAGAACAAAAAATCATGAGATTTGTTTGGAAATAGAAATGACCCTGAACTGTCAAAAGCATCCGAAGAAAAAAGAACGATGCTGGAGGCATCACTCTGTCTGACTTCAAATTATACTGCAAAGCGACAGTAATCAGAATAGCATGGTATTGGTAGAAAACAGACACCCAGACCAGTGGAACAGAATCGAGAGTCCAGAAGTAAACCCATATTTATATGGCAAATGATTTTCAACAAAAAGCCAAAAACATACAGTGGTGAAAGGAAAGCCTCTTCAATAATTGGTGCTGGGAAAATTGGAAAGCCACCTGCAAAAGAATGAAACTAAACCGTTGTCTATCACCAGACATCAAAATTAACTCAAAATGGATTAAAGACCTGTATGTAAGACTTGAATCAATAAAATGCATAGAAGAAAACATAGGAACTAAACTCAAGGACCTTGGACTTAGATTTTATGAATTTGACCTCAAAAGTAAGAGAAATAAAAGCTAAAATAAAGGAATGGGACTACATCAAACTAAAAAGCTTTTCTCAGCAAAAGAAATCGTCAACAAGATAAAGAGACAACATCTGAATGGGAACATATATTTGCAAGCAATGTCTCCGATAAGGACCTAATATCCAAAATATACAAAGAACTCATACAACTCAACAACAACAACAACAACAAAATGATCCAATAAAAAAATAGGCAGAGGTCCTGAACAGACACTTCTCCCTGGAAGAAATAAAAATGGCCAAAAAATATTTGAAAAGATGCTCTACATCGTTAAATATTAGGGAAATGCAAATCAAAACCACAATGAGATACCATCTCACACCTGTTACAACCGCTGTTCTCAACAGGACAAAGAATAACAAATGTTGGCGAGGATGCGGAGGAAAAAGAACCCTCATACACTGCTGGTGGGACTGCAAATTGGTACAGCCAGTATGGAAAATGGTATGGAGGTTCCTAAAAAACTAAGAATTGATCTACCATATGATCCAGCAATCCCTCTACTGGGTGTTTACCCCAAAGACTTGAAAACTGATATCCAAAAAGATGTTTGCACACCGATGTTCATAGCAGCATTATTCACAGTGGCCACGACATGGAAGCAATCAAAGTATCCTAAAATAGATGATTGGATAAAGAAGCAGTGGTACATATGTACAATGGAATATTACTCAGCCATAAGAAGAGATAAAATACTGCCATTTGTGGCAACATGTATGGACCTCGAGATAATCAAGCTAAGTGAAATAAACCTATCAGAAAATGTTGAAAATTACATGATATCATTTATATGTGGGATATAAACCTAAAAGCAACAAATGAACTGGACACGCAAACAGAGGCTAATGGACATGGACTATAGACTAGTTGTTACCAGAGGTAGAGGTTGAGGAGAGTGTGGAGGTAGATGGGGTAGAGGAGGTAGAATATGTGGTGATAGAATGAAATCTAACTGTGGGAGGTGAACACACAGTGTAAATGTATATATGCCTTATTGTTAAAGGGTACAGCTGAAACTTATTGGATTTCATTAACCAATGTCACCATAGAAAAAATAACTCTATGTGAATTTACAATGATCTCAAAATAAGAAGCTTATTTAAAATTTTTAACAGATAGACAAAGACCTGAATAGAATTTTTTCAAATAAGACATATAAATGGTCAATATGTGTGTGTATATGTATATATATTTACATGTATATGTATATATATTTACATATATATGTATATATATATTTGTTAAAATAATATAAAATATATTTTCAGATTATAATGTTATTAAATTGAAATCAATATAGAAATATACAAGGAAATTCCTCAAATATTTGGAAACTAATCTGCACATTTCTGAATAACTTGTGGTTCAAAAGAGAAATCATGAAGAAAATTACAAAATATTTTTAAACGGATGAAAATAAAAACATGTCATACCCAACTCTATAGGATACAACTAAAATGGTATCTATAGGGAAATTCAGTGCATTATATGCTTATATTAGTTAAGAATAAAGGTCTTATGTCAATGACCTGTGCATTTTCCTTAAGGAACTAAAGAAAAAATAGCAATTTGAACCCAAAGTAAAGTAGAAGGATGCAAATATTAAAGATAAAAAATATAAATAAAGAAAAATCTGTGAAATCAAGAGATTGCTAGAGTTGATGGAAATCCAGTCAATTGATCAGGATAAACAGAGAAGATACAAACTACAAATATCAGGAATAAAGTAGGGGAATGCATTACAGATACTATAAATATTATAAGATAATAATATATGAAAAACTTAAAGCCAATATATTTGGCAACTTATATAAAATGTATAGATTCTTTAAAAGACACAACTTATTAAAGTTCTCAGTGGAAGTTATAATAAACTCAAAAGTTGCATATCTATTAAAAAACATACTGTGTTCAAATCTTCTGATAATGAAAACACCAGGCCTGAATGGTTTTAGTGGTCAATTCTACTATACATTTAAGGAAGGAATAATTCTAATTCTAAATTATTCCAGAAAACAAAAGAAAAAAAAATACTTCCTAACCCATTCCATGAGACCAATATTGCCTTAATTCCAAAATTGGACAAATATATAACATGAAAATTATAGAGTAATGCCCTTCATGATCAAAGATGCATTAATTTTAAACAGAATTTTAGCACCTTGAATCAACCAATAAACAAAAATGAAGGCATCGTGATGAAATGGTGTTTAGTCCAGGAATAGAAGACTCATTATTATTTAAAAATCAGTTGATACAGTTTTCTATATCAAGAGATTAAAGAAGAAAAAAAACATATGAGCAACTCATAGATACAGATAAACTCTTGAAAAATCAATATCTATTAATGATAACAAGTCTCAACAAACTAGTATTACACAGGAATTCCAACCTGATAAAGGGCATCTACCAAAATAAACAAGCAACAAGCAATCAAACAAAAATCTAAAACTACTATCATACTTAATTCAGAATGATTAAATGTCTTTTCTCCAGTTTTAGAATGAAGCAAGTTTTTCTGTTTTTACTAATCAATCTATTTAACATTTTACTGGAGGTGACAGCTCATGCAAAAGTCAACAAATAGATGTAAATTGTACAGGTTGAAAATGAAACAGCAAAGTGTATTCACAGATTTCATGAACATCTGTGTCAAAAATAAAGAAATATACAAAAAACTACTAGAAATATTAACTGAACTTAGTAAGTTTGCAATATAAAATCATATGGAGGAGGCGCCTAAAAATGATGTAGATGATAGAGGCTTTGCTCATTCTTCTTTTGACCACATCAAAGTTGGGATCGAAATACAAAGCAAACAGCAAGGAAAGTCACCAGAGATCAAGATGAACAGAAACACTGCAACTAGGGAGAGAAATAAGAAATCTCCCATTAAGTATAGAAGGTAAGAGGGGGCGAAGATGTGAGCTGACCGATCCTGAGTGGCTAAGTGAGACAGAGTCTGCAGCAGCCAGCAGCCAGCAGCTGCAGATGCCTCTGAAAGGGGCCGTGTCCGCAAGCGGAATTTTGCAGTGACAGAATCACTTGCTGTGAGTAATAACACTGGGCCGGCTGCTCTGGAAGTATCAGGGAATATAGGGGGATATTGAATTGTTGGAGCTAGGGCCGGAGATGAGGCTCTCTCCTGGGCAGAAGTGCCGGCAGTGTCCATTGTTCCTCTGTTGAGCCCTCCATCCTCCCATGTGTGAACACAGTGCCACCATAGCAGAGACATCATTAAACTGGATAACAGAGGTCGCTCTGCCAAGAGGGGTCCTTGATAATTCACATCCTCCAACTCATGGCCCCACCTAAGCCACATTTAGTTTATCCTGGGTGAGTCCGGTGCTCCTTACTGAGCCAACCCCAAGACCCACACTGGTGAAAGCTGGCCTTGGTTCTGGTGTGGCTTCTTGATACAACTATAAGCACAGTATCTGTGGATTGCTAGCTGAATCTTAACGGGTGGCCCCAGAGGGGCCCAGACTGGGACTAAACATGGCCTGCAGCTGAACCCCTCTCAGGACCGTGCCTCTAGACATCTACTACACAAAGCCGCACTAATACGACTGGGAGACTTAGGAGCTTTGTTTAGTGCATAGAAAGAGACATAGAAAGGCATTCAAAATGAGAAGACAAAGAAGCAGAAACCATATGAGAGAACAGAACGGAGATCCAGGAATAAAGGAGTCAAGCAATCTAACAGATGCAGAGTTCAAAATATTGCTTATAAAAATGCTTGGAGGAGATCTGGGAAGATGGTGGACTGGATAAAAGCAGAGTTCATCTCCTCCCAGGACCACAATGAAATTACAACCAAATTATAAGATAATCAACATGGAGAATCACCTGAAGTCCAGATGATCATAATACCTACATCTGACAATAATATAAAGGAGCCACATCGAAGCCGGTAGAAGGGGCAAAGTCCCGAATCAGGCTGGACCTGCACCCGTGGGTAGTGAAGGATCACCGGGAGGGAGAGAGAGGCTGCAGAGGCTCTGCTGAAGGAGAGGGGGATCCTGGTCTCATCTGGGGGTTCCCCAGCCGAGAGTCCCAGCCCAGGGAAGAGGAGATTCCAATAACCCTGACTGTAGAAACTAGAGGGGATTCCAGCCATCTGGGTGAGATGGAAGGCGACTGAGCCACTAGACGTCCCTTTGAAAGATCCTAGCAAAGGTTTTCTCACCTGAGGATACTCAACTAGGACATCGGCAATGGGTCTGACACTCATGCATGATTCATTCTGAAAAAGTCTCCATTACCTGAAGTCAGACAGAGGGCTGGAAAAGCAGTTACCATTGTGCCTTAGTCCAGGCCCCCTACAGACCACGCCAGCTTGATTATGCAGACCCCTCCCACAGAGCCATTAGGAGATGCTGGTCTAAGACAGCGGGTGGCGGGAGGGTGGGGGGGACAGTTGTTTATGGTTGGCTGCCAAGCCTTGAGCTGAGTGATTGAGTGAAGTATTCACAGCGGGGCGGCCATTGTTGTGAGCAGTATTTCTAATCCCAGCAACAGAGGCCAGTGCCATGAGCCCCATTTCAGAGATAAGGTCAGTCAGAACGCTGCTATCAACATGAACTTGGGTAGATATCGAGGACTTGTGGGCCAGTTCCAGACAGCAGTTGGTCTTGCTGTGATCTGTGTCATCTGCGGGAACTTACAATAGTTACCAAATTTCCAGTAAGACTGAGGCTGTTTTGATCTGACAGCCATTGTCTCTCTGAGACTTCCGCCTCACCCAACCTGCAGACTGCCTGGGGCACTGTTATTGGCTTGCTGCCAAGCTCAGTTGTGAGTGATTCCGGACTAAGTGTTCACGGCTGGGTGGCCATTGTTGTGAGTGGCCTTTCCAATTGCAGCAAAAGCAGCCAGCCCTGTAAGCTACATTTCAATTCCTAGCTGGTGACCAGTGCTATGAGCCACATTTCAAGGAAAACATGGCAGAGAGACGTCATCAGATCTCTCCCCTTGAAACAACAATAAGCCGAACATCTAAAACTCAAGAAAAAACACCCAAATCGCACACTAGCATGTCTGAGAGTGGGATCTGCACATAAGAGCTACCACAGATACTTTAAGTCAATATATAGAGCAGGGATCCAAGAGGCTGAGATGCCACCTACTGGAAACACAAAGAAAAGTACCTTCTTTGAAACAGACTACAGACAGATCTTTATATAAAGATGCTCAATGAACTTAGGGAAAATGCAGATGAATTCAGTGAAAACTTTAACAAAGAGGTATAAAACATAAAAATGGAAATGGAAGTTATAAAAGGGAACCAGTCAGAAATGAAGAACACATTAACTGACATGAAGAGTATATAAGATGGAATAAATAGAGTGGATAAAAAAGAGGAGTGGATAGCTTATAGAGGATGGGGAAGCCAAGAACACTCTATCAGAATGGCAAGAAAAAAGAAGGCAAGACTATAATAATAATTTGAGGAGCCTATGGGACACAATTAAATGTAAAAATATCCTTGTTATATTGGTACCAGAGGGAAAACAAGTCATTGAAGAGCTATTTGAAGAGCCTATGGGACACAATTAAATGTAAAAATATCCTTGTTATATTGGTACCAGAAGGAAAACAAGTCATTGAAGAGCTATTTGAAGAAATAATGATGGGAAACTTACCGTATCTGGTGAAGGAAATAGACATACAACTCCAGGAAGCTCAGAGAATCCCAAGAAAGAGGAACCCAAAGAGGCTCACACCAAGACACATCATAATTAAAATGCCAAAGATTAAATACAAAGAGAGAACCTTGAAAGCAGCAAGAGAAAAGCAGTTAGTTACCTACCCAGGCGCACCCACATGACTGGCAGCTGATTTCTTAAAAGAAACTGCAGGACAGAAGGGCTTGGCACAAAATTTTCAAAGTGATGAAAACCCAGGATCTACAACCAAGAATTCTTTATCCATCAAAGCTATCTTTTATAATTGAAGGACAGATAAAGAAATTCCCAGACAAAAATAAGCTAAAGAAATTCATCAACAACAAGCCATTATTGCAGGAAATGTTGGAGAAACTTCTTTAAGAAGAACCATATATAAAAAACATGAATAAAGAGTGGTAATAACTACATTCTTTTCATCAAGTACCTCAAATGGAAAAGAATTAAATGCTCCAAGCAAAAGACAGGGTAGCTGAATTGGCAAGAAAATAAGACCCCTACATATGTTGCTTATAAGAGACTCACTTCAGATTAAAAGACAACACAGACTGAAAGGAAGGGGATGAAAAAAATATATTGCCTTGATGAACCTTGAGAGTATTGCACTGAATGAATTTAGTTCGACAGAGAAAGACAACTATCACGTGATTTCATATACATGTGGAATCTAAAAAACAAAAACAATAACAGAAATGAACTCACTGATACAGAGAATATTTTGAGGGCTACTAAATGGGCGGTGTGTTGTGGGAGGATGGTGAAATAGGGCAAAGGGATTAAGAAGTGCAAATGGATGGCTCCAAAATAGATATGGAAATACAAAGTATAGCATAGGGATAATAGTTAATAATGTAATAAATATGTAGAGGGGAAGAGGGGAACTAGATTTAGTTTGTGAGCACTTTGTGAGTTATATAAATCTCTAATCATCATGCTGTACAACTGAAACTAATATATTATTCTATGCCAACTATAATTGAATAAAACTCATTGAATTGTACAATGTAAATACAAGTAACTAATTGTCTATTATATTTTAATAAAACCAGAATAACAGAACAATAGAAAGGCCAAAAATTTCCATATGAACAATAGATAATTTTTCTATGATTTCAATAAAGATCTAAAAATATTAACAATGAATAAAAATTAAAACAAATATATTTCTGTGTAATAAGAATTAATAATTAGATATTGAAATTAAAAAATGATAAAAATTAAGAGAAATAATTTTAAAATTTGTGCAAGGATGTGAACCACAAATCAGTGCTGAGACATTAAATATACCATATTCAGGAATCAGATTATTCAACACTTTTAAGATGTCAATTCTCCTCAAAATTGATTCATAGATTTAATAAAATCTCAACCAAAATTTATGTAATTTTTTTGGTAAAAATTTACCATGAAATTCTATGGTTTAGATGGAAATGCAAAAGATCTACAATATCCAAAACAATTTTGAAAAGAAGAGCAAAATGATATAATTCAGATTATATAATTTTAGTATTTACTATAGCTACATTGCTAAGATACTATGAAACTGGCATAAATATGCATATCGATTAATTGATCAGAACAACAGTCCATAAATAGATTAAAATATATATGGTTAGTTGATGAATAACAATTCAATGAGTAACTAGTAAAATTTCAGTAAATTGTGCTGGAAGAATTAGACAGCCACATGTATAAAAATGAATCTCATCCCTTACTTCACACTGAATACACCTTTTTTTTGTGGCAGATGTTTTATTATTTTTTTCCAGCTTTATTGAAATATAATAGACTATTAGTTGCTCATATTTACATTGTACAATTCAATAAGTTTTTTCAGTTATAGTTGGCATATAATAATATACTAGTTTCAGTTGTACAGCATAGTAATCAGAGATCCACATAACTCGCAAAGTGATTACCCCCCTAAATCTAGTACCCTTCTTCCCCCTTACATATTTATTACATTATTAGCCATCTTCCCCATGCTACACCCTACATCTCCATGTCTATTCTGCAACTATTCATTTGGACCTCTTAAACCCTTTGCCTTTATATACTGTCCCCCCAAAGCCCTACCCATCTAGTAGCCCTCAAAATATTCTCTGTATCTATGAGTTTATTTCTATTTTTGTTGTTGCAATTTGTTTTGTTCTTTAGGTTCCACATGTACATGAAATCATGTGATATTAGTCTTTCTCAATCTGAGCCATTTCATTCAGCGTAATACCTCTAGGTCCATCAAGGCAATATCTTTTTCCATCTCTTTCTTTTTAGTCTATGTGTGTCTTTTAACCTGAAGGGAGTCTCTAGGAGGCAGCATATGTAGGGGTTTTGTTTTCTTATCCCTTCAACCACTCTACCTTTTCCTGGAGTACTTAATTCTTTTTGATTTGAGGTACCTGTTGAAAGTAATGTAGTGATTACCATTCCTTATTCATGTTTTTGACATATGTTTTTTTTCTTCTTAAAGAAGACCTCCAACATTTCCTGTAATACTGGCTTGGTGTTCACAAATTCCTTTCTCTTATTTTTGTCTGGAAAGCTCTTGATCTGTCTTTTGACTTTAAATGATAACTTTGCTGGGTAAAGAATTCTCAATTATAGATCCTAGGTTTTCATCACTTTGAAAATTTTGTGCCAAGCTCTTCAGTCCTGCAGTTTCTTTTGAGAAATCAGTTGCCAGTTATGCGGGTGCGCCCGGGTAGGTAACTAACTGCTTTTCTCTCGCTGCTTTCAAAATTCTCTCTTTGTATTTAATCTTTGGCATTTTAATTATGATGTGTCTTGGTGTGGACTTCTTTGAGTTCTTCTTTCTTGGGACTCTCTCTGAGCTTCCTGCGGTTGTATGTCTATTTCCTTCATCAGGTGAGGGAAGTTTTCCATCAATATTTCTTCAAATAGCTCTTCAATTTCTTGTTTTCATTCAGGTATCCCTATGACACAGATATTCTTACATTTAATTGTGTCCCATAGGCTTTTTAAAATTATTATTATAGTCTTGGCTTCTTTTTCCCTGCCATTCTGATTGAGTGTCCTTGGCTTCCCTGTCGTCTATATCGGTGGTTCATTCTTCTTCTTTATCCATTCTGTTGATTCCTTCTAATACACTCTTCATCTCAGATAATGTATTCTTCATTTCTGACTGGTTCCCATTTATAATTTTCATTTCCATTTTTATGTTTTTTATCTCTGTTAAAATTCTCATTGAATTAATCTACACTTCCCCTAAGTTCATTGATCATCTTTATAACCAATGTTTTGAACTCTGCATCTGTTAGATTGCTTGACTCCATTATTTCTGGATCTCCGTTCTGTTCTTTCACATGGTTTCTGCTTCTTTGTCTTTCCATTTTAGGTGCCTTTATGTATCTTTTTTATGTATAAAGCAAAGTTCCCATGTCTCCTGGTCTTATTAACATGGTTTGTGTAGTGGTGTCCATTGGTACAATCCTGAGAGGGGTTCAACTGTAGGCCAAATTTAGACTCAGCCTGTGCCCCCCTGGGGCTACCTGTTAAGATTCAGCAAGCAATCCACAGATGCTGTGCTTATAGTTTCCTCAAGAAACCATACCAGAAACCAAGACCTGCTGGCACCTGTGTGAGTTTTGACGCTGCTAGCAAGGAGTACTTGACTCATGGTGGACACACTTGGATGTGTCTTGGGCCGTGAGTTGTGGAGACAGAGTTTCTGGGACTCCTCTGGGTGGAGTGACCTCTGTTATCCAGTTTGATGATGACTCAGCTATGGTGGCACTGTATTCACACACTGAGAAGATAGAGGGCTCAACAGAGGAACAGAGGATCCCACCGGCACTTCTGCCCAGGAGAGAGCCTCATCTCCAGCCCTCACTCCAACAACTCAGTGTTCCCCTATAAGCCCCTGGTTCCCCTCGAGAAGCCTATCTGGCTCTGGTGCTTAGAGCAAGCAGGTCAGTCACTGAGAGAGTCCGCTTGCAGACACAGCCCCTTTCAGAGGCGTCTGCAGCTGCTGCAGCCTCTGTCCTATTCAGCCGCTCGTTCCTGGCATCCTTGCATCTTCGCCCCCTCCTTCCTTCTATCCATTGCAGGTTGATTAATTATTTCTTTCCCTAGTTGTAGTGCTTTTGTTTATCTAGATCCTAGATGACTTTCCTTGCTGTTTGCTCCATGTTTCTGTCACAACTTTGATTTATTCACAAGAGGGATGAACAAAACCTCTATCATTCTCGCCATTTTTCTCCTTTCACTATATACACTTTTAAACTTAAAATGAGAATAAATGCAAAAATCTTAAATAAAATACTATCAAAATAAGTCAATAATATAGATAAAAGTAACACCCCATTACCAAATGATACTTGTTCTAATAATGCAAGATTAATTACTATTTAAAAATTTATATAATTTACTATACTAACAGGAGAAAGGAAGAAATAAATCCTATAATAATTCCAATAAATGCACAAAAATTATTTGATAAAATTTACAACTCTTTAATGATAAAATTCTCAGCAAATATAGAATAAAAGAGAATTTCCATAATCTGGTGAAAGCTGTTTCACAAAATCTACAACTAACAAACGTCATACTTAATGTTGAAATATTAAACACTTATCTACTATTCTATTCAGGAGAAAGAAAAAGATGTCCATTATCTCCACTTTTGTTAAATACTTTTTTGCTAGTCATTTCAATGCAATAACACAAGAACAATAAATTAAAGAACACATTAGGATAGGAAAAGAAGAAATAAATTTGCCATCATAACATTACTGGATATGTAGAAAATGTCAATGAATCTGTAAATTAATCTTAGAAATCCTAAGTAAATTTAACCAGATATCTTGATACAGAGTAAATACACAGAAATCAAATTTATTTCTATATACTATCCATAAACTTTTAGAAATAAGTTTTTAAATACCAATACTATTTACAATAGCATTCTATAAAATTAAATACCTAGGGATAAATCTAACAAAGTTGTGCAAGATCTCTAAACTGAAAACTATAAAATATATCAGAGCAATTAAGTAAGGCCCATGTAAATACAAAAGTATTTACTTGTACATATACTTATGTACATCGATTGGAAGCCAGAATATTGTTGAAATGTCAATTCTTACTTAACTGGTTTACAGATTCAATATAATCCTGAAGGGGGAAAAAACAGCATGTTTTGTTTGGGAGACTGACAAGATAATTTAGATTTTATATGAAAATGAAAAAGCCTTAGAATACCCTCAACAATTCTGACAAAGAGCATAATCGAAAGAATTATCTACTAGATATCAAGAATCAGTATAAACCTACAGTAATGAGGAAATTGTAATAGTGGTACAAAGACAGAATATTAGACCAATAAAAGAGAACATAGCCCAATAGAAACAACATACATAAGGTCAACTGATTTATGAGAATGATTCTATTCTAATTCAGTGGAGAAGAATAATATTTTTAACAAATGATGCAGAATCAATTAGATATCCACATGACAGAAAATCCAATTCCTAGCTCATTTCAGGTGTAAAAATTAAGTTGAAGTGGCTATTAGACCTAAATGTGAACGCTAAGATCATCAAGCTATTAGGAAAAACAAACAAACAAACAAACAAAAAAACAAAAAAACAAAGCAAAACCAAAAACAGGGGTTCATTGTCTTGAACTTTGGATAGAATTTTTTTTCTTAAATTGGACACAAAAATTACTGGCTATTAAACACTGACAAATGTACTTGATTAAGAGAGTGAAAAGCTAAATGCAGACTGGGAGAGAATAGTTTGAATATACATATTTGGAAAAGAACTTGTGTAAAACATTTTTAAAAAACCCTCTAGAAACCAATAAAAAATACAGTAAAGTTGAAAAAAGGCAAGTGGCTAGAAAAGATACATCACAAAAAGATATAAGAGAGCACATCTAAATAAATAAAAAAACATAAGAAATAGTGTTCAACATTATGAGTCAATAGATACTGAGAAATACTGAATGATAAATACTGAAATGAAACTATCACTACACACTCACCAGAACACATTTAATTACTATTTTTTAAATTAAATTTATTGGATAACATTGGTTAATAAAATTAAATAGGTTTCAAGTGTACAATTCAATAAAACATTATGTGTATATTGCATTGTGTGTTCACCATCCCAAAGTTAAATCTCTTTCTGTCACCATATATTTGACCCCCATTACCCTTATTTGCCTTCCTTCTCCCCGCTTTCTCTTTGGTAAACACTGAACTGGTGTCTGCATCTATGAGTTTTTGTTTGTTTTGTTTATTTGTTCTTCCAATTTTATATCCCACATATGAGTGAAATCATATGGTTCACAACTTTTTCTGACTTATTTTGCTTAGCATGTTAATCTCAAGATCCATCCATGTTGTCACAAATGGCAGTATTTCATCTTTTCTTATGGCTGAATAATACTCTATTGTATATCTGTATCAATCATTTTTATCCAATCATCTATTAAAAAACACTTTGGTAGTTTCCTTGTTTTGACCATGATGAAAAATTGTGCAATGGACATCGGGGTGCATATATCTTTATGGATAAATGTTTTCAAACTTTTGGGGTAGATACTCAGAAGAGGATTGCTGGGTCATATGGTAATTCTATTCTTAATATTTTGAGAAGCCTCTGACCTGTTTTCTATAGTGGCTGTACCAATAAACAATACTCCAAGTAAATGGCATCCAGAGAAAAGCAGGTGAAGCCATACTTATATCTGAAGAAACAGATATCAAAATAAAAAGCCTAATAAGAGAAAAGATAGACATTTCATAATTACAAAGTGGACCATACTTGAAGAAGACATAGCATTTATCAATATATACACTTCCAGTCGGGGAGCACTGAAATATTTAAAGTAACTATTAACAGAACTAAGGAAAGAAACTCACAAAAACACAATTATAGTAGGGTACCTAAATACCCCACTGTTGGATATGGACAGATCATCCAAACAGGAAATCAATAAGGAAATAACATCCTTAAATGACACATTATACCAATAGGATATCATTGACATTTACAGAGCTTTTCATCCCAAAATTGCAGCTTATGCATTCTTCTCTAGTGCACATGGAACATTCTTGAGGATAGACCATATGTTGGCACACAAAACTAACCTTAGAAAATTTAAGAAGATTGAAATCATACTAAGCATATTCTCCAACCATGATGCTTTTAAACTGGAGATCAACTGCAAAAAGAAAGCAGAAAAAATCATAAATATGTGGAGATAAAGTAACATATTACTAAAAAATGCCTGGGTCAAAGAAGAAATAAAAGGAGAAATCAAAAGATACATAGACACAAACAAGAATGAAAACACAACATATCAAAACTTTTGGGATATAGCAAAAGCAGTAATAAGAAGAAAGTTCATATCATTATATGCCTATCTCAAGAAACAACAAAGATTCTAAATAAACAACCTAACACATCATCTTAAAAAACTAGAAAAACAAATGAAACCCAAAGTTAGCAGAAAGAAGGAAATAATCAAATTAGAACAGAATTAAATGAAATTGAAAACGAAAAGACAATAGAAAAAAATAATGCAACACAGAGCTGGTTTTTTGAAAAGATCAATAAAATCGACAAACCCCTGGCTACATACGGGAATTCTAGGAAAGACTATATGCCACCAAGTTCAATAACTTAGAAGAAATGGACTAGTTCTTAGAAATATACAACCTTCCAGGACTGAATCATGAAGAACTGGAAAATCTAAATAGACCAATCAACAGTATGGAAATCAAACACCATCTGAACCCCCACCGCCCCCCAAAAAATGTCAACGTCCAGGACCAGAAAACTTCACTAGTGAATTCTACCAAACTTTAAAAGATGATTTAATGTCTGTTCTTCTTAAACTCTTCAAAAAACAGAAGAAGAAACAATGTTTCTTAACTCATTTTATATGGCCAACATTAATCTGATACTTAAACTTGGTAAGGATAACATAAGAAAAGAAAACTACATTCTAATGTTTGTGATGAATACAGATGTAAAAATCTTAAACAAAATACTAGCAAATCAAATATATTTAATTATTAAAACTAGTGTTTTGCAATCTGTGGCTCATGGACCAAATCTGGTCTGCAGCCAGTTTTGTGGATTAAGAATTTTTTTACACTTTTAAAAGGTGAGAAAAATTATATGCAACCGA
The DNA here is from genome assembly GCF_902729225.1 of Pteropus medius. NCBI lineage: Eukaryota > Metazoa > Chordata > Mammalia > Chiroptera > Pteropodidae > Pteropus > Pteropus medius. Next base: position 32,739,649 of record NW_024347791.1, on the reverse strand, counting down.
GATTATATGTGGCTCCAAAATATTTACTGCCTGGCCCTAATAGAAAGCATATGTTTGTTCCAAATCAAGTGCTAATTTTTGGCAATTTTTTTTTTTTTACATTTCTTGCATTACATTTCTTTAATCTCTAATATGGTTGATGGTTTTGTGGATGGATAACAGCAGTTTGGAAAAATCTTAGACAGTATATACTATAGAACTTGAAAATGATTCTCAGATTTCTCTTTTGGGTATAAGTACAACAGAAATAAATGTTTTTAGCCATAAAAAAACATCAACACTTAGTTCTTTGCAACTTTATAATAGTCAAACACTGGAAACAAACCAAATGTTTATCAACATTAAGAAGGTAAATTTAGTTTTGTATATTTATACAATGGAACACTGTGGCACTGAAAAAGAACCAACTACTAATAAATGCAACAACTAGATGGATCATATTGAAGCAGTATTGATTGAAAGAAGTCAGACTCAAAAGAACACATAAAAGAGTAAATATTATGTGCTTCCATTTATATGATGTTCCAAAACAGGCAAAACTAATCTGAAGTTACAGAAGTCAGAATAGTGGCAATCCATAAGTGATTACTGACAGACAGGGGGGCATAGATATGCCTCCAGATATTTGGAATGTTCTGTATCTTTTACTGTGTTGTCATTACAGTGGTGTAAATACATCTGTAAAAGCTCATCAATCTATAAACTTAAGATGTATGCACTTTATTGTATATGTTACACTTAAAATTAAAAGAGGTTTAAAATTCACAGATACCCTGAATTCTATTCACAGACACTAGAACACAGACATATTCACAGAGGTTAGAACTACTGGCCTAAGACGAAAATGATATAAACAATGTTCTCGAAAGATGAGATAGAGAAGATATTTTGAGGGCATTGGTTGAGTTTGTGAAACATGGCTATTAATGAGTCATGAAGTTGGGCAAAAATTCCTTAAAGACATGCCTTATTGGGTGTCCAAATAACTAAACCACTAATATGGTAGAGAATTTTGTGTAGCAACACAAAATGACCCTGGATAAAGAAGAAGGATGAGCCAACATGCAAGAGAAAGATGATTAAGAAGTCAAACAAAGTAGAAAACAAAGAAGGCACAGAGAAATGCTAAAAAAGCAATGTCTGAAAAAATTCTGTGTGTGAACATGAAGATTTGGAGAAGAATTTTAATTCTTGTTTTCATGGGTGTACCTAGATCTTAAGGAAGTGAACATGTGTCTTGGATATGGCAAGAACCATCTCTTCCACTGAGAAAGGTGAGGAGGTGTGGATGTAGAAAAGATTAATAATAAAGGCTTAAACTAAGAAAGCAATTGAAAGAATGGAGAGGATGAAATGTTAGAAATATTAAGGGAAAATATTAAGGACGGGTTGTGTAGATGGCTTAGAGGAGAAAAATAAGGCATCTAAAATAATTCTCAGTTTTCTTTTGGGGTAAATGGGAGATGATGTTCACTTGAGAAACAAAAATATAGCAGGAAAAATGGAGATGGAGAAAGGTGATGAGTTCAGTCTTGGTGAGTTGGCATTTGAGATATGTATCCAACCTCTCTATACCCAATTTAAGCTAGAGATATACATATAATCTAGTTAGAAATAAATAGAAATATTTATTTAATAGTTATCAGCAGATAGATTTTAGTTATTTTCTGTGGATGAAATAAACCAGGGAAACTGTATAAGCAATTGGAAAGAACAGAATCCTGGGGAAGAGTGAGAGTAAAGAAGAAAACATAGAAAATTATTAGGAGCAGATGGGAAGATAGGAGAAAAGAAAACCTAAGAAAAATGATGTCTATAGCTTGCAGAGGAAGAGAGAATTATGAGAAAAGCATCCTCAACTGCTTTAAATGCTGCAGATGGAGCAAGAGTTGGAAACATAGCTCTTAAATTATGGTCCATAGATACTAGGGTGTTTCTACAAGTCTTTCGATGGTTTTGTGAAGTTAAAACTACTTCCATAATAATATTGTTTTACTTGCTGTTTTTACTGAGCTTACATTTTTATTGGTGGTGCAAAATAATAGTTGATAAAACTGCTTGTGCCTCAGCATGCACCAGGCTAGTGACACCAATTACACAAGCAGTCATTGGATCGTTTACCACCACACTTTCAGGAAAAATAAATGGCCAGTTTTACTTAATGTCTTTGATGAAGCAGTAAAAAATAATTGTATTACATTTTGACTGTTTTAATAATCCATGTGGTGAGATGGAAGTATACATAGAGCATTTGTGCTGTATTCTGATATATAAGATGTTTGCTTTGAGCATAAGCACTCATACAATTGTTGGAGTTGGAAGGTAAACTAGCCCCATTTTTCATGGAATAATGTTTTTACTTGAAAGAGTGACCTCCGGAAACACTTGCATTACTCATATTTAGATATTTTGCAGATATTTTCTCAAAAATGAATGAGTGAACCTGTCATGTCAGGGACAAAACAGATGGCATTTGCTGCTAATAATAAAATTTAAACTTTCAAGTGAATATTGAAATTTTGGAAAACTCATATCTATTCCTGAGAGTGTGACATTTTCCAATATTTAGAGACTTTTCTGATAAGATTGGTAGGGATTATTAATGCATGGGATTTTTTTGATATTGTTTTAACATTTGGAAAATCTGCGCAACTCAGAGAACAAATATTTTCCAAATGACCTATGCTTGATGTTACAAAATAAAGTATGACTAAAACATCTATTCAGAGTTCAAGAAGACTAGTGGAATTTAAATCAATGGCATATGACACATTCAGTGATATGATTTACGATTTCACATTCCAACTAAACTGAAGAAACTACCACCTGCTGAATTTTTGTGCAGTATCAAAGAAGAATGTTCACTATTATCCAAAAACATTATTAAAATACTTTCCTATATGAGGATATATGTTTTCTTCACATAATTCAACTAAAGCATCTCATTGCAACAGATTAGATGCGAAAGCAGAGCAGTGATGTGAATCTAGCTATCTTCTATAAAGCCAGATGATAAAGAAATTTTTCTGTTTATCCTTATAATTGCTTCCATTTTTGATTTAGTAATGTTGTGTCCATATCATCACATATATACAGGTTTATTACATTATTAGCATCGTATGGCATTCAAAATGAATTAAATATTTCATTATAAAATAACCTCTTTTAAAAAATAATTATTTTTTGCTGAAAAGTCTATTCTCACAGATTACTAATATAGTTACACAATCTGTGTGTTGGTTAGTGTTTATGTAGAGTATCTTTTTTATCTCTTACTTTTCTTATTGATATGTCTCATATAAACAAATATTTGGATTATGTTTTTAAATTCTATCTGACAGATTTAGAATATTTAGTTCCATTTACAATGAATACAAGTATGGATATCAGCAGACTATCAAAAAACATGACTTTGAACTGCATAGGTCCACTTATACATGGAACTTTTCAATAAATACATTGGAAAAATATTTTAGAGATTTGGGATATTTGAAAAAAGTCGCAAATGAACTGCATAGTAGTTGGAAATTTCAAAAAATAAGGAAAAAGGTATTTCATGAATGCATAAAATATATGTAGAGACTAGTCTATTTTATCATTTGCTACCATAACATACACACAAATATATTATAAAAAGTTAAAATTTACCAAAATTATGCACACACTTACAGACTGTACATGGTGCCATTTGTAGTGGAGAAAAGGTGAACAAACTTAAGGATGCATTATTAAATCATAACCGCATAAAATTAACTATAGTACACACTGTATGACTGTAATAATTTTGTAGTTACCTCCTGTTACTATTGTGATGAACTCAAATGTTGCCAGTATCTCCTTAAAATGCCATATGATGCTAATCATTTCTGCATGAGCAATTCACCTCCTTAATAAATTGCACATCACAGTAAAAAGTGGTCTCACAATTCTTGCATATTTTTCACCATGTTTCATGCAATACCATAAACCCATATGAAGTACCACTAGTGATACTGGAAGTGCCCCCAAGAAGCAAAGTCATGACATTACAAGAAAAGGTTGAACTGCTTGATATGTACCAAAGATTGAGGGCTGCAGCTACAGTTGCCAGCCATTTCAAGATAAATGAATCTAGTGTAAGGACCATTTTTTAAAAAGAAAAGAAAATTCATAAAGCCATTGCTACTAATCCCCAAAATTTGAAGGGAAAAGATAAATACCAGCTGCTAGTCTTTTGGTTGCATAACAAGAAAAACTGGACAATGAGAACCCTTTTTCTGGATTGGTTCCATTGATTAGTCCCTGAAGTCAGGAAGTACCTTACCAATAAGGGGCGGCCTTTTCAAGTTTTTTTTTTAATATTGAACAATGCCCTTGGCCACCCAGAACCATATGAGTTCAACGCCAAAGTCATCAAAGTGATCTACTTGCCCCTAAACATGTCTCTAATTCAGCTGCTAGATTAGGGGGTCATAAGGACCTTTAAGACTTACTATACATGATATTCCATGGAAAAGATTGTCAACACTATCAGAAATAATCCTGATAGAACATTAGGAAAGTCTGGAAGGATTACACCACTGAAGATGCTATCACAGTTATAGAAAAAGCTGTGAAAGCCATCAGGCCCCAAACAATTTCTGCTGTAGAAAACCATGTCCAGGTGTTGCGCATGACTTCACAAGATTTACAACGGAGCATAAACATAGAAATAGTGAAAAAGATAGTGGATATGACAAAAAAGTGAGGGGTGAAGTGTTTCAAGGTATGGATCTTGGAAGAATTCAAGAGCTATTAGACACCACAGCAGAGGAATTAACAGGAGGTGACTTGATGAAGATGCATGCTTCCAAACCAGTGCCAGACGATGAGGAAGAAGACAGAAAAAAGCAGTACCAGATAAGTTATTAGACAATATGGCAGATAGGCTTTAATTATTCAAGACTTTTCAACTTTTTTTTATGACAGAAATCCTTCTACAAACGGACACTGAATCTAAAGCAAATGATGGAAGAAAGATTGGTACGGTATAGAAACATTTTTAGAGAAATGAAAAAGGAAAAAGTCAGTCCGAAATTATGATGTACTTCTATAAAGTTACACCAAATGTGCTTGCCTTTTCTGCCTCCTTTTCCACCTCTTTCACCTCTTCTGCCTCTGCCATCACGGAGACAGCAAGACCAACTCGATTCTTTTCTTCCTCTTCCTCAGTATACTCAACATGAAGATGACAAAGATGAAGACTTTTACGATAATCCAATTCCACTAAATGAATAGTAAATAATCATTGGGCTGTGCAGTTAAACTTGTATGTTGTATTATGAGTGTCTTTATGTGAAAATCTAATAATTTAATGCAAAAACTTTAAGAGTTGCTTTTGTATCATCATCATCATCATTGCCTAAGTAATCACTATGTAGAGCACTGTGTACAAGACTTGTGACTGACATTTAATATAAAATTAATAATATGTTAATTTTCTTACTGTTTTATAACTTCACTTTCAAAGAATTACATTACCATAAAATACACCTCTCGTAATTAGATAAAGAGCGTATTAGCCTATCATCACAGGTAAGTGGTTCTAAAAGATGAAATAGTGTTTCTGATACTGTATTATGAATATGACTGTAATACTGTATGCCATAAAAATTTTATAATGATTCATTCATTAATGAATAGGTTAAGCTACCATAAAGCAATCATGCTAGGTTATCAATTATGCTAGATTATCATAAAGCAATCATATTGTTGCTTCTTCATAATTAATGCATGAATGATTATAGCTATAAATAAATATGAATTTATTTTACACATTATCTTTTCATTGTTGATGTCTAGTATTAGTTATCCATATAACATCTACATTGTTTTGTGTCATGTATGATAATATTGATGTAGGTACTAACAAAGATGATTCATCTTATAAACATATTACATAAACTTTCAGTATCAATAAATACAGTACTGTTAATATATTTTTCTTCCTTACGACTTTCTTAATAGCATTTTTTCTCTAGCTTACTTTGTTGTAAGAATATAGTGTATAATACATTTAACATACAAAATATGTGTTAATCAACTGTTTATATTATCGGGAAAGTCAATATTAGGCTATTAGTAGTTAAATTTTGGGGGTGTATAAAGTTATACATGGATTTTCAGTTACGGCGGGGGGAGTTGGTGTATGTAATTCTGCATTATTCAAGCATCAACTGTATTTGGTTTTATTTCTGTGATCTTAGTACGAGTTTTTATATTTTCCCATCTGATCTTTGTTCCTTTTTCTACCTTTTATTGCCTCCTTTTGGATTTGTTTTATTATACTCTAATATTCCTCTGTAAATTTGAAAGTTAAACTTTCCTTTTATATTAGTGATTACCCAGAACATATGACAAATTATATACTATAGTCATCAAATCTTAATATTAAATATTTTAATCTTTCTCCTGAACAATGAAAAAGTTTACTTTCAATCCTTTTTACCTATATTGTTTTGTATATTTTAGTTCCATAAATATTTTGAGTTCCAGAAGACATTATTGTTGCTGTTTTATACAGACAATATTTATTTATATTTAACCACACAGTTATCATTTTCATTGCTCTTAATTGCTTCTGGCATCTTTCATGTCTTTTGTTTTAAAAACACCCTTTAGTATTTACTTAAGTTAGTTTGCTTTTGCCATGTTCTCTTAGTTTTTGCTTGTCTGATAATATCTTTATTTCATTTCAATTCTTGAGATATAATTTTTCTGAGTATATAGTTCTAATTTAGCATTCACTTTTTCATCAGCATATTAACTCTAATTTCAATATCTTCTACCTTTCATTGTTGCTGTTGAAAAGACATTCATCCATCATATCGTTGCTCTATTGAAGTTAATCTTTTTTTCCTTTAATGGTAATATTATTTTTTTTCTGCAATGTCACTGTGATAAGTCTAAATGTTGCTTGCTTTTTATTCATCCTGCTTGAAACCTGTTGAGCTTTCTAAACATGAGATTCAATGTCTTTCATCAATTCTAAAAGCCATTATTTCTTCAAATGTTGCTTTTCTGCCATTCTTTTCTCAACTTGTGGAACACTTCTCACTTTATATTATATGTTTACTGTCTTTTTACTCTCTCACCTCTCTTTTCTATTCTTCCAGCTTTTTTTTCTTCATTCATCACAATTTCTTCTAACTAACTTCCAGTAATGCTCTCTTTACCATGTCTAATCTTCCCTTGAGTTTTCATGTTAGGTTTTCATGTTAGATTCAATTTCTAGCTTTTCTTTCTTTATTTTTTTTTCAAATCTCAAATGTCATTCTTTATGTTTGCCGTTTCTTGCAGTTTCAGCTTGTAATTTCCTTGTCCACATTACAAATAGTTGTTTGAAGTCTATGTCAGGTAATTCAAAAATCTTGAGTGTCTATAGGTTCATTTTTATTATCTTTCATTGTGATATATCTGGTTCATGCTGCTTTGTCTTTTCATATGTCTTTTTATCATTGTATTCTAGTTACTGAAATTAAAAATATTGAAATAAATAATTTAAAGCCTAGGATAATGTTTCTTTTTGTTTATTCCCCCAAAATTGCAGACATGAATAATATGAAATCACCTTAACCCAATTTCCAAACTTAAGATTTTTCTTACAGAGATGACTTGAACCAGTCCTGAATTCCATGTCAGGAGTGGTATAATCCTGATCCGCTCTTATTTATAATGTATAGGCCTTTGGGATCCAAAAAATAAGTTCAAGTTGGTTGACCCGTGCCAGGCTCTCTATTCCTACTTTGGTTCTCCTTTGTTCATGAGATTGTGAAACGAGCTTCTCAGCTGTCACATCCTCAGATCTGAAAACGCATCACTGGCAAATGATCCAAAAATCATAGTCACTTTTCTTGGATTTCTGTCTTTTTTCCTAAGTCCTTCACTATCTTACTAGTTTTTTCAAAGCTTACAGTATTTTTTCCCTATATTTTTAGTTGTTTTTAGCACAGGAGTCATTCAAAATTACTCAATCTGTCATTATTAGAAGTGGATGTCCCTAATATCCTAAATTGACTTAGCCATGTATTTCCTTCATAAACACCATAAGAATTGGTATTTTCAGATGAGCTTTTTGGAGTGGAGGAGGTAAAATCTGTGAGCCCTTGAATATGTAGGTCAAATTGTGTATATAGATTCACTTTTTTTTGTGGTGTATATTTCATTGCATTTTATCCAATAAAATATATGTCTATTCACCTACAATAGAATAATTTCAAAAGTTAAATAAATTTATTTTTTAGATAAACCCACAGTCAAAATCTTTAGAAGATATCAGTGAAGATTGTGTAGAGGTCTTGATCTTATAAACCCTACTGGAATCTTTTACAGAAACATAATTTTGAAGAGGAATTATTTAATGAGATAATAAATATAGGTTCCAACTGGAAGAGGAGAAAAGGAATATGATGGTTATAAAAGCCCTTACATTCTAATGGGTTAAATTTTGTGCATTGAATATTAGCATTTGTGGAGTTAATTCAAATAGCCCATCCACCGACACAGGAGGCAAAGAGGAGTGTTGGGTCAGCAGCCCCAAGGAAGACAATGAACAAAGTGTTCTCTTGGCTGTGCTTGCCCCCAAGGACACTTTCCGTTGCTTCCATGGGTGCTATCTGATACTTTGGTCATTCCCATGGATATTGCTTCTCTGCTTTGCTCTAGGACAAGGCTGGTCCCTCTGCTCTAGGACACGGCTGGTCCCGCCCTCCCTAACACTAGCTAGGCAGCACATTTGGCTCTCATCCACGCGGGAAGACCCTTGTTTCCTGGGATGAAGCAATCTCCCTCCTATTTGCTCACATATAAAACAATGCCTGCTCTTGGCTGGCTGCCTTTTCCTGCAGCTCCAACCCAACAAGTGCTGAAGTCTCCTTGTACTGCAAGTAATAAACGGTATGTCTCACTCTGCTGGCCCTCTTGGTGGGTTTTTGGAATATCCAAGGCCCAGGTGCAGGTTTCTGGCCTGGAGCTCCTGTGTTACAGCATTGGTAAAGCATTTATGAATATCTGAAATATAAGCAATGAGATGATCATTTCTCTTTTTCAACCTCCCCTAAATCTTTGAAGAAATCACTATTTTTTTCCCTCTTTTTATATAACCAAAATCCAAGAAGCTATTTGAAAATGGAGGGGAATAGTATATTTTAGATTGACTAACAGCATAAATTTGGATATATTTACTGAAGAAGATATGGAAATAGAATAAAATATTAAGATTAATATTTTTGGATAGATTTATGTTTATAAGATTTAAATGCTATATTTTTTTAAAAAATTAGATATGCTGTGTATCTTTGTCATCTTCAAATTGTTTTAATATCTGAAAGGTTTTGTTTGTGTTGCAGAATTCATTGGCATATTGATGCATAAAATAATTTAGCAGCATAAATGAAAATTTTTCATTTAAATATTCATATACATCGCATTTTATTATTGTTAACCTAAATATTAGATAAATAGGTTAAGAATAATTATTAAATAGAAAAGTCCCGATTATACGCAAATGTTACCAGTCGACGTCTGTTCGTTGTTCACAGTACATAATCCGAAGATATTGAGCATAGCCGCTGCAATTCTAATGGCCAAGAAAGTTAATTACCTACAGAAATTGCCCAAACAATAGCAATCTTCATGATGGCCTTAGTCCGTGAATTGAAATGGCTATGCTCAATAGGATTACGTATTGCTACATACCGATCCAGCGAGATAGCGCAGAGGTGCATGATGGACGCCGTAGAAAATAAAACATCCAAAGAAATCCAGACGGGGCACAAATATCTAGGTAGTGGCCAGACATAATCTGAAAGAGAAGAGAGAGAAGATAAGACTATATTATTCAAATTATACTAACTTTAGTTTTAAATTTTAGTCTACTTATTTTGCCCCTCATAATATAAGCTCGTTAAAGAAGTGAAATTTGGGAAAGGTTTTCCATAGTAATGGTGATGACGATGATGATGATGGTCATACCTTCAGTGTTACATTATTTTTTATCAAGGTAAAACTTACAGAACATAAAATTAATCACTTTAAAGTATAAAATCCAGTGGTATTTAGTACATTCACAATATTAAGCAACCATTATCACTTTCTAGTTCCAAAACATTTCACCTTTCAGAAAGGAAACCACTACCCACTATGCAGTCACTCCCCATTTTTCACTCCCCCAACCTCTGATAATCTCTAATCTGCTTTTTTGTCTCTGGATTTAGCTAATCTTGATATTTCATATAAATGGAATCATAAAATAGGTGACCTTTTGTGTCTGGCTTCTTTCATTTAGCATTCTCTTTTGAGGTTCATCTATTTTGTAGCTTGTATCAATATTTAACCCTTTTTATGGCTAATGCCCTTATCAGTTGAGATATTTTCGATGACTTTGTAAATGCAATTGATTTCTTAATTTACTTTATGGATTGTTCATTGCTGGTGTAGAACTATAACTGGTTTCCATGTGTTAATCTTGTATTCTGCAGCTTTGCTAAATTTATTTATTAGATCTATTTTTTTGTGCGTGAGTGAATTCTATAGGATTTTCCCTATATAAGATCATGTCATCTGCGAAGAGATAATTTTTTCTTTAACCAATTTTTCTCTGCCTTTTATTTTTTTTTCTGCTTAATTGCTCTAGATAGAATTTCCAGTACAACATTAAATGGAAACAGTAAAAGGAAGCATCCTGTTTTTTTCTTGATCTTAATGGAAAATATTTCATTCTTTCACGATTGAGTAGTATGTTAGCTGTGGGCTCTTCATAAATGACGTTTATCATGGTGAGCAAGTTTCCTTCTATATCTGTTTGGTTGAATGTGTTTATCAAGAAAGAGTGATAGATTTTGTCAAATGCTTTTTCTGTATAAATAGAGATGATCACATTTTTTGTAACCTTCAATTTATTACTGTGATGCATTATATTATTTTTGAATTTCTTTTTCTTATTATATGTTGAACCACCCATGCATTCCTGGGATAAACCCCACTTGGTCATAGTGTATAATATGATGCTGGATTTAGTTGGCTAGTATTTTGTTGAGGATTTTTGCAACTACAGGCATAAGTGATATTGGTCTATAATTATCTTTTCTTGTGATGTCATTATTTGGCTTTAGTTTCTGGATAATGGTGGTCTCACAAAATAAGTTAGGAAATATTTCCTTATCCTTTGTTTTTTAGGAGTTGGAGAAGGATTGGTGTTAACCCTTCTTTAAATGTCTGGTAAAATTTGCCAGCGAAACTTTCTGGCCCTGGACTTTCTTTGTTAAAAGTTTTTCTGATTACTGATTCAATATCTTTATTGTTATAAATCTCATCAGGTTCTCTATTTCTTCTTGATTCACTTTTGGTAGTTTGTGTGTTTCTAAGAATATGTTCATTTCATCCAGGTTTTCAGAATTATTGTTATAGAATTGTTCATTGTATTCTTTTATAATATTTTAATTTTTGTAAGATTGGTAATAATACTCCACTTTTTGATTTAATTTATAATTTTAGTGATTTGTGTCTTCTCATTTTTTTTCTTAGTCACTCTAGTTAATGGTTTACTAAGTTTGTTTACTTCTCAAAAAACCAACTTTTGGTCTTAATTATCTTTGGTGTTTCTACTCTATATGTTATCTTCACTTTAATCTTTACTATTTCCTTTATTTTTCTAGTTTGGGTTAAGTTTGTTCTTTTCTAGCTTTTTAAATCTAAATTTAGGTTATTTCCCTCTGAGCACTGTTTTTGCTACATCCAATAAGTTTTGGTATGCTCTAGTGTTCCTATACCCTAATAATGAATTATCAGAAAAAGAAGTAAAAAAAAATAATTCCTATTGCAACTGAAACAAACAAGCAAAAAATAAACTACCTAAGAATAAATTTAATGAACCATGTGAAGGAAGAATATAATGAAAACTTTAAGACTCTATTAAAAGAAATTGAAGAAGGTATAAAGAAATGGAAAGATATTCTGTATTCTTGGATTGAAAGAATCAACATTGTTGAAATGACCTTATTACCTAAAACATTATACAGATTTAATGCAATCCCCATCAAAATCCCACTGGCACTCCTTAAAGAAATAGAACAAAAAAATCACCAGATTTGTATGGAAGCACAAAAGACCCCCAAAGTCATCCTGAGAAGAAAGAATGAGGCTGGAGGCATCACTCTGCCCAACTTCAAATTATATTACATAGCAACAATAATCAAAATGGCATGAAATTGGCATAAAAACAGACAGACCAGTGGAACAGAATCAAGAGTCCAGAAGTAACCTCATGTTTATACGGGCAAAAGCATACAGTGGAGAAAGGAAAGCCTCTTCAATGAATGGTGCTGAGAAAACTGGAAACCCACCCACAAAAGAATAAAACTAGACTGTTGTCTATCACCATACACCAAAATTAACTCAAAATGGAGTAAGGACCTGAATATGAGACCAGAAATAATAAAATGTATAGAAGAAAACATAGGAACTAAACTCAAGGACCTTGGACTTAAAGAGGATTTTATGAATTTGACCTCAAAAGCAAGAAAAATAAAAGCAAAAATAAATGAACGGGACTACATCAAACTAAAAAGCTTTTGCTCAGCAAAAGAAACCATCACCAAGGTAAAGAGACAACCATCCAAATGAGAAAATATATTTGAAAGCAATGCCTCCGATAAGGGCCTAATATTCAAAATATACAAAGAACTCATACAACTCAATAACAATAAAAAACAAACATTCTAATTAAAAAATGGACAGAGGAGTTGAACAGACACTTCTCTCAATAAGACATACAAATGGCCAAGAAATATGAAAAGATGCTCAACATCGCTACCTATTAGGGAAATGCAAATCGAAACCACAATGAGATACCATCTCACACCTGTTAGAATAGCTATTATCAACAGGACAGGTAACAACAAGTGTTGGAGAGGATGCGGAGAAAAAATAATCCTCATACACTGCTGGTGAGACTGCAAATTGGTACAGCCTCTATGGAAAACAGCTTGGAGTTTCCTCAAAAAACTAAAAATGGATCTACCATATGATCCAGCAATCCCTCTACTGGGTGTTTACCCCAAAGACTTGAAAACCCATATCCGAAAAGATGTTTGCACACTGATGTTCATAGCAGCATTATTCACAGTGGCCAGGACATGGAAGCAACCGAAATGTCCTACGATAGATGATTGGATAAAGAAGTGGTGATACATATATACAATGGAATATCCCTAATATTCATCAGCCATAAGAGATGAAATATTGCCATTTGCAACAACATGTATGGACCTTGAGATAATCATGCTAAGCAAAATAAGCCAGACAGAAAAATTTGAGAATCACCTGATATCACTTATATGTGGGATATAAACCTAAAAGCAACAAATGAACTGGACAAACAGAGACTAATGGACATGGATTATAGATTAGTGGTTACCAGAAGAAGATAGGGAGAGGGGAGAGGGGATATATATATAATGTTGAATTTTACACCTGAAACTTACTGGATTTCCTTAACCAATGTCACCATAAAAATAAAAAATCCAGGTATAAAACAAATAAGTTAGAGGGATGTGATATACAGCATGAAGAATTTAGTCAGTAATATATTGATAGCATTGTATGTTGTCAGATGATTGCTGGACTTATCATGGTGATCATCTCTTTAGGTATATAAATGTTGAATAACTGGTGTACTCTTAAAACTAATAAAATATTGTATGTTAGTAATATTTTAATAAAAAATAAAAAGTCAAGCACAACTTTTTAAGAATTAGGTCTATATTATTCCCTCGGGCATTAACAACTTGTACCACGAGTGCAGGCTGTCATACTACAGTGAGCTGCTTACTAGAAGTTGTAGGGCATGGTAGCCAGGTAGTTAATATGCCATGGTGTTCTCTTTCTACAAAGCAGCTGCTTTTTTCTTCATCAAACCTTTCTTGTTTTAATTTTTTGCCTAGATTTCCTAGTTCTGTAAAAATGGTGACCATTTTTCCAGGTAATTTGTTGCTCTTGTGGAAGGAAGAACACTTTTCATGTAAATAACGTATTATTTAATTTACTTTGTTATTCATTTGCTTACTATGTGCTAAACAGTTTTTAAATATTAGAAGTAAAGAATAATGAGTGGCAAAAGCTCATGTCGTTTCTACTTTTCCAGCTACCAGCTGAATTAGTTTCCATTTTGTTGATGATCTTTCGTGTAGCATTATTTCTGATTCTGAGTTGGTGTCGAGTTGGAAAAATACTCCAAATGAGTTGTTTTTAATATTGGTATTCTTAATGAAAATGTTCAGCTCCAAGTGCTGTTTCATATGTTAAATTTTTTTTTCAATTTGAGTTGACATTCAATATTATTTTATGTTAGTTTCAAGTGTATGGTACAGTGGTTAGATATTTATATAATTTATGAAGTGATCCTCCAATTAGCCTAGTACCCACCTGGCATCACACATAGTTATTACAATATTATTGTCTATATTGCCTATACTTTACCTTCCATACTTGTGACTATTTTGTAACTACCAATATGTACTTCTTAGTCCCTTCACATTTTTCTCCCAGCCATGCAACACTCCCCCATCTTTCAATCTCCAGTTTGTTCTATCTATGAGTCTGTTTTCTTTTATTTTGTTCCTTAGAATCTATACATAAGGGAAATCATATGGTATTTGTCATTCTCTGAGGAGATATATCAGAAAAAAACATAACTAAGAGCAATATCAGAGAGTTTACTGCCAATGTTTTCTTCAAAGAGTTTTATGGCTTTGTGTTTAACATTTAAATCTGTAATCTATTTTGTTTTTACTTGTACATGATATAAGAAGGTGATTCAGTTTCACTTTTTGCATGTATCTGTTCAGTTTTTCCAACACCATTTATTGACTAGACTGTCTGTACCCCATTGTATGTCCTGGGATCTCTATTCCATTGATCTATTTGTTTGTTTTATGCCAGCAACATGCTGTTTTGATTACTATAGCCTAGTAGTATACTTTGATATCAGGTAGAACGATACCTCCAACTTTGTTTTTCTTTCTCAAGATTGTGGCTATTCAAAGTCTTTTGTGATTCCATGCACATTTTAGGATTATTTGTTCTAGTTTCGTGAAAAGGTCATTGATATTTTGATAAGGATTGCATTGAGTCTGTAGATTGCTTTGGGTAGTACGGACATTTGAACAATGTTAATTATTCTTATCCATGAGCACAGTATGTTCTTTCATTTATTTGTATCTTTTTGAATTTCTTTCTTCAATGACTTATAATTTTCTGAGTATATGTCTTTTACCTTCTTAATAAATTTTATTCCTAGGTATTTTATTTATTTATTTAATATAATTGTAGTAGGAGTGTTTTTTTTTCTTTCTGAAAGTTCATTATTGGTGTATAAAAACACAACCAATTTCTGAATATTAATTTTGTATCCTACTTTACTGAATTCGTTTATCAGTTCTAACAGATTTTGGGGGGAATATTTAGGTTTCTCTATAGATAGGATCATATCGTCTGCAAATAATGACAGTTTTACTTCTTCCTTTCTAATTTAGATGTCTTTTACTTCTTTTTCTTGTCTGATTGCCAGGGTTAGGACTTCCAATACTATGTTGTGAAAGTGGACATACTTGTATTGTTTCCGATCTTAAGGGAAACAATTTTAACCATTGATTATGATGCTAGCTGTGGGTTTATTATATATGGCTTTTATTATTTTGATGTATGTTCCCTCTATTCCCACTTTGTTGAGAGTTTTTATTATATAATTTTATGCTTGCCTTTGTCAAATGCTTTTTCTTCATTTATTAAGATGATCATATAATTTTTATTTTGTTTATATGGTGTACCACATCAATTGATAATAAAATATTTGTGAATTTCAAAATCTGGGTGTACTCAGCATAGTTCTCTGTTGCAAGTTTTCTTTGTGTGTGTGTGTGTGTGTGTGTGTGTGTGTCTCCATATGCAATGCATGCACACAAATGTGAATGGCTTACCTTTTCTGTTTTTTCTTATAGTAAGAGATTTTAGACTGTAAATAAACATTGTGAATATTGCATTGTTAAATTGTTGGATTCTGTTCTATTTCTCTAAAGAGTGTGGAGTTTTTTGTTATTCTGACCATTACCTTGTTTAGACTCAAAATTTAATCTCTTTTTTTTTTTTTGGGGGGTGGCATGTTAAAGTCAGTTCTGCTTGTTTATCTTTTTAGATTCCTTCAATTATGACCCTGACATGCATGATTCAGAGGTCAACTAGAGATTTAGGCAGAGTTTATCGTTTCCCATTGAAGAACTTGTAGTTTCCTCTATTTATCTCTACCTTTCCTAGATGTTCTCTTACCTTTTGGTTTTGGGATTTCCTCAAACTGGGTCCTTACTTTATTTGAGCTACAAAACTGCAGGGTTTTTTCAGGGAACAGAGTTTTAACCACTTCACATGGTATAGACTGCATCTTCCTCTTAGGCTTTAAACCTTGAAAATTGGAAACTCAATCATTGTTGTTCTCTTCTTCCAAGTCTTGAGACCCTCCAGAATCTCTCTGTTCTTGGTTTTTCTTCAATACCTTCAGATAGCTGTTTTCGTATTTTATTTAGAATTGATAGTTTTTATCTGTTGGAAAATTGGTTCAATAATAGCTTATTTGGCCATAGCAGAAGCAGAACAACCAATCATTGGAATGTAAACAGTAAACTAAAAAAAAAATTAAAGACATGATTATAAATTCTTCTAAACAAAAAAATTATTATAAATGTTTGTTTCTGTCCATCATTTTGTCGTAATCTCCTCAAATTTTATTCATAATGGAGATTGATTGTGTTGAGGTTTGGGTATTCTTGAATTGTTTCACTTACAGAAATTACTTTTCCAATTACACTTCCAATGTGCAAATATCACCTGATTGTCATTATGTGAAGCATTCTTGTTGCCATAAACATTAGAATATAATACACATTAGGTCAATAATTGCCATCTGTTACATTTTTCCATTATTTTATCCATAATGCTTAAATCAATACATGACATGAAGTAGGCACTCAATAAATATTATTAAATGTATAAAAGAATATCTCCATCCAACAGATCATAACCTCATCTTAAACTTAAAGTCATCATACACCAACGTATATTCTTATTTGGGTACCTATTCATTTTGAAAGTCAATACAGTATCTGGTTAGTTCTTAGCAGTTACATGTTTAATAATGGCCAAAATGGAAATAGGTATTCTGCAGTATCTGTCATGTACCAAGCACAATATTAGGTACTTATTTTTTAGTTCTATTCCACACAATGAAAAATTCTGCAATGTAGTTTCTATTATCTTACAATGTGAGAAAAATGTGTCTCAGAAAGTCTAAGACTTGTTCAAGTTCACAGTGTGAGTAAAGAATCTTGGTACAAACCTGACATTTTTCCTGAACAAGAAGGTATCTCCTATCACCATAAACTATTTCTTATTAGACAATAAATACAATTGCTTTTGCAATAGGGGAAAACATTCTTTGTACAGGTTTATCTAAGATGTCTACTCCCAAACATATAAGGTTAAAAAAATCTAATGACAAAGTCAGTGAACAAGCACTTAAAGTAAAACTGTCCCAGAGATATCTATTTCAAAATGAATTAAATCATTAATTTCTAGATTAATTTCATAATCAAGAATAATTGCAAAAACTTTGTCTCAATTTCTGTAAGCCAAGTTTTTTTCAAACTTGACTGTTCCTAAGTATCAACTGAGAGTCTTATTAAAAATAGTCTTTCCTGGGCCTCACTATGGACCAATTAATTTAAAATGTTTAGTAGTTTATGAAAACTTAATGTATTTACATTTGGCTTTTTAAAAAGGCAAATGGAATTTTTGGTCAAGATGATGGAGTAGGTAAGTGCTATGCTTGCCTCCTCTCACAATTACATCAACATTACAACTAAACTACAGAGCAATCATCATTCAGAACCACCTGAATTCTAGCTGAATAGAATTCCTGCAACTGAGGACACACAGAAGAAGTAACATCAGACTGGAAGGAAGGATGGAGACATCAAAGGGGCTGGTCTCACATCTGCATGTGGCAGTTAAAAATTGAGAGGGATATCTTGGCTGCAGAGGTCCCCTTGGAAGTGAGGGCTCCTAGCCTCACTGGTTTCCAGTGGTTTCCATTGCCAGGAAGAGAAATCTCCACAACTTCTGGCTGTGAAAACTAGAGGTAATTGAGGCTAAGTTAGATAGAAGACTGCTGGAGTGTCAGATGTTTATCTTAAAAGGATAGTGAATGGACTTATTTATTGATGAATTAACTCACTCAGCTCCAGTGCTGGCGCAGCAGCTTGAAAGGCACCAAGACATACAGGAACACAATGAACTATCCAACATCAGGGTGAAGGCTATAGGGACAGCTTTCTTTCAAATAGAAGTGCTGGTCAAATCTATTGGTTCATTGTTGAGTCTACCCTCATCCCAGCATGCAGATGCATGGGGCTACTATATCTGGACCTCTGTTAACCAACCCAACACTGGTCGCCTTGCCCTGGTGATTCTCTGAGACCCCACCCCACTGCAGGCCCCCCAAGCTGCTTCCAGTTGATGTATCATATAAACAGTTTGTCTTGGATCAAGCAATGGACTTTCGTAAAATATCTCACAAAACCCAAACAGGCAGCATCAAGCCTCAGCATGCCCCATAACTCTTGCTGAGCAGCTCCAAGCCCAGTATTAGTGGAAGCAGGTCTTGATTTGCAGCTTGGCCTCTCAGGGTACCTCAAGCCCAGTGCAAGCGGTGGCCATCTGTGGATGGCTTGATGGCTCACGTCAGGTTGCTCTGGGCAGGGCACAAGCTGTGGTTAAACTTGGTCCATGGTGGGGCCCTTAACAGGATGTCCCAGGACCAGCACATCCAGTGGCCAGCTTCAGCCTAAGCCGTATCAGCACCCAAGGTCACAAGTGAGGACTACACACCCAAGGGACAACAGGGCAGGCACCAGAACCCTGGTAAAGCAAATTCTGCTCTGTAGGGCCAACCACTGCACAACAGCTCCGTCACTGGTCACAGCCAGTCATCACAACCAATCGGCCCAAGGGTCAAACCCTCCTATTAATGAACAAACAGCAACCAAGGCTCAACTACAAGAGGAGGGTGTACAAAACCCATACAAGAAATATACCTGGAGAATCCAGCTCAGGTGACCAAGGAAGACCATGCCACTGGTACTCACAGCACACCTACTTCATAAAGCCACTCTACTAAGACTGAGAGACAGAGGAGCCCTACCTAATACATAGAAACAAATGCAAGTAGGCAGCCAAAATGGGAAGACAAGAAAACATGACCCTAATGAAAGATCAGAAAAAGCTCCAAAAAAAGAACTAAACAAAATGGAAACAAGCAATCTATCAGATGCTGAATTCAAAACACTGGATGCTCAAAGAACTTAAGGGAAGATTAGATGAACTCAGTGAAAGCTTTAACAAAGAGATAGAAAATATAAAAATGGAGGTATAAAACATAAAAAGAACCAGTCAGAAATGAAGAATTCTGAGTATCTGGCGGAAGATGGCTGACTGGGTAAAAGCAGCATTCACCTCCTCCCAGGTCCGCATTGAAATTACAACCAAATTATAAAATAATCAATGTGGAGAATCATTTGAAGTCCAGCTTATCGTAACACATACGTCTGATAATATAAAGTAGGAGCCACATCGAAGCCCGTAGGAGGGGCAAGGTTGTGAATTGGGCTGGACCCACTCCCACGGGTGGTTGGAGGATCACCGGGAGGAGAGCAAGGCTGCAGAGGCTCCCCTGAAGGAGAGGGGGTCCTGGCCTCATTTGGGGGCTCCCTAATGAAGGAGTCTCAGCCCAGAGAAGAGGAGATTTCAATAACTTTGACTATAAAAAACAGAGGGAATTCCAGCCATCTGGGTGAGATGGAGGGGACTGAAACATTAGATGCCCCTTTGAAGGACCCACGCACAGGCTTTCTGACCTGTGGACACTCACCCGGGACACTGGAGGTGGGTCAGAGGCTGGCTCTGGATTCATACTGAGAAAGTCTGCATTACCTGGCACCAGAAAGAGGGCTGATAGAGCAGCTACCATAATGCTTCAGTTTGGAATCCCTAATGGGTAATCTACAGACCATACCAGCTTGACTGTGCAGACTCCTCCCACAGGGCCATTAGGAAGCATTGGCCAGAGGGAATCAGCCTGCCCCACCCAACCTACGGATTGCCCAGGGCTTTTGTTGCTGGATGACTGCCAAGCCCTGCTCCAATTCAGAACCAAGCATTCCTAGCTGGCGGCCAGTGCTGTGAGCCGCATCAGGGATCTGTGGGCCAGTCCCAGACAGCAGCTGATCTTGCTAAGATCTGGGACTTTTACAGGAATGCTCAAGTGGTTACCGAAGTTACTGAGGCTGTATTGATCTGACTCTCATTGTCTCTCTTAGATCCGGCCACACCTTACCTACAAATTGCCCCAGGCGGCTCATTGATAGTGAACTGCCACTGTCCTGCCCCTATCCCTTGTCTCCCAATCCATACTGGCAACAAACTTTGGCTAGCATGGGGCAAGCACTGCACGGAAATCAGTTGCAGGCAGACCTCTGCTGCCTGTAAGAGTTGCAATATTGCATCTGGGGAGTGCAGGAGTCTGTGAGACTGCCCCAGATGGCAGCTGGTCTCACTGTGATCTGTGACTACAGTGGAAACACCCGGACACAGAAGTTGCAGCAAAACTGAGACTGTATTGGCCTGACGGCCCTTGTTTCCCTGAGATCCCACTACACCCTAGCCACAAAGTGCCTGCAGCCCATTGACAATCAGCTTACCCTGCCCTGCTCGCCTCTGGGGTTGCGCATTCTGCACAGGCAACAGACTTGGCTAGTGCAGTGAGCACATTTCAGGGAAAACAGTTGTGGGCAGACCACTTTTGCCTATATGAACTGCAATATCTCTTGAGGGGATTGCAGGAATATGTGGGACTGTCCTAGACATGAACTTGTCTCCATGTGATTTGGGACTACTGTGAGAACGTGCAGAGACAGAAATTGCAGAAAATTGAGGCTATTGGCCTGACGGCCCTTTACTCCCTGAGCTCCTGCCCCATCTAATACACAAAGTGCCCACCACAGGTTGATAGGCAGCTGTCCCTGCCGTGGGGTGGAGCATTCAGGCCCAAGGTGGGCAGCAGCTGACCTTGCTACAATTGGAAATTTGTGCAGGGAGCCACAGAGACAGCATGGGCATGTAAACTGACATTGCAGTGGCAGGGGGAAACTTAGTAAAGCCAGGAGACTCCCGGAGTCTCTGAACCACCCAACACATGTATGAACCAGAGGCTCTTCCAGTTTCAGAGACTTACTGGCAACTGACAGGTCCAGCATAAGCAACAACCATCTGTGGACCACTTCATAGTTCCCACCGGATAGCCTTGAGCAATCAAATCAGTAGCTGATCTTGGTCTACTGGGGACCCCCTCCTAAAGGGCCACAAAACCAATGCTTCAGGAGGCTGGCACCAGACCACAAAAGAGCAACTACTGACTAGCCCCATTAGTGGTACACACAAAGGATGGTTGCAAAAAGTACATAAATCTGCTAGGGTAAATCTCACTTAGTGGGGTCAGCACTCACACAGCAACTCTTACCCTGTGAGTGCAGACTATTTTCACAATTAGTCAGCCTGATCGTTAATCCCATCCACTATGTAATAACAACAATAAAGGCTTGGCAACAACAGAAGATCACACACAACCCACAGAAAGATCACATCCAGAGCCCCCAACATAGGGGATCCAGGAGAGTGTGCCACTGAGACACACAGGACACCTTCTGCATTAGGCCATCTGCCCAAGGCTGAGAGACAAAACAAATGTTCCTGTCATGTAGAAATAAACACAAAGAGATTAATAAAGTGAGAAAACAAAGAAACATGCCACAAATGAAACAACAGGAGAAAACTCCAGGAAATAAGCTAAATGAAATGGAGGCAAGCAACCTACAAGTGACAGAGTTCAAAATAATGGTTATAAGGATGCTCAACGAACTTAGGGACGGGGGAAGACAGAGAACCTCAACAGAGAGATAGTAAGCATCAAAAAAGGACATAGAAACCATAAAAAAAAAAACAGACAGAAATGAAGAATACTTTAAAATGAATACACTAGAAGGATTCAGCAGTTGATTGGACAAAGCAGAAGACTGAATCAGTGAACAGGAAGACAAGGTAGCAGAATACACCCAATCAGAACAACAACAACAAAAAAGAATTTTAAAAAAATTAAGATAGTTTAAGAGACCTCTGGGACAACATGAAGCATAAAAATATACGGTTCATAGGAGCACCTGAAGGAGAAGAGAGAGAGCAAGTGATTGAGAATCTTTTTGAAGAAATGATGACAGAAAACTTCCCTAACTTGGCAAAAGAAGTAGATATACAAGTTCAGGAAGCACAAAGAGATCCAAACAAGAGGAATTCAAACAGATGCACACCAAGACACTTCATAATTAAAATGCCAAAGGTCAAAGACAAAGAGAGAATCTTAAAAGCAGCAAGAGAAAAGCATCTAGTTAATTACAAGGGCACCCCCATAAGAATGTCTGCTGAGTTTTCAATGGAAAGTTTGCAGGCAAGAAGGGACTGACAGAAATATTCAAAGTTGTGAAAAACAAGAATCTACAACCACGAATACTTTACCCAGCAAGGCTTTCAATTAAAATGGAAGGTGAGATAAAGAGCTTCCCAGACAGGAAAAAGCTTAAGGAATTGATCACTAACAAGCCAATATTACAAGAAATGTTAAAGGGCGTTCTATAAAAAAAGAAGGGGTGAAAAAGAAAATAAAAATAGCAAAAATGAATAATAAAATGCCTCCTCAAAAATAAAAGACCTGGGCCAGATGGCTTCATAGGTGAATTTTACCAAATATTCAAAGAAGAATTATCACCTATTCTTCTTAAACTATTCCAAAACTTTCAAGAAGGGGGAAGGCTCTCTAACTCCTTTTATTAAGTCACTATTACCTTGATTCCAAAACCAAACAAAGACATTAGGAAAAAAAAAAAACATACTATAGGCTGATATCTCTTATGATCATTAATGCAAAAACCCTCAACAAAATATTAGCAAACAGAATTCATCAATACATTAAATATATCATACACCATGATTGAGTGGGATTTATTCCTGGGATGCATGGTTGGTACAATATCCGCAAATCAATTATTGTGTTACATCGCATTAACAAATCGAAAAAAAAAATATGGTTGTATCAATAGATGCAGAAAAAGCATTCAACAAAATCCAGCATTTATGATAAAAACTCTCAGCAAAGTGTGAATTAAGGCAATATACTTCAACATAATAAAGGCAATATATGACACTCCTACAGCTAACATCATACTCAATGGAGAAAGGCTAAAAGTGTTTTCCTTAAGATTGGGAACAAGACAAGAATGCTCACTTTCACCACTCCTTTTCAAATTGTATTGGAAGTCTTAGCCACAGCCATAAGACAAGGAAGAGAAATAAAAGGTATCTGAATTGGAAAGGAAGAAGTAAAACTCTCATTCTTTGCTGATGACATGATACTATATAGAGAAAAACCTAAAGATTCCACCAAAAACTATTAGAACTGATCAATGAATTCAGTAAACTAGCAGGTCACAAAATTAATATTCAGAAGTCAGTAGCATTTTTACACACCAACGATGAACTTTCAGAATGAGAAATTAAGAAAACAGCCCCATTTGTGATTGCATTGAAAACTATAAAATATCTGGGAATCAAATGAACCAAGGAGGTAAAAGAACTGTTCTCAGAAAATTATAAACAGTTGAAAAAAGAAATTGAAGAAGATCCAAATAAATGGAAGCATATACCGCATTCATGTGTAGGAATAATCAACATCAATAAAATGGCCATACTACCCAAAACAATCTATAGATTCAATGCAATCCCTATCAAAATACCAATGGAATTTATCAGAGAGCTAGAACAAATAATCCTAAAATTTATATGGAACCATAAAAGACCCCGAAAAGCCACGTCAATCTTGAGAAAGAAGAACGAAGTTGGAGGTATCATACTCCCTGATGTCCAATTATAATACAAGGTTACAGTAATCGAAACAGCATGATACTGGCATAAAACAGATACATTGATCAATGGAACAGAATAGAAAGCCTAGAAATAAATCCACACCTTTACGCTCACTTAATATATGACAAAGGAGGTAAGAATATACAATTGGGTAAAGACAGTCTCTTCAGTAAGTGGTGCTGGGAAAATAGGAGAGATACATGCAAAACAAAGAAACTGGATCACCTTCTTACACCGTGTACAAGAATAGACTCAAAACAGATTAAAGACTTAAATGCAAGACCTGAAACCATAAAACTTTTAGAAGAAAACAAAGGAAGTAAACTCTCTGACACTACTAACAGAATTTTTTTTTTGATACTTCTTCCTGGGCAAGGGAAACAAAAGAATAAATAAACAAATGGGACTACAACAAACTAAAGTATTTTTGTACAACAAAGAAATCCATCAACAAGACAATTGATTGAATGGGAGAAGATATTTGTTTATAATACATTTGATAAGGGATTAATATCCAAAATATATAAAGAACTCATACAACTCAACAACAAAAAAACAAACAATCCAATTTAAAAAAAATGGGCAGAAGACCTGAACAGATCCTCTCCAAAGAGAAATACGGATGGCAAATAGATATATGAAAAGATGCGCAAGGTCATTAATCATCAGAGAAATGCTAATTGAAACCACAATTAGATATCACCTGACACCAGACAGAATGATTATCATCAATAAATCAAAGAACCACAAGTGTTGGCCAGGATGTGGAGAAAGGAAACCTTCATACATTGTTGGTGGATTGCAAATTGGTACAGCTGCTGTGGAAAACAGTCTAGAAGTTTCCCAAAAAATTAAAAATGGATATACCTTTTACCCAGCAATTGCACTTCTGGATATTTATCTGAAGAAAACCAAAGCAATAATTCGTAAAGATCTATGCACCCCAATATTCATGGTAGCACAATTTACAATAGCCAAGATATGGAAGCAACCTAAATGCCCACCAACAGACGATTAAATAAAGAAGTTATGGTTCATATATACAATGGAATATTACCCAGCCATTTAAAAAAAATGAAATCCTACCATTTGCAATGACAGGGATGGACCTAGAGGTTATTATGCTGAGTGAAATAAGTCAGACAGAGATAGATAAATACCATATGATTTCACTTATATGTGGGATTTAAGGAAGGAAAAGAACAAACTAATAAAAAAAAAAGACTCACAAATATAGAGACATTTTGGTGACAGCCAGAGGTGAGGGGCAATTGGGGGACTGGGGAAAAGGGTGAAGGGTTAAAAAAGTACAAGTTAGTGTTTGATAGATGGTCACAGAGATGGGGAGCACGGCATAGGAAATGCAGTTAGCATTAATATATTGTTTAGGTGGAAAACCAGAGGAGAGAAGGAGTAATTAGGGGGATAATTTTATAAACTATATAAATGTCTAACCAATGTACTGTATACTTGGAACTAAAAAAAAAAAATGAAGAATTCAATAATGAAATGAAGAATACTTTAGAGGAAATCAACAGTAGATCAGATGTAGCAGAGGATTGAATAAGCAATTTGGAAGATAAAGAAGCAGAAAAAAACTGAATGAGAACAGAAACAAGTAAAAAGATCCAAAAAAATTAAGGACAGTTTAAGAGGCCTCTGGGGCAACACCAAGCATAACAACATACTCTTCATAGGGGTACCAGAAGGAGAAGAGAAGGTGCGATGAATTAAAAACATATTTCAAGAGAGTCCCAAACAAGATTAACCCAAAGAGGCCACAGCAAAACACATCATAATTAAAATGCCAAAGGTGAAAGACAAAGGGAAAATCTTAAAAGCAGCAAGAGAAACTCAATTAGTTACCTTCATTGGAGCTCCCACAAAACTGTCAGCTGATTTCTCAACAGAAACTTTGCAGGTCAGATGGGACTGGCACAAAATATTGGAAGTGATGAAAAGGAAAGAACTACAACCGCAATTTCTTTACCCAGCAAAGCTATCATTTAGAATCAGAGGCCAGATGAAGAGCTTCCCAGACAAGGGAAAACTAAAGAACTTCATCTCCATGAAACCAGTATTACGAGATATGTTACTGGGATTCCTTTAAGAAGAAGGAGAAAAATAATAATAAAAAAACTATGAATAATAAAATGGCAATAACTACATATCTAGCAATAATTAGTTTAAATGTAAATATATTAAATACTCCAAACAATAGACATAGGGTAGGCTAAATGGGTAAGAAAACAAGACCTTTACATATGCTGTCTACCAGAGACTTACATCAGCTAGAAAGAACACCACACAGAGACTGAAAGTAAAGTGATGGAAATTGATATTTTGTGAAAATGGAAACAACTACAAAAAGCTCGGGTAGCAATGCTTATATTAGACAAAATAGACTTTACAACAAAGGCTATAATGAAAGACAAAGAAGGACCCAGTAATTCCACTTATGGGAATTTATCTGAAGTAACCCAAAACACTACTTTGAAGGCCTATAAAATATGTTCATTGCAGCATTATTTAAAATAGTCAAGATATGGTGTCAACCTGGGTTTCCATCAATAGATGAATGGATAAAGAAGAGATGGCACAAATATTCACTAAAATGTTCCCCAGCCTTAAAAAATAATGAAATCTTGCCATCTGTAAGAAAATGGATGGACCTAGAGGGTATTGTGCTGAGTGGAGTAAGTCAAACAGAGAAAGAAAAATGCCATATGATTTCATTTACATGCGGAATCCAAGAACCAAATAAAGAAACAAAACACAAATAAGCTCATAGATACAGGGACAATTTTGAAGGTTAGGGAAGAGGTTAGTGGGGTAGGTGAAAAAGAGGAGGGATTTATAAAGTACAAATTGGTAGTTACAAAATAGTCATGGGTATGTAAAGTATAGCATAAGGAATATAGTCGATAATATTTTAATAACTATGTATGGTGTCAAATAGGCACTAGATATATAGAGGTTATTACTTTGTAAGTTATACAAATATCTAATTACTATGTTGTACACCTGAAACTAATATTGTGTGCCAACTGTAACTGAAAACAAATTTAAATAAATTAAAAAAATGGATTTTCAAGTTATTTCAATAGAATTAAAATGCGTTTTCTTTATATAAATTGATGTGATCCAGAAACATTCTAGAAAAGGAATATGAGACATGTTTGGTTGAAGTTGCACAGCAGAGACTAGATAGCATAATTTTTACAGTGGAGGCCAATTTGTAGTTGAATAAGATTAAATCTTATTTTCACAGGCAAAAATTTTGTATAGTGTTTTATAAAACATTTCATGTATTCATTCATTTATTCATTCAAAATTTATATAATCCTTAGTAACTTCAAAAATCACAGGCATCCCCACCAATATTGAAAATAGTGGATAGGTTTAATAAAAGATACTGTAGAAATTTCAGTTTATTTGTGCAAATAAAATGCAAAAAGCTCTATGTATATAAAATAATGAAAACAACTTTTGTCTGGCACAAAGTAAACAGTAAATAAATATTTGTTAAATATATTAAGGAATATCTCAGCCCTGAAGGTCATAACTTCATGGTAGAAAAAAGAATAATTATCTATTATTCTGATAATATAACTAAGAGATATGAGAATGTGGGATCAGCTGTGAAGTAATCTCAAAGCTAGAATGGAAATTAGTTATAATCGATCTCTTTAAGTTAACATATATGAAAAGATAACCAAAAAAAGTTAAAAATTTCCCCCAATTTATTTCATCAAACAATATGGTATCAATATTAAAACCTACAAAACCCTAAAAAATGAGACTAGAATCAAAGAGCATTCTTTGTTATAGATTTAAAATCACAAAATTTTAATAGAATCCAGCACAATATCAAAACAAAAAAAATTATTTCAGTAATGCAAAGGTAATTCAATATCACAAGTCTGCCAAAATAATCTCTTATATTAACATTTGTAGATAAATTTTATAATATTTTAATAGATATTAAAGAAGAATTTGATAAAATACAAAAGCTAGTTCTAATTAAATTTTAAATACATAAGGGTAAAAGTAATTCCATTTAATTTAATAATTTACTAAAACCCCACAACAAATATTATAAACAGTAATGCACTAAATACATTTCAATTACATTAACTTCAGAAATTGGACAAGACACAAATTTACAAAGATTTCAAAGCAGCTACTAAAACCGTGCTCAATGAAGGAAGGGTAGATGTTATTGAAATAAAGAGAAACAGCACTTCTCACATATGAAATAAAACTTCTAAAAAGAACTAAATGAAGAGCTTAGAGCTAAAAAATATACAGTATGTGAAAGTAAAAAAAAAAAAATCACTAAATGAGCTCAGTAGAGGAAAGATGACAGCCATTACAACAGACTGTAGATCAATAGAAATCATCCAAACTGAGCAAGAGTGAGAAAAAATTTAGATGTATGAACATAGCAAGAACCTATGGGACAATATGTATATTTCTAATATTTGTGCCATTTGAATCTAAGGAGAGGGAAAAATTGATACAAAAATAATTGAAAAAAATAATGATCTAAAACAGCTCACATTTGATAAAAAGTAAACTTAGGGATTTAAGTTCTGAAAAACTCAAACAGTTAAACTCAAAGAAAATTGTGCATAGTCACAGCATAATCTGGCAAAAACAAAAGATAAAGAAAAAAAGCTTGAGGAAGGTGAGAAAAATGGCTATGTATAGGTAACAACGACTCGATCAACCTCAGATTTTCCAATATAAATCATGAAGGACAAAAGTCAGTGTAATACAATCTAGAATCCTATATTTTATGAAAATATCTTTAAAAATCAATGTGAAATAAAGAGATTTTTATATGAAGGGAAACTAAGAAACAGGCTGCCAGGAGATTTATTCTAAAAAATGCTAAAGAATGTTTTTCAGAAAGAAAAAAAAATATACTAGAAGAAAACTGGTAAACTTCAGGAATGAAGAACAGAAATGGTAAATAATCTGGCACAATATAATAGATTATTTTCCTTAAGTCTTTAAAATGCATGTGTCTGTCAAAAACAAAATTTACAACGCTGTATGAGAAGATTCTCTCTCATATTACAGTTAAAACAAAAAGAAAGGGGGTAAAAGGAACTATGTGATTGTAAGGTTTTATATTCACTTGAAGTAATAAAATATTAACTATAAGGATATTTTGAAACATTAGGTATGTATATTATAATGTAGAGCATGATCACTGAAATTATTGTGCAAAGAAATAAAAAGTCAACAGATCAATAAAAAATGGAATATTAAAATAAAATAAAATTATTCACAAACAGCAACACCAAAATAATTCAGAAATAGGAAAAAATGAATGACAAAAGAAGGAATAAATAAAACCAGTAAAATGCTAAACATAATTCCAAAAAAATAATATTTGCATTAAATGTAAATGGTATAAAGTGAAAATTTTATCAATTTAAAGAGATAATGATGTTGGATTAAAAAGAACAAAACTAAACGTGACTCAATTATATGCTGTGTATAAGAAATTCTGTAAGTTTAAATATAATGATATAGATAGATATACAGTAAAAGGATGGAAAAAGGTATACCATACAAAACAAACACTGACCAAAGGAATATTGAAGTTGATATATTAGTATCAAAGTAAATTTCAAACCAAAGAATATTACTAGGGATCACAAAGACTATTTTATAATGATAAAGATGTCAAATCATCAAGGGAATATAACAGTACTAGACCTTTATTCACCTAATAACAGAACTTCAAATTTCATAAAACAAAAAAAAATAAAAAATAGAAAAGAAGAAATCAAAAGTACAATCACAGTTATACTTTGAGATTTCAATGTCTTTTCCTCAGTAATTGATAGAACAAGTAGAAAATTACCAATTATATTTTTAAAAGAATCGAACAGCACTAACAATGAATTTGACCAAACTGACATTTACAAAACACTCTACTCAATAGGAGAATACATGTTGTTTTCAAGAGCTCATAAAAAATTGATCAGGAAAGAC
This sequence comes from Pteropus medius, assembly GCF_902729225.1. Lineage (NCBI taxonomy): Eukaryota > Metazoa > Chordata > Mammalia > Chiroptera > Pteropodidae > Pteropus > Pteropus medius. The sequence goes on along the minus strand of NW_024347791.1, from coordinate 32,709,547 downwards.
CATATCCTGGGCCATAAAATAAATCTTAAGAAAATAAAATGATTACTGTTATACAATGTATGTTCTCTAACTATAACAGAACTAACCTAAAAACAAGTAACAAAAAATTAACTTAAAAAAGTGCAAGTATTTGGAAATTAAACAACACTCCAACATAATCCATGTTTCAAAGAGGAAGACTAAAATTAAATATAAACATAATTTAACTAAATGAAAATTAAAATAAAACATACCAAAATTTGTGTGATGTTAAAGCAGTACTGAGAGGGACATTTCTAACATGAATGAAAACAAGAAAATCTCAAATCCATGTTCTAAGCTTCCACATTAAAGTTCTAGACAAAGAAGGGCAAATTAAATTCAAAGAATCAGAAGAAATGGAGTAATAAATATAAAAGCAGAAATCAATGAAATTAAGGAAAGAATAAAATTCAATGAAATGAAATGTTGAGTTTTTGAAAAGATCAATAAAATTGATAAGCTTCTAGATTGAGGTAGAAACAAAAGTAGAAGATACAAATTACCAATATCAGTGATGAAATAGGGAATAACTCTAAAGATTCCACAGGTAATTATAAAGGGATGTTATAAACAGCAGTTTGCACATAAATTTGTATGGGGTTTTTGGATCCCTAGACATGAAACCACAAATTTCATGAACCATGCATGGAGTACAGAATTCCAGTGGAGAATCTGTACTGTTAAGGAAAAAATAGATACAAATGCTCTGAATTCCCGACCCTGAGTCAGTCTTTTCCTTAACCTAAGATTGGTCTACTTGTCACCCGCTGAAGAGTGCCAAAGACAGGACAGTTAACTGGAAACTTAACCCAGATTTGAATGCATAGTGAATAAACCCTTTTGAGAAGTTCAGTCTTTTGAGATAGCCTAATTAACATGGCCCTTAACATAAAGTATATGAAAAGCTCAATAACATCCAAGTCTGTCACTCAAATTGGTGCTATTGATGAAATGGATGATTGTCTGCCAGCAATGTCTCGTATAGATCAATAATTCCCATATACAGGTCCATAGCAAAATTTTCAAGAGTCATGTTGAAAATTGAGAAATTAAGTATAACAGTAGATTTTTTATAAATTTAGATTTAGCCCACTCAAATGACTTGATTTTATTTTGAGATTATACCTTCCCTATAGAATCCAGAAGTAGAAGAGTCAAGCCTAAAGGACTACCCAGATTTTGCTTTACTGTTTTATTTCTGCCCCCATGCTTTTGAGAGCTCAGTGCTGCTCTTGATATTTCCTATCACCTTGCCTTTGACAGAGTTCCCTGGATATGACTGGTTACTGCATTTGACATCAATTATACCTTCTAAATGATTTCAAGAACATTCCACTAACTTTCTTCCTTGGAATCACACCCACCCCCTTGTAACTTGATTCTTCCCTGAAATTAATTAGACTGTTTCCATCCATTTGAACTTGTTAGAATTATTGGATTTTCTCTGGGCTGCTGCTCCCAAATCTCTTGCTTCTGACTGCAAGTCATCTTTTAAAATTTACCATTTTACCTTGATCCTCAGACCTGAAATTCTGGGATGCTTTTCAGGCTATAACCTTTGCTTCTTTTTACAAAGTAGAAATTGAATTCTCTCTCCCTCTAGCTACTCCGTCTCTGGTCACCCTAAATAAATATTCCCAACCACTAATTTCCCCTACCTTGGTGTAGTGCTGAGAGTAGGAGGTGCAATCCTGAAGGCATCACCTGTATGGCTAGTGGAGTTGCTGGCAACTCTGCAGTTTTTTAGCTGGCTACTATGGTTTAATAATTGCCTACTGGTCCTGAGATGGCAGAGCCACTAACCTATCCAACTGCCTCTTATGAGCCAAAGTCACAGCACTCAGTGTTCCATCCTCTACTAGATACAATTGTCAGAGTGCCTTTCTAGTGATGTAGCTCATCATCCGTATTTCCTTGACATGCAGATTTTACGGTTCTTCAGTGAGGAAGAGTGATGTTACTGGTACTGATGAAATGGGCAGGGAGATGAGACATCCTACATATGCAACCAGCCTGCCCTTCTTAGTATAAAATAGGGATTTCCTGTCAGCACTATGCAAGATGTTCAACCTCCTCATGCTTGTAAAGTTTAACTGCTGCACCATGAAGTTCCAGATTCTATCGAAGGTCTTGCTGTCAATTGATGCTTCTCTGTGTGAACAATTTCATGAAGGCCTCTTCCAATCTGGTTTTCTATTCCTGATGAACTGGATGTGATTTCTAATAGTCTAAATGATCTAGAAGATTGGTTAAATAATCACCCACTTCTTACTGAAACTTAAATCCATATCTTTAACAATATAATTTTATCAACTTAAATAGAGAAAATCTTCCTGACACAGGTGCCAAGGTATATTGTGGGTTACAAACACTCTCCAGTTCTACTCCTTTAGTATCTAGTCAACCTTTACTAAATAACATAAACCTCTGAATAATATAAGCCTCTCTAAATAATGAACAGAGACTTCTTACACTACAGTAGAGGCAATTCCATTGCTGGAAGACCCTAAATGGGCTTTATACACTTTTTTTTTGCCCATGATATCCCAATTGAAATTAATTGTCTTACATGTATCGCAAATGATTTGGCAAAAACACAGATCTAGGGGCATCATCCTGAGACTTGATGTTCTGTGGCTATGAAATCTGACTACTACTTTCTGAAACAAAGAAACGTGGCTAGGGACAAATTCTGTCAGCCTCATTCTTTCCAGGTGAACAAATTCTGCATTATGTACTTGCTCATCTCAAGCCCCTCAGCTCTGAGAACTTTTCAACCTATAAAACTGTGAACCGTCAGTTCCACCAAGAACTGACACCTGAAAGGTTCAATATAATGTATAATATCTTTTGAAAACCACCCTGGATTTGCTCCCCTGCAATAATCTCACAATCCATCTACCCTGGAGATTTTTGTATAAATTGTGATTGAACTAGTTCCTTTCAAAGTGACCCCAAGTCTTTCACTATGGACATATGATAAAGATTTCCATTTCTCTGGTGATATTTTCTTCAGAGATGAATAGGAGACTCAACAATTTTATGGATCTAAGGTGGTGAGAAAGGGAGAAAGACAAAGAAGAAATCATAAATATTTTCTTGGTGCTCTCTGCTTAACCAAGTGTACATTAATGAGGACTTTTGCTCTTTACTATGTGGCTCTACCCTCTCAGTAGTGGGAGAAAAAGAAATGATACAGGCAAGGGAATAAGATATAATTGTGGCTTTAACTTTATGCCTCCAGATTTTCTGATTTTGTTTTGGTTCCCTTTATTACACTAAGGATACCTTTTATCTGGTACTTTATTTATTTTCTGTAAAGCCTATTTGACTATGTCATTGATGTAAGGCAATTTCTAATCCAATAGGAAAAAAATGTTTTTTTAAAAAGTGTATCTAGTACTTATAATTTATCTAGTCTCAGTGATACTATCAGGATTAATATTAGCTAACTCTCCTAGATACTTGAATCATAAGTAACATGACCATGCCATCATTCTATTTTGATTAATGATCAAATAAAACTGCAAAATGTTATTTTGAATAATGCTTTTTAAAATAATTCTTTAAATCTCTAATAACATATTCATAAATGTGAAAATGCACATTTTGTTAAAGATTAGTATTCTAGATAATTAATAATCTTATCACTGGCCAAGTAATTTATCATTAGAAATTATTAGATCAATGTTTCTAACTTCTTTCGTTGTGTTGCTATTGATTTATTTGCCATGAAATTTGGTGGGATACATTATTTTCTACAATACATTCCAAGCTAAATATATAGGCTATAACTTATAAAATCAATTTACTTTTATCTTAAATTTACATATTGATATTTACCGAACAATCTATTCAAGTCTAAAGTAATAGCTACTGAAGCTGTTGTCAACAACATGTGGTGTCAGGCACCAGGTAGATTTCTTTTTTATTTAAAAATTTTATTTTATATTAGTTTCAGGTATACAGTACATTGGATAGACATTTATATAGTTTATGAAATGATTCCCTTGATTACTCTACCACCCATCTGGCTTTACACACAGTCATTACAATACTATTGACTATATCTCCTATGTTGTACTCTACATCCCTGTGACTATTTTGTAACTACTAATTTGTACTTCTTTATCTCTTTACCTTTTTCATCCATTCCCCCGCCCCAACCCCTTCCCCTCTGGCAACCACCAGATTGTTCTCCCAGGCAGATTTCTTAAAGCATTAAATAGCAGTCATGATTTTAGATCACTCTAAGTAGTACTAGGTCAAAGAAACACCATCTACAGCCTTACTCAGGTTACCTTTGCAACTGCTGTTTGTGACTTTGTAACCTGTGCTCTGATTTGATTTCTCTATTAGTAATTCTCTTGATTACTTTCAATAATCACCCAAGGCTTGAAATACATCTTCAAGTGAACTCCAGATATTTGACCTTGAACATTTCTATGATTTCCCTTCTTTTACATCATAGGTTGAAACCAAGATTTATTCACCACTTTTTATATGCTCAATTTTCAAATATCTCCACATCCTAAGTTTTACTAATGACTCATGCTTTTTACTTATTCTGTATTTAAACAGTTCACTCTACAGAATTATGAGAATAGATTAAAAGTGATTGTGGAATTTTAATTCAAAGAAGCAAAGTCCTTCTAAAGCTTTTAACCAGAAGGCAATATTGATATACAATTTCATAGATAAAAGCAAATTATATTATATATGTTACTTATATATGTATGTATATATATATATGTATAATATTACACACACATATATAATGACTTGTAAAGTTTTGGCTTACAATTAAATTATTCCCATTTAAAAATATTTTCCTAAATTTTTCATAAATTTACTTATAAAAACAGTGAAAATTTGTTTTAGGAGCCAAGCATTAAAGTAACTACTACATTATATAATAAAAATATCCTTTTCAGAGCAATACATTGCTCAAATTATTAACATGATTAGAAAAATATTGAAAAGGGTTTTAGGAGAACCAAAGTATTTTATTAATTTATCAATTTATTCTCTTCTTTGTTCCAAAATAAGTTTAAGATGTTTTATCCATGTGACATTAATTTATGTATTAATATTCAGTTCTTAATATATTCTAGGCTGAGGGAGATAATAATTCAGAAGGCAAATGTTATACTTGTTCTCATGATTTTATAGTATAGTGAGTAGGATTATATGCTAGAAAACTAATTACATAAATAAATTGTGCAAAAGGAAAGCTCACATGAAGTGAAAAGGAATTTTTCACGTGCAGTAATTAAGAAAATGAGAAGCCAAAGAAACACAAAACATAACCAAGAATGCAAACACACACACACACACACACACACACACACAAATCTTAGAAGTTTTGAACTGCATATTAGACTAGAGAATGGCAAACATTTTCTGTAAAGGGCCAAATGGTATGTATTTTAATCTGTGCAACTATTCAACTACTGTTGTGAGGTGAAAGCAACCTTGGACAATCCTTAAAAGAATGGCAGTAGCTGTATGCCAATAAAATTTTGTTTATCAAAGCATGCGACCAGTAGGATTTGGCACATGGATAGTTAGTCGACCACTTAACTCAATGACTAGAAAGGGTGAAGATGAGATGTAGTCGAGCACTGATGGAGAAGATTCAGTATTATTTTCAATGCTGTTGCTTGGAGTTATCAGAGATAGAGCTAATTCTTTATATGTTAGGGTGATATTGGGAATTAAAAAAAATTCTGACACACAAAAAGTTTTTGCTTTAGCTGCATAAGATAAGCATATTAGTAGGGTTAGTCATTAGAGTTCTTGAAGGACATTAATATTCGAAAGAGAAAGAAATTTAAACATTTCGCCCAAGCCACTAAGAATATTTTATGGTGAATTTGAACATGTTACAATTAATTTCATTAGGTATTGAGAGCCTCTACTTTCAATAAGAATCAAAGTTCTCTAATTCAAATAAACAAAACAAACTCATATACATGTGTCCTTCACTTTACACAAAGCTCTTGACCAGGATAAGGAATTTGCCTTCTAGTTTGTTGTTTTTAATCACAAAAGAGGTTGGATTTTTTCAAATGCTTTTTTGTATGTCTGTTGAAGTAATCTGGTATTGTTTCTCTTTATTCTATGAATAAGAGGTATTTGCATCTATAGTCATATGGGATATTGATTTACAGGTTTTTTTTTTTTTTGATGTCTTTGTTTGGTTTTGGTAGCACTAGTCTCATAAAAAGAGTTGGGAAAAATTCATCTTTCTTTTATTTTTAATAAGAGTTTTTTAACGATTGGGGTTAATTCTTCCAGAGAACCATCGAGAATGTGAAATAATGACAATTCTCTAGAAATAAGGCTCTTTAGTAGTTCTAACTTTGTTCTGTTCCCTCTGGTAGCAATTAGGCTGCTGGTTTGCACCGTAATTGTAGGATATTGGTTTTCATGGCTACCCTGGAGCCTTGAGGGGGAATGTGAATAGCACAAGTTAAAATGACAGAGATTTCTGTTCACACCAAGATGAAGTCATTTTTCTTGAATAAACATTCTTTGGATTGCTGTAAGCCTTTAGTTAATTTTCAGAGTACTGAATTAGTTGATTCTGACAATTTACAATTTTTGTAAATTTTCTTGTTGGTTTTAAGGAAGAGAGAATTTGGAAGTCCTTAGTTCACCACTTTTTCTGATGTTCACAGTGAAATTTTTGTGTTATAAACATCTTAAAATTTTATAATCTAATGGAGTTTAGAAATTGTAGAATATTTTGCTCATTGAGACAATTTTACTAATATAGAGAATGGAAATGCTGATTTTTAATAGAGTATGAATGAGAATATTGAATCATTATGTTCATATTCATTTCCCAGTATCTAGAGTGTGCATCATACACTGTTTTTCTAAATAAACCAATAGGTACATTTTAGAAAAAGAATATTTTAACACTAATAGTTTTAAAAAATATTTTATTCCAGTGATTTCTTTATCTTGTAATTTTGATTGTTTATCTTTTTGCTGCAAATATTTTACCCAATCTACTTACATTTAAAAAAATGTTGCCATAGTCAAAAGTTTTATTTTCTTATTTAGCCAAATCTGTCATTCTTCTCATTTGTGTAATCGTTTATGCTTTCCTCATTTTAGATGTTAGCTAAATATCCAATAGTTGGGTAAATATCCTGCTGATTTCCTCTTGTTTTTCTGTAGATAGGTTTTAAATAGCCAACTATTTAATCTTCCTAGAATTTATTCTTGTGTGTGAAATTAGATCAGAATCTACATTTATTAAACATGTTTTATCATTGATTTTGATGCTTCTTTTATCATAAATAATATGGCCTATTGCTGTACTGTTTTTCTTTTATGTTTTTCTCCATTTAATCTTACACTCATACATCATTATTATATAGTTGCCCCCCTTATCTACGAGAGATATATCCCAAGCTCCCCAGTGGATAGTTGAAACTGTGAATAGTACTGAACCATATATATACTATTTTTTCCTATGCATACATATATGTGATAAAGTTTAATATGTAAATTAGATACAGTAAAATATTAACAAAAACAACCAATAATAAAATAGAGCAATTATAAAAACATACTGTAATGAAAGTTATGTGAATGTGGTCTCCCTTTATCCTTCTAAATATTATATTATGCTGTATTCACCCTTTTCCTTGTGATGATATGAGATGACACAATGACTTCATAATGAGATGAAGTGAGGTGAATGAATGTAAGCATGATGATATAGTATTAGGCTACTATAAGGGTTACTTGAACACAAGCAGGGTGATACCGCAACAGTTGATCGGATAACCAAGATGGCTATTGACTAACAAGTGGGGAGAATATAGAGCATGGCTGCACTAAACAAAGATGTTTCCTATCCTGGATCAGAAGGAACAGGATGATGTGAAAGTTCATCATGTTACTTAGAATAGCATGAAATTTAAAACTTATGGTTTATTTATTTCTGAAATTTTCCATTTAATATTTTTGGATTGCAGTTGACCTTGGGCAACTGAAATCGTCAAAAGCAAAACTGTGGATATACAGGAACTACTGTACTGGTTGTTGGATTAGAATATATTATGAAATAATTTTCTATTCCCATCTTTGAAAAGTGTTTATTATGAATACACATTCGAGTTTAATAAATCGTTTTCAGCCTCTACCAGAATGAACTATAATTTATTGTGTTTAACCTACTGCAATACTACATTTATATATTTTATAATATATTGAAAGATCCCTAAATTCATTAAATTAAAAAAGTAGCATTAGTTAAGTATATATTTCCTGGGAACTTTATGAGATTATATCATTATGCCTTACAATAACCTTATAAAGTCGTTAGAGATTAAAATCAAGTGCCTGACTATTAAAGTGTACAGCTGAAACTTATTGGATTTCATTAACCAATGTCACCATAAAAAATAAATTAATTAATTTAAAAATAAATAAATAAAATAAAATCAAGCACCTGAGGTTTGGTGATGTTAAAGCTAAAAGTAATGCAGTTGATAATTTGGATTTGAATATACATATGGAAAGCTGTGATTTCACCCTGAATCAATGTGTACTATATTTCATTTAGAATTTTTCTATATTAGCAACTCAGAATTCACTGTATAATGGAGAGACAAACATGCCAAAAAAAAAAAATCAGTACAATGAGTTAAGTGCTATGACAGAAGTAGTGCACATTATATTCCATAAATACTGAGTATGAAATACTTCACTCTACCAAGGTTTATGAAATAATGTTCCTTAGAGATGATTGGAGAGTGAAGAGAGTGAAGTTTGGATGAAGCAAGAGATTTGGGGAAAAGGTCAAACTCAGCAATGATGTCAAAGAACACAATATTTGTGAATAAGGGAGTTAAAGATCTGGAAGGAAGAACTTTTTGTTGAGAAGGGGGAAGTTGATTATAGAGGTAGAATAGTATTTAATTTTGGCATACTATAACAGTAGCCATTAAAATCATGTGGCTCTGTAAATTTCCAAGAAGATCATGCTTTAAAAAATGCTTATTGCTACATTGTTTGGCATGTATTCCAACTATTTAATATTTAATATTTTCTCTACTGCTATTTTTTAGGTTAATGCAGATTTTCTCATTCTCCAGCTTCTCTTGTCCTGTTAATAATTCAGAAACCATGGCTGAGAGTGAGCCAAAATCTCCTTGTACCACTTCCCCATTCTAATTTAAAAGATAGAACTTAGGTTGAACTTTAGTATTATTTCTAATTCTCATCATGTCATTGTAATTTTTATAAACATTTAAAATTCTACCATGTATTCAAAACTTTTTAATTAATTTCTGGTAGAGTTTTAGATTTCTTTTTGTTTGATTTTACAGCACTTATATGAAATGTTAAGAGCAGTCTCCATTACTTTTACACATTCTGTCACTTTAAGGTAAACCAAAAATTATTCTTTTAGTTTTAGCATGGGGCGGAGAGAAGGTATCAAGGAGAAAGTTATGTCTAATTGCCTGAAGTAGCACTATCTTTTTAGGTCATCATCCAAATCTCTCTTTAACTTTTCTAAACATAACAAATTGATTCTGAAAGGAGATAAGATTAAAATATATGGCCAAATAGTCTGAAATTGGGCAGTGCTGTCAAGTAGAAACAGATAGAAATGAAAGACTCACAGGAAAAGAATATTAACTACTAGTTAATATTCTCTGGAAAACCTACCAAAGATAAGAAAAACTTTATTTTGGTGAGGAAAATATATGCTTACAAAACAGAATACTATTTATTATATAATTTGCTTTGTAGAACTTGATAGATGAACACAGGTTTTCTTTCAGCTAATAATTTGGACAATGGATGGCTCTGGTTTGGATCAGGAGAATTTATGTTTTGTTATTATTTCATCATTTTAGTAATAACTACATAACATATATGCTGATTACCTAATGTTACTCTATATTTTAGTAATACTCAAGTCATGTTTGATTTATTAACTTCCTCATATAAAATGGTCTGTTTTACAAATTCTTAACACTTGGTTAAGTACACAGTAAGTATAGTTTTAGGTTCCATAACTTCACAAGAAAGTCCCTAAGACGATTATAAGCCTTATAAAAATACATTTATGGGATTTCATTAAATAGCTAATGTTGCTTAGCTTTCAGAGAAATACAACATTAATTATGGCTTACCTGTATTCTTACATAGATATTTCCTCATACCGTCAAGTATAAAACTTGAATAAAGAGGTTATAATTGTGTAATGAAGAATTAGTTTACTGTGAGATCTGATATTTTCTTTCTATTCCAGTCTCATCTCTGGCCATTTTTCTCTTTTTATTTCCCCATGCCTTTGTACATTTTAACTCTTTAGCCTAGAATGACATCTGTAAAATATCCCTTCTTCAGATCTCTTTTTTTGGTTCATCAGGCAAACTCCTTCTCATAGTTAAAGACCCAGCTGAGATAGTAATTTGGGAAGTCCTTCCTAATACTGCACATATAGAGTTAATTAGTCCTTTCTATATCTTCCCATACTTTCCTAAATATATCCCGAGAATATCTGTATCCTAATATATTTATTTTACTGCAATTTTCTTTTTTTATTTCTCCTGGTACACTGGTACACTGAAAACTTTTTGAGGTTAAAGTCTGCCTTAGTATTCTGTAATGTTTCACATAGCTCAATCAATAATGCAGATGTCAGTCTCTATAAGTTCTAGGATCTCACAGTTTTCATAATCAGCCTCATCCAGACACTGGACCAAAGAGAGACAGGCCTATTGTTATATTAGGAACCCCTAGCAACCAACTTTGTCTGTGGCTAGGCTTCTTAGCAGCTAGCTGGTATTACTGCATAGGTTCCTGGTACCTAGCTTTTCCAGAATCCTTGCTACAGAAAGATATTTGACTGACTAGAGACATAACTTGTTATTCTGTCTGGAAGCAGAATATCTACATTTGGTTTTTCACATCTTATCTCATCTAAATTCCTCTGCATCAAAATCTGCTCCTGTGTTGTATATTCTCTCAAGACTGAATATCAAGACTATTGGAAACACTTTGACATTGTAAACAGCTTCCTTGGACTGTTCAGATACTCTTTGTTTGAACTGTAGTTTAGACCTGAGACTCTGAATTTGGATTCAATCTGCTGAACTAGTCTCCAAAGTGGAGTTAGCATTATTTGCTTGACTGTTTATCCAGCCCTGGAAGAATTTTGTGAAGGTATTAATGGGCCTCTTCTACCAAATCGTCATCAAGAGTTTCCAAATCCTTATTTATTAAGTCTGTTTCTGACATTATTTAATCATCAAAGGTGTAGTTTCAAATGTTTGTATGCATTAATAGAAGAAGAGATTGTGAAATATATTTAAATGTTTATGATGGTTCTTTTTGGTAGATTTTCATTTGCAGGACAGCATGACTATTTTTATGAATGCAAAGAATTTAATTAGATGAAAACTGTAAAGTGCTTTTGACTTCATAAATCTATAGTATATTTTTAATTAATTAATTATAAATATTTTAAAAATTGGTAAAAATATTCAAATACTTATTATACTTTTTGATATTTTTACTCTTATTTAACAAAAATCTACTACTTACCATAATCAATTTATAAACTGGTATTACTCAGGAAGGTTGGAAATTAGTATCAGCTACCTCAATTCACTAAGAGATTACTTGAGGTTAACACAATGACATTTTCATCCTTCTCTTTAAACATATTCTGGCTGTCTAAGCTACTAGAGAATGTCTTCAGAAAACATGGCTTGGTTTTCATAATGTAGATTTGTTAAGCATGTAACCCACATAAGGGACAGGGAACAAAATTAGGGTAATCAAAAAAGGAACCATAGAGTTTTGGGGGTGGCTGACACTCTAAATAATTCTTTCTTTCTATAAAAAAAATTATTTTAGATGAGTAAATAACCATTCATAGAATAGTAAAGAACAGAAGAGAAGGCAGTGGGACTAAATATATCTCGAAAAGTGTGGCTTCATAGAGCAGTAGGGAAAAAAATGACACTAAGAAGAAATGGTCGTTTTACCATGAGAAATCTTGAATGTTTGGAGCATAAACTGGTAGCTGTTAATGGAGGCGTAATGAAGGCACATGCTAGGAACAAGTAGTAGCTTTCTAGAAAATAAAAACTTTCCCAGGCAGAAGTTTCCTAAAATAACTCCTTTCTTATCTTCTATTCAGACTATGCATTTAGAAATATACTGTAGCAAAACATTTAGCCTTGATAAAGAAACTGAATTGAATATACTAATATATTTTCAGTGAACTAATTCTTTGTAATGAATGCCTGCAATGGAAGTATATTACCATAACCTTGTCTTTTCCATATGGCAGATATTGACATGATTAAAGGGAAGAGAAATGCCATGCATAAAGAAAGAGGAAATATGTAAGGGTTTCACTATATGTTGTTTGAACCTTTTACTATATTATTATTGTCATTGTATTAAGACTTTTTTTGTTATCCAAAGACCTTAAAGCAGTCTATAAATATTAGCATGTTAATCTTCTGAAAATTATGTAGAGTGCAGTATGGGAGAAATCATGAAAAGACGAAATTAGTCTTTGGGCACTTTCTTTACTTTCTAACCTCTTTTCCCCACTAATAGTATCTGTATTTTAATCAAGCATTTTGAATTAAAATTATATTCCTATCACTGGAATTTTAGGGAATGGCAGGTGATAGGAAACTATTTTGGCTGGTGTGGGAAGGCGAAACAACTTTAGCAGTGTCCTTCAAATCACAGAGGATTACTCTGAACTTCCAAGAATTTATAGCAGCATTATTCACAGCAAGAACTTCCAAGAATTTATAGCAGCATTATTTATATGGCCAAGACATAGAAACAACTAAAATGATTGAATAAAGAAGATGTGGTACATATATACAATACAATAGTACTCAGTCACAAGAAAAGATGAAATACTGTTATTTGCGACAACATGGAAGGATCTTGAGATTATCATGCTAAGCTAAATAAGTCAGACAGAAAAAAATGAGAACCATATGATTTCACTCATATGTGTGATATAAAACTGAAACAAGCAAGACAAATGAACAAAAACTCATAGACGCAGACAATAGTTTAGTGGATACCAGAGGGAAAGTGGGGAGGGAGGAGGTAGATAAGGGTAAAGAGGGTCAAATATATGGTGATGGAAGGAGATTTGACTTTAGGTGGTGACCACACAATATACATATGATATATTATTGAATTGTACATTTGAAGCTTATATAATTTTATTAACCAATGTCATCCTAATAAATTTAATTAAAAAAAAGAATCCTGAACTAATGCTCCCCAAAGAATTCTGTTTCTAAGAATATATTTAGCCATTCTACCTGTGACATAACCAGTTTATTAGTCCTACTATGTCACATTTTGTCTATGTTATTAATTAATATTCCATGTAATATACTGTGAAATGTTCATACAAATTGGTTTCAAAATTTGAAACTGTAAATTTTAGCTGGACTATCATCATATAATCACTTTGGGGTTAGGTGTAGAAATTTTTCAGATTTTTTTGTGTGATGAAAGTCTTGCTTCAAAATCAAAATTGAAGACATGAAAAGACAAAAGCAAAGGTGTTGAGATAGGTACAGAGTTGCAATAATAGATGAACTGTGGAACTATATTAAAACTATATTACAGAAAAAGGCCATGAGCCCTGGTCAAGTAGGCAACAAAGGTTAACCTGGAGTTGAAGCTGTATATCTACAGCTTAAGAACAGATGAATCATATGCCATCATTTGAAGATTAGATAAGAGAACAAAAGAAAACAAAAAGGCAAAAAGGAATGCTAGAAACTAAAATGGAGCAATTTTAGTACCTTATGAGACACACCAGGATCGACATAACAGGAAAAAGTCTCCTTTAACAGGTTCGTAACTGATGAATCCCCCGGTTCCTGCCCTGCCTCTTTCCTCCAGATTAAATGAACTATTTGGCTACATTCCTAACTTTCAACCTTTATATTTTGTTCCCTGGATGCTGATCAGCTTCTTTTCCTTCTCTTTTTCTTCTTCTCTTTCTCCTCCTTCTCCTTTCTTTTGGCATGGCTTTGTCACAAACAGATAAGCTTTCCTCTTGACATAAAAATATTCATGAAACAGCTTAGAGTGTAAGAAAAGAGAAAACATTTAAACTGTAGGAAAAGCTTATGGCCTGGATTTCAGATTTGGGAGTCATCAGCAGATGGTAGCTGCAAATATAAAAATAGGTGTATTGCCTAAGGGCAAAAATGTAGGGGAAGCAGACATTGGATCAAGAACTTTGATAGCTTTTTAAATTACTTTCTACCTGAAATTATTTTTTTTACTGCAACAGGTCTCTGGAAATACCAGTTGAAAGCTTCCCAGGGACCACTAGCATAAGATAATATGGTTCAATAGACTAGATCGCTTGTCATTTAAGACACATAAAATTGATCAGTATTCTACAGTTTTCTGGTATAAACAATCATTTAAAAAGTTATTTTTTTTCCTTTTCTCATCCTAAAAAGTGGATTACAGATGCTTACTTTAGAATCCATATACTAAAACTGAAGGATTCTAAATTTTTATTTCATTCCTTTTGATCACTTTAATGTCTCTTGGTTGTTTCAAAATTTTGCAAAAACAGAAACTCATTTTTTACAATTTTAACATCATTTTGGTAAGAACTATTTCTTAATGATTTTCATTCTTCTTTATCAACAACCTTATATGAAATAGAAGCGTGTTATTCTTAGATTAAGAACCATATTGATCAGCAACATTTACTTGCTAGCTCAGCATTGTACCATCTCTACTATAAAATAATGAAATGAACATGAACTTTGAAATTAGAGAAACCTAAGTTTGAGATACAAACTTAGTGTCCCACCTCCATGAAGCCATTCTTGAAATTCTTTGCCTTCTCTCATTAGCTACTTTTGTGTTCACAAGAAACTCTGATATAGATCTAACTTTGTAATTATTCTAGATTGTATTAAAATGATCAGTTACTGTGACAGTTTCCTCTATTACAACTTTTACATGCAAAGGACCATGTTTAGCTGACACAGAGCTCAGTACATTTTAGGTGCTCCTTTCAATGTTTGAAGAGACAGGTGAATACACAACATTTAAGTGTCTTGATTTATCTTTTTTCTTAAAAGAGGAATAAAAAGGGCGGGATGATAACATTTTTTTTTTGGAAATGTGCATAAAAAGAACCTAAGCCAAATGTGTCAGTAAAGTAAGACCAGAAAAATATAAAACTAAGGTCATTATCCTGAGAAAAACTTGATGCAACAAGTAGGAGCCCTCATATAGAAATGCCATTATCAGCCACATGATGGTTTGAGTTTAGTTAGGTAGATAGAGTTTCTCATAATTAATTTGGTTCTTTGGAAATATTGAAGGATATTTCTGAGAAAAAGTTGAATTGTGAAGCTCTATGGCACACTTTAAGATGACTGTCTTTTTTCTTTTTGTATTTAATTATCTCATGTTCCTAATGGAAGTGTCAGGAAATAGTCCAGAAACTCCTTGAAAAAGCTCCTGATGCCTCTCTGATTTCCCATCACTCTGTCTAAGAGTATCATTACATCATACTTTGAAGCTAGCTTTTACAGAGACTCCTATTTGCTTGAATAAAAGAGTTAGATAAGAAAGCTCATTATCTTGTATTTGAAACTTTATGCAGCTAAAATCACATATGAATATATCATACCAGTGCTAGATATTCACTAAATAGCTCTCATAATTCTATTGCCAAATCCCTGTTGCTAATTCTAAAATTACAATGCCTCAATTTAAAATAATTTATTAGGCATCTTTCTCAGGAATAGGGTGCAGGAATTTCCACAAATAGACCTCTTTAGAATAGGGGAGATTCTTTGTTGTCTCTATAACTCATTGTACTACTACTTTCATTAAAGACTCTTTGTGGCTTAGAAAATATATTCAAATTTAGAGAAATTGCAGTGGTCTTTTAAAATTAAGATCACTTGTACACAATAGAATATACAAATGTTGTATTATAAAGTCATGTCTGAAATTAATATGTTATTAATCATTTTAATAAAAATTTAATAAATTTAATTTAATAAAAATTTAAAAATAACCCAGTGAAGAAAAAAAGAGCTATCAAGCTATAAAAAGACATGGAGAAAGCTTAAATGTCTATTACTAAGTGAAAGAAGCCAATTTAAAAAGGCTACATATTGTATAGTTTCAACTTGATAACATTCTGGAAGAGGTCTTATGGAGACAATTGATTAGTGGTTGGTAGGAGGAGACAAAGACGAATATTTAGAGACCAGAGAATTTTTAAGGTAGTTAAAATACTCTGTATAATATTATAATGATGGATACATGTCATTATACATTTGTCCAAACCCACAGAATGTACAATCTCAAGAATAAACCCCAAAGTAAACTACAATCTCTTGGTGACTGATGTGTCAATGTAGGTTCATCATTTCTAACAAAT
The DNA here is from genome assembly GCF_902729225.1 of Pteropus medius. Lineage (NCBI taxonomy): Eukaryota > Metazoa > Chordata > Mammalia > Chiroptera > Pteropodidae > Pteropus > Pteropus medius. The sequence continues at coordinate 32,693,061 of NW_024347791.1, read as the reverse complement.
GTACTCCTCTCGTGGGAGGGATTGTAATGGAAGAGGCTATACATGTGCGGGGACAGGAAATAGATGGGAACTCTGTACCTTTCACTCAATTTTGCCGTGGACCTAAAACTGCTCTAAAAATAAAGTCTTCACTCATTTGAACACACGAACAGGTTTTCCTGACAAAGTTCTTTGCACAATTAGAATTTGTCAAAATGACTACAGCTGTCCCCAAATGCTCTCATTTCATCAGGAATTCAATGTTTAACTTGGTAGGAACTCTTAAAAATTAGACAAATCTAAGTATGCCTTGCTAGCATGGTGGCAAATATGTCACTACAAATATTGAACATTGCAGAAAAGCTACTCCTAAGTGGAACTCATTTACTATATTTGTATACAATATCTACAGAAATAAATGATCTTATATTCCTTTCTATCCTAGATTCCATGTGAATTGAGGTTTCATTTTTCTTAGATGCATTAGTGATGAACTTTGGGAAAAACATGTATGGTTCTGATTGGAATATGTGCTATGATCTAGACAGTTGTCTTCAAATGCTTATTGGTTAATGCTGTATGCCTAGGCCACACAGACAATCTAAAGGAAAAAAAATAACACCAGAAATAACACTTGAGGAAAAATTATTAATTAGGCCTCAGTAGCTGTGATAATGTGTAGATCTGCTCTTCTCTACTGCCAAGTAAAGATTGCTGAATACTTTCAATTACCTAATATAGGCTCCCTATATTCTTTCTCTGCTGCCTTATGTTTCCCACTGCTTGGTAGGCTGCCTTGAGTCCCTCTGTGACATGGGCACACACACACACAGTAGGGCCTATTGAATCATATCTTATGATAAGATGTCAGTTGTTTCAGTGATAAGGCTAAATAAACTATCATAAAAACTTGCTTCTATGGAATGTGTCAGTATGTATTATATGATCAATAACAGAGAATACTCTGAATTAATTTCTGAACCAGATTGATCTCTTCTTTATCACAAAGGCCGTGATTATACTTTACAGTTCTGCTAGAAACATCCATTTTTATGTAAATGTTGTAGGAAGACATGGAACACTTTCAGCTTATTACAAGCTACTGATGTCTGGGATTTATGATTGCTTTTTGGCATAATATAGGAGAAAAATAAGAATAGGAAAAAATTTATATGATTAGCCCAATATGCCAAAGAAGTAAACGCTAATGCTTAATTTCTCCATCAATCTGAAGTGTGGTCAGGGTCAGTCTGATGCCATGACTTACTTCCAGGGCATAAAAAATCCTCCATATATGATAATGACTTGAGAAAGCTTGAGAAAATGTATAAAGGATGGTATGTATAAAAGATGAATGCCTCCAATATTCCTCTACTTAAATTCAGTAATCCTACAAAATTTACTTTTCTAAAATAAAAGTCATTTCAATAAGTTTTAATGAGAAAAATATAATATTCTATTATCCAAATAATAAATTCAAAATTCACTTAAATTTTGAAATTCAAGGCACATTACTCTTTGACATCTGCCTACTTTTTCTAGGTACCTCTGATATTGGCATACCTGGTATGTTTACGACACAGAGCTAATTTCCCTGATCATATCATGTATTCTTATATTTATACTTATTTTTATATAATTCCCACTGCCTAGAATGTCAACCCTACTTTTTCTCAACCTGTTAAAATCACAGTCATACTTTAAGAACCTGCTTGAATATCAAATTTCTTGGCAAACATCTAAAATAGTGCTTCACACACAGTAGACCCTAATTGAATATCATTCAAATGGATAAATGAATGAATTAGTGAATGAGTTTTCTGACCTGATATATTCATCTCAGAAGCTTTTGAATACTTCTAATTTAGTATCTATTAAATGTTATCATAGTAGAATATAAACACATCAATATATAAATATTTTTATAATTCTCAGTACATATGTCCAGGTAAATGGATATATATATGTATATATAATCTCCTGGATTTATTCTCTTCTAGAACCTAGAAAATTCTGTAATACAAAGTCAGTGTCCTACATAATATTAACATGTTGAATTAATGAATGCATCTACTGCTAAATGCAAATCTATAATACTTGTCATTTCTTTTTATTTAATGAAGTATTGGTAGTCTACTTTTAGATATTAAAAAAGTTTATTTTTCTACCCATTGTGGTAGGAAAGAATATGTACTAGAATTTCAAATATCTCTCAAATAAAGAAGAAAGAATTTTTGTAATTAAAATAATTCTATTTCTCAGGAAAGAATAAATTTTTGATGACTATTAGACTTATGGCTATGGCAACCTTTTGTAACTCACACATGGTGATGTAAATCATGCTACCTAATGCTGAAAAGTTCATAAGTTGTGATTTACCTTACTGCTATTTTATCATTCTGAATGGCATTCATCATTAGCAAGTTGTGGCAGAGACTATCTAAAGACTATCACTTTAATGGAGAAATTAACATATTGAAACTTAAATTTCCTATCCCTTGAAATTTACGAATAGCAACTTTGAGCTTCAAGAAAATGTCTTTTGAGTTTGATATTGTCTCAATGAGTCCCTCTCTGACCACTAATCCTTAGTTGTTCCTCCTTTCTCTTACCTCACATGACACTTATTGTATGATTGTCACTTGGTCTAAACTGCTCTCCATTGTTTTTTATCTCTTTCTATAAACATTGAGGGTAGCGATCATGTCTTATATTGCCATGTCACTTGTGCCTAGGCATGTAAACATTTGAAGGAAAGAAGAATAAGGGTACTAGACCTCTCTCTGCTATGTTTTTAATACCAAGGTAATAATAATAAATTAGTAAAGTCAAAGTTTATGTAAAATTTAGACTGTATAGATAATACTAAAACTTAGAATGGAGACATAATTTAAATATAATTAATTAAGTACTACATAGTACTGAAGATGTGAGCAATGCTCTTCTTTGGGGGAGAATATATATGTATAAATATATGCTATGAGCCATTTAACTTTATGGAAATAACTATTAAAAATACTTTAGTCAATAATTAACTACTTAACTCACAGGAGATGTTTCTTAATGTTTTAGAAGTCAAGGATTTAGAAATATAAGTGAGCTTTTTACAGAGTGAGAAAGTTTCTTTTTCAGTGCTAAAATAATGTATTGTCTTTATTATTACCAACAGCAGCATATTGTGGTTAAGCATGTTTATATGTAATAATGAATAACATAACATATTTCACTTTATATGGAAAATATAATAGGTTTTCACTTCATTGTAATCTGAAGACTATAAGCACTATTCGAAATTTCTTTTGTATAGGCAACATATTAGTGGCCTGACACATCAGTCAAACCTCCATAAGTTATGTATCCTTATGTTCATATTAGCATTTAAAATTATTACATGCAACTGAAAAATTTAGTCATCAAAGACCACGTTGAAATACATACATGCTAAGAAGAGTAAAGAATTAGGTCATTTCCTGACATAAAAACATCAAACACTGTTAATTGGACAGATTAATCAGTTCCTGGTGGAATCAAAGCTAGGTATGTTTGGGAAGCCCTAAGTGCCCAGGGTTCTCTTAGTTTTAAAGGACTACAGTCTGGTTCAATGGTCAGACCCTGGAATATAGACTCCACCGCTGGCTCTCATATTACTTATGTTTGTGTCATTAAAATAACTAATTAACCTCACTGAATTTTAGTTTCCAAGTCTACAAAAGGAAAGAAGTTGAGATACTTGAATATTAAGATCTTTTCTTTTTCTCGGAACCTAGGTAAAAATTCATAGTTGTTTTCCTAATTATCTGAGGAATGTAGAGATGTTCAAACCATTCTTTCATACTCATTGAAATTATATTAACATGGCAACGTTAATGTTAATGTTAATATTATAAATCTATAGCAAGTTTAACACCTGGACCCATTTAAAATCACATGAAAGAAGCAAATAATCTTATAAAATTTTGGCTAACCATTTCAAATATCTGATTACCTAAGACCCCTATCTCAGCACATGCATAAAACAACATCTGATATAGGTGAAAAGCATAAAGTTAATTTTACTAAGGTGTCCCATTGGGACTTTTCTTGTCCTTTTTCCTTAATTGATGAGACCAGACCTCATTCCAGTCTGGCTAGGGGTATTTCATACGCACATTGTCTGCCTTGGCAAAATGTTCTTATTTTGATTAATATTTATTGCTAACTTCCCAAGTGAGAATATTTATGGAACAATGTACTTTTAAAGCCATTAGGCCCATTTACTCCTGATAGCACAATTAATTTATTATTTAATCAATTTAAGGGAAAGAAGTAAAATCTGTGGGTTCTTTTGTGCACGTAGATTTTATTTATGTGCACGAAGCTTAGGTTAGAAACTCAAAAACACAGTGTTGCCTAATCTGTTAGACTGAACTCCTAATAATTAAAAAACCTTATATTAAATGATGTTCACTAAATGATGTAGAATGGTTTGAACATCTCTACATTCCTCAGTAACATCTCTACATTCCTTAGGCCAACTACAAGTGGTTTGGATTTAAGTGGGCCACAACTGATAGTGAAGCATGGTGGCAGGAAGGATCTCACCTGATTTCTTCCCTAGAAATTACAATAAGTTTAACACCTACAATTCAACAAATAATACCCAACCTGCACATAAGCATGTCTGAGAAGTATGTGCATCAAACCATCTGAAGGTGGGCCAATTATACAAATCAGAAAGGCATATTAGGAGAGAGCAATAAAGGAGCTGCCATACGCACCAGGGCTCCCTGCAGGACGAAGGGAAGGAGAGAATCATGTGGTAATTTCTTGGCTCTTTGAAGCCCAAACAGTCTTGTCTGCGTGTTCAGCATATCCTATGCAGTGGAGCCCAGGGATCAGGACAGAGAGCAGATCAGAGACTGAGTACAGAAGGGTGATAGCTGTGGCTTAGCAACCACCACTGTGAAGCAAAAGGCTAAGTCACAGAGCCTGGCTACCACCTCCCACCATCCTAGAGCATGCCCTCCTCCCAACACCTAACCCTTCTAGTACTAGCACTAAGCCTCAAGTGAATTTGGCAACCAGTACTGAAACATACAGCACAATCGGTACCAGAGACAGGTGCGGTGATATCAAGGCAAGACAGCTGAAAACTGGAAGACAGCAATACCAAAAGGGAAACAGCTACACATACCACAGGCCTCTCCCAATCAACCTCATGCCTGACTCAGTCAGGCCGATTTGGAACAAAGAAGTGGACCATTGTATCTAACTATTGGGGCAGTACCAGGACTTTAGGTCCTTTTCAAAGGCTCGGACACCCATTGCCCATTGCATCCTCCCACAATGGTGGGGCCCTGAGACTAGGGTGATTTGGTGGCAGAGGAGGTGCATAGCCCACTAAAGAGGAAAGGGCTTTTTAACCTCAAAGCAGAGATCCAAGAGGCTTAGAAGCCACATAATGGATATCAAAACAACAGCAACAATAAAAACAAAAACAAAAACAAAAACAAAACACTTCTTATCAACCTCTTAAAGAAAGCTCACAGTATAATATTTTTAATAGTAAGGCATATATATATATATATGCCTTAATATATATATATAATAATAATAATAATATATAATAATATATATAACTCTATATATATATAACACTATGTTTATAAAACACTATGTATGTATATATATGTATATATATATATATACATATATATACATACATAGTGTTTTCACCTCTCACAGTTAGATTTCTTTCTGTCACCACATATTTGACCTCCTTTACCCTGTCAACCTCCCCTCTCCCTGCTCCCTCTTACCCTCTAGTAATCACTAGTCTATTTTCCATGACCATGAGTCTCTGTTTGTCCTGTTTATTTGTTGCTTTTAGGTTTATATCCCACATATAAGTGATATCATGGGATTTTCAACTTTTCCTGTCTGGTTTATTTCATTTAGCATGATTATCTTGAGGTCCATCCATGTTGTCACAAATGGCAGCATTTCATCTCTTATGGCTGAGTATATTCCATTGTATATATGTACCACCGCTTCTTTAGGCAATCATCCATCGAGGACACTTTAGTTGCTTTCATGTCCTGGTCACTGTGAATAATGTTGCTATGAACATCTGTGAGCAAATATCTTTTCGGATATGCGTTTTCATGTCTTTGGGAGTAAATACCCAGTAGAGGGATTGCTGGATTATATGGTAGATCAGTTCTTAGTTTTTTGAGGAATCTCCATACTGTTTTCCATAGTGACTGTACAAATTTGCAGTCCCAGCAGCGTATGAGGGTTCCATTTCCTCCTCATCCTCTCCAACATTTGTTATTACTTGTCATGTTGAGAACAGCTATTCTAACAGGAGTGAGATGGTATCTCATTGTGGTTTTGACTTGCATTTCTCTAATAACTAGCGATATTGAGCACCTTTTCATATATTTGTTGGCCATTTGTATGTCCTCTGGAGAGGTGTCTGTTCAGGTCTTCTGCTCATTTTTTGATTAGATTATTTGTTTGTTTATTTGTTTTTTGTTGTTATTGAGTTGTATGAGTTCTTTGTATATTTTGGATATTAGGCCCTTATTGGAGGAATTGTTTGCAAATATATTTTCCAATTCGGATAGTCTTCTCTTTACCTTGTTGATAGTTTCTTTAGCTGAGCATAAGCTTTTTAGTTTGATGTAATCCCATTCATTGATTTTTGCTTTTACTTCCCTTGCCTTTGAGGTCAAATTCATAAAATCCTCTTTAAGTCCAAGGTCCTTGAGTTTTGTTCCTATGTTTTCTTTGCATTTTATTGTTACAGGCCTTATATTCAGGTTCTTATTCCATTTTGAGTTAATTTTGGTGTATGGTGATAGACAACAGTCTAGTTTCATTCTTTTGCAGGTGCCTTTCCAGTTTCCCAGCACCATTTATTAAAGAGGCTTTCTTTTTCTACTCTATGTTTTTTTTTTTTGTTGTTGTTGTTGAAAATCATTTGCATATATAAATATGGGTTTACTTCTGGACTCTCAGTTCTATTCCACTGATCCGTGTATTTGTTTTTTTTAGCCAATACCAAGCCATTTTGATTACTGTTGCTTTGTAGTATAATAAAGTTGGGCAGAGTAATGACTTCAGCCTCGGTCTTTTTTCTCAGAATGGCTTTGGTAATTCGGGGTCTTTTGTGTTTCCATATAAATCTGATGATGTTTTTGTTCTATTTCTTTAAAAAATGCCTATGAGATTTTGAGGGAAATTGAATTAAATCTGTATACTGCTTTAGGTAATAAGGTCATTTTAATTATGTAGATTTTTCCAATCCAAAAACTTGAAATAACTTTTCATTCCTTTGTATTGTCTTTGATTTATTTTAATAGGGTCTTACAGGTTTCATTATATAGGTCTTTCATATGTTTTGATAGATATATTCCTTAATATTTTATTCTTTTTGTTGCAATTGGAAAATATATTATTTTTCCACTTCTTTTTCTGACACTTCATTGGTAGAGTATAGGAATGTTATGGATTTTTGTATGTTGATTTTGTATCCAGAAACTTTACTGTATTTGCTTACAGCTTATAGTAGTGTTCTTGTGGAGTCTTTAAGGTTTTCTACATAGAGAATCATGTCATCCATAAATAATGACAATTTGACTTCTTCATTTCCTATTTGGATACCTTTTATATCTTTCTCTTGTTTGATTGCACTCCCTAGGACCTCCAATGTTATATTGAATAACAGTGGCGATACTGGACAGCCTTGCCTTGTTCCTGAACTTAGAGGGAAGGTTTTTAGTTTTTCACCATTAGATATAATGTTGGCTAAGGGTTTGTCATATATGGCCTTTATTATATTAACATACTTTCCTTCTATACCAATTTAGTCAAGTGTTATGATCATAAATGGATGCTGTATCTTGTTGAAGGCTTTTTCTGCATCTATTGATATGATCATATGATTCTGATTCTTTAATTTGTTTATGTGGTGTATCACATTAATCGATTTGTGTATGCCAAACCTTCCCTGTGCCTCTCGAATGAAGCCCACTTGATTAGTTCATAATCTTTTAAATATGTTGCTGTATTTAGTTCGCTGGTATCTTATTTAGGATTTTTGCACCTGTGTTCATAAGGATATTGGTCTGAGGTTTTCTTTTCTGTGTTATCTTTACCAGGTTTTGGTATTAGGGTAATATTGGCTCCATAAAATGAGTTGGGAAGTATTGCCACCTGTTCGATATTTTGGAAGAATTTGTGGAGAATAGGTATTAAATCTTCTTTGAATGTTTGGTAGAATTCTCTAGTGAAGCAATCTGGTACTGGACTTTGACTTTTGGTAAGTTTTTTGGTGGTTGTTTCAATTTCCATAATGTTGATCAGTCTATTTAGCTTTTCTAGTTCTTGATTTAATCTAGGAAGGTTGTAATTTTCTAAGTACTGGTCCATTTCTCCTAGGTTATTAAATTTGGTGTTTTGTACTTTTTTATAGTATTCTTGTATGATCCTTTGTATTTCTGCGATGTCAGTGGTAATTTCACCTCTTTCATTCCTGATTTTGTTTATTTGTGTCGTTTCTCTTTTTTCTTTAGTGAGTCTAGCCAAGGGTTTGTCAATTTTATTAACCTTCTCAAAGCTCTTCGTTGCATTTATTTTTTCTATTGTTCTTTTTTTTTCAATTTTATTTATTTTTTGCTCTAATTTTGATTATTTCCTCTTGCTAACTTTAGGCTTCATTTGTTCTTTCTTTTCTAGTTTTTTAAGATGAAGCATTAGGTTGTTTATTTGGGCTCGTTCTTGTCTTTAGAGATAAGCCTGTAATGATATGAACTTTCCTCTTATGAGAGTTCTTTTTTGTCTCAAAAATATTGATATGCTCTACTATCATTATCATTCATTTCTATGTGTCTCTTGATCTCTCTTTTTATTTCTTCTCTGTCCCAGTTATTCTTCAGTAGTATGTTGTTTAATCTCCAAGTATTTCCGATTCTTCCCACTTTCATTTTATAGTTGATCTGTAGCTTCAAAGCATTATGATTAGAGAATATAGTTGGTATGATTTCAAACTTCTTATATTTGTTGAGGCTATCTCTGTGTCCCAGTATGTCATCAATCCTTGAGAATGTATGGAAATCAGTATGGAGGTTCCTCGAAAAACTAAGAATTGATCTACTATATGATCCAGCAATCCCTCTACTGGGTATTTACCTCGAAGACTTGAAAACTCATATCCGAAAAGATATTTTCCCACCGATGTTTATAGCAGCACTATTCATGGTAACCAGGACATGGAAGAAATTGAAGGGTCCTACAATAGATGATTGGATAAAGAAGCTGTGGTACATATATGCAATGGAATATTACTCAGCCATAAGAATATTTGAAATAGTGCCATTTGTGACAACATGGATGGACCTCGAGATCATCATGCTAAGTGAAATAAACCAGACAAAAAAAATTGAAAATCATATGATATCACTTATATGTGGGATATAAACCTAAAACCAAGAAAAGACAGGACAAACAGACAGAGACTCATGGACAGAGATAATAGATTAGTAGTTACTAGAGGGGAAGGGGTGGGGGAGGGGGGAAGTAGATGAGGTAAAAGGGGTCAAATATGTGGTAACAGAAAGAATTCTAACTATGAGAGGTGAACACACAGTGCAATATACATATATATGTGTATATATATGTATATATATATATAACATATAGGTATATATATATAACAATAAGACATATATATACATATATATATGTATATATATATATAACAGTAAGACATATATATATGTATATATATATATGTATATGGTCATATGTATATACATATACATATGTATATACATATGGTCATATGTATATACATATACATATACATATATATATACATATATATATGTCTTACTGTTAAAATGTACAGCTCAAGCTTACTGGATTTCGTTAACCAATGTCACCATAAAATAAATAAATAAATAAATAAATAAATAAATAAATAAATAAATAATAGATAGATAGATAGATAGATAGATAGATAAAGAAAATTTAAAAAAAGAAATCAGAAACTTTTCGAGAGCTTTCTTGTATCTAACTAACTGAATTTCTCTTGCTGCCTTTAAGGTTTTCTCTTTGTCCTCAACCTTTGGCATTTAAATTATGATGTGTCTTGATGTGAGCCTCTTTGGGTTCATCTTACTTGGGACTCTCTGCAGTTCTTCAGCTTATATGTCTATTTCCTTCACCAGGTTGGGGAAACTTTTCCATTATTTTTTCTTCAATTAGGTCTTTAATTCCTTGATCTTCCTCTTTTCCTTCTGGTACCCCTCTGATAGAAATGTTGTTACAGTTGATGTTGTCCCAGAGTCCCTTAAACTATCCTAATTTTGGGGGTTCTTTTTTCTTATTGCTGTTCTGATTGAATGTTTTCTGCTACTTTATCTTCCAAATTCTGATTTGATCCTCTGCATCAACTAAGATATTGTTGATTCCCTGTAATGTATTCTTCATTTCAGTTATTGTATTATTCATTTCTGACTGGCTCATAATTATATATCTCCATTTTTATGTTTTCTATCTCTTTGTTAAAGTTCTCACTGAATTCATCTACTCTAATCCTAAGATCATCAAGCATTCTTATAACTAGTGTTTTGAACTCTGCATCTGGTAGATTGCTTGTCTCCATTTTTTTTTTTTTTTTTTTTTCTGGAGCTCTGTTCTGTTCTTTCATTTGAGACATGCTTCTTTGTCTTATTTTGGCTGCCTCCCTGTGTTTGTTTTTATACTTTAGGTAGGGCTGCTATGTCTCCTGGTCTTAATAGAATGAGTGGCCTTCCATAGTAGGTGTCCTGTGGGGCCCAGTGGTGCAATCTCCCTGGTTACCTGAGCCAGGGGCTCTAGGTGTATTCCTTGTGTGTATTGTGTGTGTCCTCCTGTAGTAGTCGTGATTAGATTGCTGTTGGCACTTTAATGGGAAGAACTGATTCTCAGGCTGATTGGTTGTGAGGACTGGTCATGACTACAATGGAGGAGCTGTTGTGCAGGGCCTGACCTTATGGAACAGGATTCATTTTAGCAGGTCTCTGTTGCCTGCTGAGACTGCCCTTTGGGTGTTTTGTATGTGGAGGTGGTTGGGTGGTATCGTAGTGTGGCTGAAGCTGGCCACTGGTTGTGTTGGTTCTGGGGCCTTTTGGGAGGGTTCTCATGCCATTCAAGTTGAGCTGCAGCCTGTGCTGTGATTGGGGCCACTTGGCACAACGTGATGTGCAGATTGTTGCCACTTGTGTCCAGCTTGAAGATGCCTGGGGGCGGTTAAATTGTGAACTGAGATCTGCTGTTGCTAGTGCCAGGCTTGGAGAAAGAGGTATGGGGTATGCCAGATGGTGCTTGTTTGAGTTTGTAAACCTTTGAGAGATATTAGGAAATTTCTCAGTATGAACCAAGACAGGAATTTTGTATATGAAAGCACTGAAAGTGGCTTGGGTGAGCCCACAAGTTGGTTGAGTTAGGGTCTCAGGGAATCATGTGGGTGAGGCTACCTGTGTTGGACAAGTTGATGGAGACTCAGATATAGTGGCCACCTGAGTCTGTATGCAAGAAGGGTGGAGAGTTCAACAAAGGAATAATGGCTTCTGCTAGTACTTCAGTCTTAGAGAAAGCTGCATTTGCAGCCTTCTCCGTGAAACCAGACAATTCAGTTTCTCCTCATATGCTCCTGGCACCTTTTTTACTTGCTACCCCAGTGCTGGAGCTCAGAACAAGTGAGTTCATCAGCTAGTAAGTTCAAGCATGGACCTTTTAAGAAGAATGTCTGGGACTCCAGCAGCACTCTGTTTCACTCAGCCACACTGTCCTCTGGTTTTCTCAGTCAGAAGTTAGGGGACTTCTTTTCGTAGCACTGGCACACTGGGCTGGGAAGCCTGGTGTGGGGCTGGATCTCTTGCTCCTCCTGGGGGACCTCAGCAGCTGAGAAATCCCTCCCAATTTTTAACCAACACACATGGGTATTGGACCAGCCCATTTGGCATCTCCAATCCTCCTACAAGTCTTGACGTGCTGCTATATATTCAAAGTTATAGGACTTACATTCAGCTAGTCATCAGTCAGTTCTCAATGATGGTTGTTCTTTAGTTGCAATCTTTGGGTGATTGTGGAAGGAGGTGTGCACAGCATTTATTGCTTTCGCCATGTTCACTAGAAGCTTCAGTTGCATCTAACAGTCTTAACTGTCCAACAATGAATTCACACTGCCACATGTTGTATAGATATCCAGTCCTGAGATTCTATATATTTATTTTTAGCTCGTATTTGTTTCGATTTGTTTGAATCAAACATTATAGACATATTTATTTCTAGAAATACAAGATGTTTTCTGTGATTTTCCTATGCTAACATTTAAGCTTTAAGCAAATTAGATTATTTAAAGCTGTAATAATTAGCAAATCAGATCTCTAGCTTTTATTGTATCTCCCAGATGTTAGCAGTTTCTAACATTAACAAAAATTCTCTCATTATAGTTTGGAGAAACATGGTGGAGTGAAAGACATCTCCAGATTTCTCCCCTTGAAAGAACAATAAGCTGGACATCTAAAACTCAAAAAAAAACAAAAACAAACAAACAAACAAAAAAAAACACCACACCCATCTGCACATCAGCACGTCTGAGCGTGATATCTACGCATAAGAGATACCACAGGTCAGAATCCCGAGTATCGAGCGGTGGACAGGGAAAAGTAAAGAAACTGCCTCTCCCAGCCACCGGAGCTCCCTGTAGGAGGAGGGGGAAGGGAGAAGGAGCAGCGAGTTCCCTGAATAGCCCTTCCTGGAAGAGCTGGGAGCTCCATGCGGCCAACAGCAGGGACCAGTCATCAGAGCAGAAGATAGAGAAGCAGGATGGCAGAGAAACAACAGTTGATTTTTACTAGCCACAGTGGAAAAACCAAGGCTGAGACACAGCCACCAACTCCTAACCAAAAATGCCCTTCCCCACATACCCTCTGAGACTGATCACTGCGGTGCCCAGGGGAATCTGAGCAAACACTATTGAAACTGTCGCTAACACTGACAGGGACAGAGGCCAAGGGTAGCAAGCATGATTAAATATCTACAAGAAAATAAAAAGGCATTATTAAAGCTTAATATAAAGCAGAGATCCAAGAGGCTTAGACACTACCTACTGGAAACCAAAAGAAAAGCGTCTTATTTGCAGCAGGCTAAAGAGAGACCTTTATATAATAAATCTTTCTGGAGAAATGCTGAATACAGTTCCATTAGTGCCCAGGCAGAGAAATAGTCCATTAAACACCATGAACAACCCAGGTGACAAGGCATCACAGAAAGAAAGAGAAAGTTTCCAGAAAATAAGCTTACAGACATAGAAATAAGTGTCTTAAATGACAGAAAATTCTGGATGGTACTATTGAAAGAAAATCAGAAAGTTGCGAAATGAGTCATATTAACAATTTCAGGAATTGAAAAAAAACAACTAGCTGAGCAGAGCAAGGAAATTGAATCCCTCAAAAAAAAAAAAAACAGAATAGATCTTCTGGAGATAAAAAAACACAAAGCAAGAGTTGAAAAATGAAATAGCAAGCTTGGAAAATAGAGTCGACCAAATTGAGGGAAGGATCAGTGATATCGAAGAAAGAAATCTAAAAATAAATCAGAAGGAAGAAGAAAGAAACCAAAGAATGACATATAATGGAAGAGAAATACAAGAACTAGCTGATACCATCAGGAGAAGAAACATAAGAATAATGAGCATTGTCGAAGGCAAGGAAAAGAAACAGGGACTAGAAAGCATTTTCAGACAAATAGCAGATGAGAATTTCCCAAATCTAAGGAATGAGCTGGAGCTTGGAATTCAAGAAGTCAACAGAACACCCAATTATCTCAACCCAAAAAGGCCTTCACCAAGACACAGAGTATTAAAATGATCAAAAATCAAGGACAAAGGCAGAATTTTCAGGGCAGCCAAGGAGAAGAAAACGTTAACCTATAAAGGAAAACCCATTAGATTATCTTCAGACTTCTCATCACAAACCTTACAAGCTAGAAAGAAGTGGAATCAAATATTTAAACTGTTAAGTAAAAGGAACTACCAGCCTAGGATAATGTATCCAGCTGAGCTCTCCTTTAAATATGAAGGAGAAATAAAGACCTTTCCAGTCATACAAAAATTGAGGGAATTCTCCACTACCAGGCCTACACTACTGAAAATACTAAAAGGGGTCAGCTCACCAAAAACAAAATGACCCAAAACAAACAAACAAACAAACAAACAAACAAACAAACACCCCAAACATAATTAGGAGTAAGGTGACTAGCAGGCAGATAGAAGCAGAAGAGTGCAACCCTTACTAAGAACAGGGCATTATAAGACTAAAAAATAAGAGAATTGCTATAGCAGATAGTAATGAACGTTCAGCATACAATAATGACTGAAAAAGAAAAGATTCAAAGATCCAAATTCACAAAGGGAAATGGAAATAAAGAATGGGCAGAAGAACATGTGTGACTGTATATATAACTATCCGTTACATATTCATAATGGTAACCACACGTCAAAGATTCAGAACTGAAGTATATAACATAAAACAAGAAGAATCAGAGGGAAAACCCACAAAAGCCAACCAAAATGAAGAAAACAGAAACATAAGGACAAGGAAGCAATGGAAACACCGAGCTACCAGAAAGCAAAAGATAAAAAGCCTATAAGAAGACCTCATATTTCAATAATCACCCGAAATGGAATTGAACCGAACTCACTAATGAAAAGGCGCAGAGTTGCAGAATGGATCAAAAAACAAAATTCAACCATATGCTGCCTCCAGGAGACATATCTCATCTCCAAAGGCAAATATAGACTCAAAGTGAAAGGGAGGAAATTGATATTCCAAGCAAAAGGCACACAAAGAAAAGCTGGAGTAGTGGTACTATATCAGACGAAATAGACTTCAAAATAAAAAAGGTAAAGACAAATACTGAGGGACACTTCATAATGATAAAGAGAATCATGCACCAAGAAGATATAATACTTCTTAATATCTATGCTCCCAATCAGGGTGCCCCCAAATTGTATAGCAATTACTAATCGAACAAAAGAGAGAAACAGACCAAAATATTATCTTAGTAGGGGACCTAAATATCCCACTGTCGGATATGGACAAATCATCCAAATAGAAAATCAATAAGAAAAAATCATCTTTAAATGACATGTTAGACCAACTGGGCATAATTGACATTGACAGAGCCTTCCACCCCAAAACAGCTGCTTATACATTCTTCTCTATTGCACATGGAACATTCTCAAGGATAGACCACATACTGGGACACAGAGATGGCCTCAACAAATATAAGAGAGTTGATATCATACCAACCATATTCTCTGATCAGAATGCTTTGAAACTAGAGATCAATTGCAAAAAGAAAGCAGGAAGAACGACAAGTTCCTGGAGATTAAACAACATGCTATTAGAGAATAACTGGGACAGAGAAGAAATAAAAAGAGAGATCAAGAGATACATATGAATGATAAAGGTAGTACAACATATCAAAACTTTTGATACCTGGAACAACCGTCATAAGAGGAAAGTTTATATCATTACAAGCCTATCTCCAAAAACAAGAATGAGCCCAAATAAACAACCTAACGCTTCATCTTAAAAATACTAGAAAAGAGAGAACAAATGAAGCCTAAAGTCAGCAGGAGGAAAGAAATAATAAAAATTAGAGCAGAAATAAATGAAATTGAAAACAAACAAACAAAAAAAATTAGAAAAATAAATGTAACAAAGAGTTTGTTCTTTGAGAAGTTTAATAAAATTGGCAAACACCTGGCTAGACTCACTAAAGAAAAAAGTGAAAGGACACAAATAAAAAAATCAGGGATAAAAGAGGGGGAAATTCAGCTGACATCGTAGAAATACAAGGGATCATACAAGAATGCTATGAAAAAGTATAAAACACCAAATTTAATAACTTAGAAGAATTGGACTATTACTTAGAAAAATACAATCTTCCTAGACTGAATCAAGATGAACTAGAAAATCTAAAGAGATCGATCAGCTTTATGGAAATTGAAAAAACTATCAAAACCTACCAAAAGTCAAAGTCAAGGACCAGATTCTTTCATCAGTGAATTCTACCAAACATTCAAAGAAGATTTAATACCTATTCTCAAATTCTTCCAAAAAAATCGAACAGGTGGCAATACATCTCCATCTCATTTTTTGAGGCCAATATAAACTGATACCCAAAACTGGTAAAGATAACACAGAAAAAAGAAAACCTCAGAACAATATCTCTCATGAACACAGATGCAAAAATCCTAAATAAGATACTAGTGAACCAAATACAACAACATATTAAAAAGATTATACAGCAGAGGGATTGTTCAACATATGCAAATTGATTGATGTGATACACCACATAAACAAATTGAAAAATAAGAATTATATCATCATATCAATAGATGCAGAAAAGGCCTTCGAGAAGATACAGCATCCATTTATGATCAAAACTCAACAAAATTGGTTATAGAAGGAAAGTACCTTAACATAATAAAGCCCATATATGACAAAACCTGAGCCAACATTATACTTAATGATGAAATACTAAAAACCTTCCCTCTAAGATCAGGAACAAGGCAAGGTTGTCCACTATAATCACTGTTATTCAATATAACATTGGAGGTCCTAGCGAGTGCAATCAGAAAAGAGAAAGATCAAAAAGGCATCGAAATAGGAAATGAAGAAGTCAAACTGTCACTATTTGCAGATGACATCATTCTCTACATAGAAAACCCTAAAGATTCCACAAGAACTCTACTAGAAACAATAAGCAAATACAGTAAAGTTCATGAATACAAAATCAAAGTTCAAAAATCCATAGCATTCCTACAATCTAGTAATGAAGTGTCAGAAAAAGAAGTGGAAAAAATAATTTCTTTTGAAATTGCAACAAAAAGAATAAAATACCTAGGGATAAATCTAACAAAACATGTGAAGGACCTATATAATGAAACCTGTAAGATGCTATTTAAGAAATCAAATGAAGATAAAAATGGAAAGATATTCCATGTTTTTGGACCTTGGACTTAGAGAGGATTTTATGAATTTGACCTCAAAAGCAAGGGAAGTAAAAGCAAAAATAAATGAATGAGGCTACATCAAACTTAAAAGCTTCTGCTCAGCAAAATAAATTGTCAACAAGTTAAAGAGACAACCATCCAAATGGGACAATATATTTGCAAGCAACGGCTCCGATAAGGGCCTATTATTCAAAGTTTACGAAGAACTCATACAACTCAATAACAACAAAAAACAAATGATCCAATTAAAACATGCAGGGGACCTGAACAGACACTTCTCCCTAGAGGTTATACACATGGCCAACAAATATTTGAATAGATGCTCAACATCGCTAGCTATTAGGGAAATACAAATCAAAACCATAATGAGATACCACCTCACACCTGTTAGAAAAGCTGTTCTCAACAGGACAAGTAATAACAAATGTTGGAGAAGATGCAGAGAAAAAGGAACCTTCATACACTGCTGGTGGGACTGCAAATTGGTACAGCAACTATAGAAAACAGTATGGAAGTTCCTCAAAAAACTAAGAATTGATCTACCATATAATCCAGCAATCCTTCTCCTGGGTATTTACCCCAAAGACTTGAAAACTCATATCCAAAAAGATATTTGCACACTGATGTTCATAGCAGCATTATTCACAGTGTCCAAGACATGGAAGCAACTGAAGTGTCCTACGATAGATGATTGGCTAAAGTGTTGTGGTACATATATACAATGGAATATTACTCTGTCATAAAAAGGGATGAAATACTGCCATTTGCAACAACCTTGATGGACCTCGAGTAATCATGCTAAGTGAAATAAGCCACACGGAAAAAGTTGAAAATCACATGATATCACTTCTACGTGGGATATAAACCTAAAAGCAACAGATGAGCAGGACAAACAAACAGAGACTCATAGACATGGACTATTGACTATTGGTTACCAGAGCGTAGGGTGTGAGGGGCTGGGGGAAAGGTAAATGGGGTCAAATATGTGGTGACAGAAAGAAATCTAACTATGGGAGTTGAACACACAGTGTAAATATATATTTGCCTTACTGTTAAAGTGTACAGCTGAAACTTATTGGATTGTGTTAACCATTGTCACCAATTAATAATTAACTTATTAATTGAAATAAATAAATTAAAAAAAAATCTCTCCTTGTAAACGAACATCTTAAGATCTTAAGATCTTGTCATGGATGTATCCAAATTGATTTCTATAAGTCCAAAGATATCTTTCATATGAAGAAAAAAACTCAAGGGAAAGCAGCAACATTATTTCTGAGACATTGTGATGCTACAATTTTGACACCCAGCATTCTTAGCTGAAAAATGAGAGCTCTCTCTCAATACAACAAACAGGAGAAAGATCCTTCCAGTACAGAGTTCAGACTGTTGTTTCCTGATGAATTGTCTGTTTAATGTGGGGCCATAACAGACTCTTACATTTTAAAGAGGTGTAGTTAAACTGGGCAATAAATTGAAGAAGGGCATATCCTTAGATTACCTGTCTGGATTCTGCTGCTTAAAAGAGACAGCCACAAATTAGTACTACAAATAAATGATGTGTTTATTACTCGTTGCTTCTATTATTGTTTGCCTCTTACACAAGCTAAAAAAGCACACATCTAGGAATAAGTTCCAGGCCTTTTGGTTATGTAATTTAGGTGTTTGATACACATTAGTGTGTCTTTCTTAAGCTTTTGCTATTTTTATGTTGTTTTCTGATTTAGGGGAGAGGGAGCAAAAGCATAGAAATTGTCACGAACACAAACCAAAAACTAAAATCATTGTTCACCATCAAGTAATCTTGTTCAGGCATCATTAACAAAGCACTGTACTTTTGTACACACAGCCACACATGCACACACACATATATTCTATTTCCCTTTGCCATTTTGTTTCTTTTTAAACCATTTATTTTACTCTATATTTATTTATTTATTTTATTTATATTCTATCTCTCCCCATGAATAAACTCCATTTGTTATTTTCACTGTTCCAGCCATGGTGATTAAGAAGGTGTCTGACACAAAGTAGGTGCTTAATATATTTTGGTTGAATGAATGAAAAGATAAATAGATAAATGAATAAATAAATAAGTCCAGGAAATTTTTCACTGATTTGCCTGTAATTTGGCACCATTGTGTAGTATAGACAGACTTAGAATGCAGACCTCCTGATATACAATCTGTATTCTCCTTATCACACCATTCTTGTAGCCAATCAATGGAAAAGACAGCTATGAAAATCCATTGAATTTCCCCTTGTAGAACAGTTAGAATGGGGTAATACAGATAATACATGTTATAAAAAGATTATTCTTTAAAGATTATTTGAAGACTATGGTAACTTTTCCTATCAAAAGTTAAGATTTAATTATCCTAAGTCCAAGGAACAGTAACAAGCCAGTGACACACAGCTTAAATAATTGGAAATATAGAGATTAGATCAGTTAAGCATCAATATCTTCCTAAGAGCCTCACTGTTAAATAGTATAGTTTTAAAAATTGTGCAAGTTCTCATTCTCCTTCTGCACTGGCTGAGATGAATATGTTGTTGTGTGGGACTTTGGTCAACAAGATAACAAGGGAGAATGACCTTCAGAAATTCATTGTGCTGCTACTGCCATATGTCTGGACAATAATGGGTGAACCTGGGGCTCAGTTGTAGAAACTGTCTTTCTAAAAGAAAGATCATGATACAGAAAAGGGAGTCTTGAATTTTAAGGTACATCATAATTGTTTAAATGCTGATTCAAACATCAGGTAATTCTGAGAAAGATGGTTACATTCCAAGAATTCTGGCTACAATGAATGAGAATGACAATCAAAAAAAAATCACAGGCCAAGTTTAGGTATCCAAAATATAAATTGATAAATTCAAATCTCCAAACTCCCTTAGCTACTTTATAATTATTTGTTCAAACCTATCATCTGCATGTATTTGTTTGATTGTGTATCTATTGCTTGAGGTTCTATACAAGATTAAAAGCTCTTTAAAAGTAGGGTAATGCTAGTTTTGTTTACCACTGTAAATTCAGCATCTAGTATAGATACTCAGTAAATATTTGAATGAATTCACTACCAATCTTTAAGTGGCAAATACTGTAGAAAATTTGGATCAAGCTATCATATTTTCCTATTTATTATTTGGGCATGAAATTGTTATAAACAGGGGTGGGAGAGAAGCTTTCCAATATTTTCTGAGAAGAGAGAAATATTCATTTGTTTCTTCTACTCCATGTCCTCCCACCCTCCCTCCCTCATATAAATTTAATAAATTAGCTCTTCTTAAAGTAATTGTACTTTGAGTTTGTGTGAATTACAGAAGGGGTTAAGAAAATGTTTGTAGACTACGTGAATTCTTGATTGCACATGTACATATGTTTTGTGTAAGTAAACATTCCCAAAGTCATTCATAAATATTCATGAGCATGTTCAGATTAATGTACTAGGTTATGACTTGTTCGACCACTTGATATTTCTGCCAATCATATGATATCATCTGTAAAGTGACTGAACTATTATTGTATAATATGTAAACCTATTTATGGGTTTGGTTGATGTGATCTTGGATAATGTGACCATTATCATGGTCAGAAAAGCCACCTCTGTTCACAATTTAAAAGGGTCTAGGTTATTTCTCTTTACTGCTACTGCTAGAAAATGATATTAAACATTTAGTTTGCTTAAGCTTATTTAAAAAATTTCAAATGTTCCAGTGATGAGTTGAATTATACTGATTAAGAATATTTAGACTATATTGTTTTCATAATAAAATTGTGATTAAGAAGAAATGTACAAAATACTTTTTTTGTGATTGAAACTTCATGTTAATTCATTTAAATGCAGATAAAACAAAGGCCATAGTATATTTAATATATTTGTGAGAAGGCAAGTAGTGCTATATTTTAAATGAAAGAAAGAAGAGGGATTATTATTTTCTATTCTTTATCTCTAAAATACATGCATATTGGTTTGAGTGTTTATTTTATAATCTAACTATAAAAATGAATTTTTATAAGTATAGTGAAATATCTATCAATCTATCCATCATATATCCCATTACAATAAATTTCTATAAAAAATAAAAAAAATTTTTCTATAATATACTGGGTCAACTCTAATATCTAAGTGTTTCATTGGCTAGGATTCAGAAATCTTTTTGTTTTTGTAAAACATTTTAATGTAATGTTAGTTTTGGACTTTATTTCCTTCATCTGATTTAATATTTATGGTGATCTGTGCCACTAATCATATTCATGTAATTAGAAATCAATTGCATTTCAAGCTGATTATTAAAACGATAGAACAGATAAAAGGAATAAGGCTTTGGAAAGACATAGAAGTAATTTTTCACATTTAGAACTATTGTAGAAATATTTGCATACCACAACGTCTTTGATTATCCTGAAAAGAACAGTGGGATCTTTATTCCTAGATATCTTTGAAGAATAGGACAGAAATCTAAATTACATGTGTTGTAAGCTATTTTTAGATTCTAACATGACTGAAGAGCAAAAAAAGCAGTAATATCCTTCAAAGACCACTCAATCACTTACTATTAAAAAATTTTAAAAGTAATTTCTTTTATGTAAAATGTAGCCAAAATATAAGCACTTAGATGCTCAAACATAACTTAGCATTGTTCAAAAGATACTTTATGAGTTTGAAGACAAATATAAAAACTTGATGGGAAAGAAAATCATTAGACTACTAAACATTACAACAGTTTCTGGTAATACTTACATGTTGCTTAATATGTGTCAGCAATTATTCTAAGTGATTTTTTTTTTATTACATTACTTAGTTCTCAAATCACGTGAGACACATCCCCATTTTACAGATGAGGAATCTGGAGTATATCTGAGCCATTTTCTCATCTTTCAAATTCTTATATAAACATAAGAGAAGAGGTTCTTATATTCTCCCTTCTTATTGATATTGTCTTTTGTTGAGGATATACTATCACTGTTTC
Organism: Pteropus medius; assembly: GCF_902729225.1. Lineage (NCBI taxonomy): Eukaryota > Metazoa > Chordata > Mammalia > Chiroptera > Pteropodidae > Pteropus > Pteropus medius. The sequence continues at coordinate 32,671,052 of NW_024347791.1, read as the reverse complement.
CCACTTGTGGCCTCCATGTTCTGTAATTACTAAGCTCAAACTTACTTTTTGAAGGCGTCCAAGATGGCGTCCAAGAGGACCCTAAATGTCCCCTCTGCCATGAACACATAAAATATACACCTACATATAGAGCGATGCCTCCTGAGAGACAACTGAAGGCTGGTTGATCAAATTGTAAAGAACAAACAAGTTAAAGACTGCACAGAGAAGGTTGGGAAACTATAGGAGTGCTCCAGGATTTGCAGGAACTTCTGGCCAACCTCCAAGGCTGCCACAGCATACACCCGCCCTGTACTCATCGTAGCCCTGGACACATGGAGCATCAAGGTATCCCCAGAGTCTCACACTCCAGGCCAGTTCAGTCAGCATCTGATGTATTCCTGGCAAGCCAGACCCCAGGGCACCTCAGGTGCCCACTCTGGCTCCATCCAGACTGCCGAAACCACCTAGCACATACAGTCTATACAGATGTCATTTCTACAAAAAGCCACTTTTTCAAGATTGGGAGAGATAACTGTTTTGTCTAACTCAAGAAACAAAGACTAGCAAACGAAATGAGACAACAGAGAAATATGTTCTAAATGAAAGAGCAAGAGTAAAATATAAACAAAAAAGTGCTAATGAAACAGAGATAAACAATTTGCTTGATAAATTATAAAAAGTAATGGTCATAAGATTGTTCACCAAACTTGAGAGCCGAGTAGAGGAACTCGGTGAGAACTTCAACAAAGTATTAGAAAACATAATAAAGAATCAATCAGAGCTGAAGAATACAATAACTGAAATAAAAGTAGCCAGACTCATCAAGAATAAAAGGAGAGAGCCCCCTCCAAAAAAATCAGAAATCAAACAGAAGTTAAAATTGTCACCACAGAAAAACAAAGTATCATAAAAGAATACTACAAATGATTATATGTTAACAAATTGGACAACTTAGAAGAAATGGATAAATTTCTGGAAACATGCAACCTTCAATGACTGAACCAGGAAGAAAAAGAAAATCTGATTTCTAGCAACAAAACTGAAGTAGCAATCGAAAGACTCCCAGTAAATAAAAGTCCAGAACCAGACAACTTTACAGGTGAATTCTACCAAACACTTAAAGAAGAATTAATACTTATTCCTCTCATTCTATTCCAAAAAAAAAAAAATCAGGAAGAAGAAGCATTTCCAAATTCATTCTACAAGGCCAGCATCACTGTGATACCAAAACCAGACAGAAGAACTACAAACAAAAGAAAATTACAATTCAATATCCATGATGAACTTAGATGCAAAGTTTCTCAGCAAAATGCTAGCAAACAAAATTCAACAATACATTAAAATTATTATATATCATGATCAAGTGAGAATTATTTTATGGATGCAAGTATGGTATAATATCTGCAAATAAATCAAAGCAATATGCAAAATCAACAAAATGAAGAATTAAAATCATATAATTATCTCAAGAGGTGCAAAAAAAGCAGGTGACAAAATTCAACAACGATTTATGATAAAAATATCAGCACAGTGGACTTAGACATAATAAAGACTATATATTACAAACTCATAGCTAACATCATACTCAATGGTGAAAAGCTGAAAGCTTTTCCTCTAAGATCAGGAACAAGGCAAGAATGTCCCTACTCACCACTTTCATTCAACATAGTATTAGAAGTCCTAGCCATAACAATCAGATAAATTGAAGAAATAAAAGTCATCCTAGAAATAAATGCACATCTACACACTCTTAATATATGACAAAGGAGGCGGGAATATACAATAGAGTAAAGACAGTCTCTTCAATAAAAGATGTTGGAAAAATTGGACAGATACATGCAAAAAAATGAGACTGGACCACCTTCTTACACTGTAGAATAGACTAAAAATAGATTAAAGACTTAAATGTAAGACCCCAAACCATAAAACTTCCAAAAGAAAACATAGGTGTTACACTCTCTTATATTGCTACTAGTAATTTCTTTTCTGATATATCTCCTCAGGCAAAGAAAAGAAAAAATAAACAAATGAGACTATATCAAACTAAAAAACTTGCACAGCAAAAGAAACAATCAACAAAATTAAAAGACAATCTACTGAATGGGAGAAGATATTCACTTATACATCTGATAAAGAGTTGATATCCAAAAATATATAAAGAATTCATACAACTCAACAACAAAAAAACCCAAACAATTCAATTAAAAAATGAGCAGAAGAACTGAATAGATATTTCTCCAAAGAGGACATATAGATGACCAACAGATATATGAAAAGATGTTCAAGGTCACTAATCATCAGGGAAATGCAAATTAAAACCACAATGATCTATCAACACACCGCTGGCAGATTGGCTATTATAAAAAAGTTAACAAATAATGTGTTGGCAAGCACGTGGAGAAAAGAGAACCCTTTTGAACTGTTGGTGGGATTGTAAATTGATGCAACCACTATGGAAAACGGTATAAAGATTCTTCAAGAAATCAAAAATAGAACTACCATGTGACCCAGAAATTCCACTTCTGTATATTTATCCAAAGAAAATGAAAACACCAATTTGAAAAGATATGTGCACTACCTATATTCATTGCAGTATTATTTATAGTAATCATGACATGGAAGGAACCTAGATGTCCATCGATAGATGGATGGGTAAAGAAGATGTGGTATATATGCAAAGGAATATTATTCTGTAATAAAAAGGAATTAAATCCTGCGATTTGCAACAACATGGATGGACTTTGAGGGTATTATGCTAAGTGAAATAATTCAGATAGAGAAAGACAAATACGGTATGACTTCACTTACATAGAGAATCTAAAAAAAAAAATCAACAAATAAAACAAAACAGAAACAGACTTAAAAAAAATAGAGGACAAACTGATGGTTGCCACAGGGGAGAGGGGTGAGGAGATTGTTGAAAAAGGTGAAGGTAGAACAATAGGTATAACATTCTAGTTATAAAATAAATAAAACATGGGGGTATAGTGTACAGCACAGGAAATATAGTCAATAATATCATAACTGCATGATGACAGATGGTTACTATACTTATAATGGTGATCACTGTGTAAGTTATATGTATTGAATAACTATGTTGTATACCTGAAACTAATATAGTATTGTATACAAACTACATTCTAATAAATTTTTTCAAAACTCACTTTTCAAGTCACTTTTTGAGTTCTTAGAGATCCTTGACAATTTTTTAACCTTAATACTTAAGATGAATTCTAATGAGTATCACTAGTAATTATAATTACTGGTAGTTGCTTTTGTCTAGAAAGGCCTATTACAGGTTAACTTCCTTTTAGGAATCAACAAAGAAATAATTAATGACATATTTAAAGGCTTCATTTCTGCTGAGAACCTATAGTACTAGTAGGATCTGACTTAACATTGTATAGTGTGCATGCCTACAGTTAATGAGAAACACTGGGATATTTAGTTCCTTGTAAGTGTAAAACATGATAAAGCATGAATCATAAATTTCCTGTACAGTAACAGAATAACAACTACACTAAAATATTTGGCATTCTGTAGCAGTCTGAATTTTTGGTAGTCCTCCATTTCAGTTACTCCAAAAGGGTAATTAATATGTTTCAAAATCTTTCCTACAAAAATCCCCCTGGACCGACTTAATGTATTAGAAGCATGGAGGAGTGAGATATGTCCCCAGATCTCTCCCCTTGAAACGATAATAATATGAACATCTAAAACTCAACAAATAACACCCAACCTGAACACAAGAAACTCTGAGCGAGTGGTATCCACATAAGAGCTTCCAGAGGTCAGAACTGGGGGAGTCTGGAAGTTAGATTGGGAAGAACAAATAAACTGCCTTGTGCAGCCGGAGCTCCTTGCAGAAGGAGGGAGAGGGGAGAAATTGCAGCTGGTTCCCAAAGAACACTGCCTGAGAGATCTGAGAGCTCCACGCAGCAGAGCCCAGGGAAAAGGGCAGAAAGTAGAGCGGGAACTAACTGCAGATAGGCAACAGCTAGGTCTCTGCAGTCATGGTGGCAAAACATAAGGTTGAGATGTGGAAACTAGTGGCAATCCACACCCCCTAACCTAGAGTGCATTCTCATCTCAACCCATTTCTTCCTTGACCTAGCACCGCAGAGCCACAGGAGAATTTGGGCAAATGCTACTGAAACCGTCGCTGACACTGAGAGGGACTGAGACCAAGGGTAGCAATCATGATTGTATATATAAGGTGGAGAAAAGGCATTATTAATAGTCAAAGCAAGGAATTAAAAGAAAAACAGCCACCTACCAGAAATTAAAAGAAAACAGCCTCTTAGCAACAGGCTAAAGAGAGACCTCTATACAATAAACTTTTCTGAAAAGAAAGAAAAAAAAAAAAAAAAGAAAAGTACATTCTCATTAAAGCCCAGGTGAAGAAATAATCCATCAAACACCATGAGCAACCAAGGTGACAAGGCAGCTCAGAAAGAGAAAAATATTTAGAAAACAAGCTTAAAGACATAGAAAAATGCAACTTAAATGAAAGAGAATTCAGAATTGTACTTCTGAAAAAACTTGATGAGGTCCAAAATAACTCAAATCAATAATCCCAGGAGTTGAGAAAAAAAATGACCAGCAGAATGAGTTTTTTAGTAAGGAGATTGAAACATTAAAAAGAATGAAATAGAACTTCTAGAGATGAAAAACACACTGAAAGAGATAAAAAATGAAATAGCAAGCTTAGGAAATAGAGTTGACAAAATGGAGGAAAAAGATCAGTGATATCAAAGGTAGAAATCTAGAAATAATTCAAAAGGAATAATGGAGAGACCAAAGAATGAAAAATAATGAAAGAGAAATACAAGAACTAGTTGATGCCATCAGGAAAGGAAACATAGAAATAATGGGTATTCCAGAAGGAGAAGAAAAGGAGAAGGGATCAGAGAACATTTTCAGATAAATAGCTGACGAGAATTTCCTAAATCTAAAGAATGAGTAGGAGCTTCAAATTCAAGAAGCTAACAGAACACTCAATTATCTCAATCCAAAAAAAAATTCTCCAAGACACGTTATATAAAAATTATCAAAAATTAATGACAGAGAAAGAATTCTCAAAGCAGCCAGGAAAATGAAGATGGTAACCTATAAAGGAAAACACGTTAGACTATCCTCGGACTTCTCTGCAGAAACCTTACAAGCAAGAGAGGAATGGAACCAAATATTCATGTTTAAAAGAAAGGAATTACCGGCCAAGAATACGGTATCCAGCAAAGCTCTCCTTTGGATATGAAAGAGAAATAAAGACTATTCTAGACATACAAAAATTGAGAGAATTCTCTACTACAAGGCCTGCATTACAGGAAATACTGAAAGAGGTCAGCCTTCCTGAAACAAAATGATAAAGAAATAAATAACTATGAGTAAGGTGACAAGCAGGAAGACAGAAAAAGTAATGCAACTCTTATCAAAAACAGGGTATTATAAACTTAAACAATAAAAGAATTGCTAGTGCAAAGTAAAAAAAGAATGTTCAGTGTACAGAGGGACAATTTAAGATAATAATAACAGAAAGGGGAGGAATCAAGGTCCAAATTCACAAAAGAGAATGAAGATAAGGCACCTGCAGAAGAAAATGGACTATTGTATGTATATAACTATCTATTACATAGTCTTATGGTAACCACATGCCAAAGATCCAGAACTGAAGTACATAACATAGAACAAGAAGGAATAGAGGGAAAAATCCACAAAACACCACCAAATTTAAGTAAAAGACAGAAACACAAGGACAAGGAAACAGTGGAAACACCAAGCTATCAGAAAGCAAAAGATAAAATAGCTATAGGAAAACCTCATATTTCAATAATGAATCTAAATGCAAATGGACTGGACTCATCCAAAAGAAAA